>NC_066871.1:20158229-20758229 GCF_022985175.1 Labeo rohita | reverse complement strand
CAGTATTTTGTTTATGCCATTAACGCTAAAAGAGGGGTTGTGCTGGTGCAAGCTATTAGTAAATCTGCCCCTATGTCTCCTTCTCACACACAAAATTGACTCAAATCAGTATTTTATGTTCATTTATTTATTTATTTGGTAAGTAGCCATGTAATAGGAAAGATTATGTGCAGTCAGTCGCAAAATAAACCGCTTCAGGGGTCCTGATCCTGCTGTTGAGATTTAATATGTAATACATTAGCCATTACATAAAGCTCTTATTTTATATAACCACGAGAAAGGTAAGTATTATATTTATTCAAGATTATTAGGTCTATTATTGGGCATTATAAATGCATTATCTTGCATCATAAATACTTTTATTTTAATGCATTATATATACCGGCTTCAAAGAAAGAGGAAATGTTTTCTTCCTCTATTTAGGTCTTCTTTCTTTCAAGATTTCTTTTAGTCTTATCAAGAGAATGCAACAATTTAGTAGTTAATATTTCAATAACACAGCAATATTCAAATTTTTATAGAATTTTTAAGGAGCAGGTCATATGGTATTTTAAAGTGTCCTAATAATGTGTTAGAGCGCCCTACAAGGGTTTAAATCATGTAAGGTCAGAAAACTTTGCATTTTTCTCAGAATATACATTTAACATTAGAGTCATTTCTAAATGATTTCGAAACGATTCATTCAAAGCACTTCTGAGCTCAAGGCCTGTAAACCCCTCCCTTCCACAAGCCTACTTTGCTCTGATTGGTCAGCTGGCCAAGTCTGTTGTGATTGGTCTTTCTGTACACAATGCGTGTTGGAAACAAAATGCTCATTACCATAATTAATGTTTTGCTCCGGAGTGTTATTTGTAAACAAAGATGCTATAAGGTTAAAAAATGGCATCGATATTACCTTATCAATTTGAGTCAGAGGATGATACGGTGCAGTCGCTCAACCAGAAACTCAATGGCAAGCACGACTCGATCAGGACGTTTCTCAATGATAAGTTTAAACTTTGTATGTGGTACGAATTGTATTGCTAATTGTATATTTTACCTAGTGACATGGATCGGTAACAGGCAGAAGATTTGAAAATATAATGACTCGTTAAAGGCGTCATCGGACGCATTTTCCAGAAGTTGATATGATTCATTTAGCCGCATTTAGTCGCGAAACTTGCTAACTAGCACATTATTAGGAAAGGTGATTGTAGAGATTCATAAAAAAATCCTTATACACTAGTTCAGCAGGGTGTCCTGCAGGGCTATGTGCTTGGGCTTATCTTGTTTAGCATATATATATATATATGTTACCTCTGGGAGAGATCATTTGTAAATTTGGTCTGGGGGTTTCATTATTACACTAATGATACACAGATCTATGTCAGCACATGCCCTAATCCAAACCTTACAATTACAGCTCTTACTACTTGTTTGGATGAAATAAAAGCAGGTGTGCATGACAGTTCTCTCAAGCTCAATGAGTCAAAAACACAACTTTTATTTGTCAGTATGCCAATGGTTTTATATATATTCAGTAGTTCTAATTTGATTACTAATTGTGATTTCATTACTTGTCCTAACAAGTGTGCAGTCTTGGCATTATTTTAGATCCACAGCTGATGTTCATCTCAGTCCCATATTAAAATGCTCTTGAAAACAGTTTTTCCATTTTAGAAATATCACCAGACTTCGAACCTCCTTATAGCATCCTCATGCAAAAAGGCTTATTCACACCTTTATTACGTCGAGGCTTGATTATTGCAATGCATTTCATTTTGGTCTCCCTGATAAGCCTATCAAGAAGTTGCAATATATTCAGAACTCAGCCACTCAGGTACTGACGTATAAAACTGCTCGTCAGCAGATTTCTCCAGTATTTTGTAACTTGCGTTGGCTTCCAATACAGGCAAATATTGAATTTAAAATACTGATTCTAACATATAATACATATATACGTTTTATAACATACAACACGTTTCTAAAATGCTCTTCTTTCAGTGATTAGACACTCTCCAACATTATAATTGAGTGTACTTATTATGCAATTATCTTACGCTATTGTTTAAGAAAAGCGCATTAAAAAGAAAATGCAAATAATAATAATAATTAGTATTATTAATGTAGTTTTAAATAGTTTTCAGTTAAGGAAGCATTGCTTCCTTTCATTAATTATTCAACAGTCAGCGAGTAAGAGGTCTGCTCTTTTTTCGTGTGTAATGTTTTCTGATTAACGCTGTCAACATAATAGACAGCAGCAGCTCTATTAGACTGTATTTACACTGCAAGCTCTAATGCACACATCCATTTTTTTGTCCTGTCTGTTTACATTCACTTAAAACATAACTGACTGTATACATTAATATCTCACCCAGATGGGGATTTTAACTAAAAAGTGCATTTGACTGTGAGGCGCAAGCACTCTTTACAGGCTGTTTGGGCAAATAAAAACCAAAATACATGACATATTTTTGACAACGATAGAACCTGCTTGAAAGGTGTAGACAAACACGTATCAGGTGCGAAGGTTAAAGGCGTTTTAACAAGGACTTGGCTTGTATAGGGGACACTGCCTATACACAATAACACACCGCGCACTTTGATTGATTTTCGCATGCTTGCTCACACACACACACACACTCCATGCGGTCACGCTGTCTACCTCCACCAGCTGGTGCCAGTGTTCAATAGGCTTGCGGGGATTCGCCAGCATGGCTGTCCAATGCTCCCTTCCCGGTCCTTCAGCATCACTGCCCACACGGCACATCCCGATCACCTCATTATGACCGATACTGAGAGACAGACAGAGAGAGTGGGAGGGAGAGAGTGAATTAATGCAGTTAAGCAAAGAAATGAAGGAGAACCACAGAACAGTGCATCCATTACAGAGAACGAAAGACGGGAAAGAGACACGGGAGAACACGAGGAGCTAGAAAGCACAAAGTAACAAGATAAAAAAGCAGGCCTAATCGGCATCATATAATTAGAAAGATGCAGACAGGACCTTCGTGTCATATAGCAACCTGCCCATTAAGACACACACACACACACACACACACTCAGACACACTGAGAGAGTTTCCACACGCAGTCCTTTAATTACGCAGACACAGACTGAGAGATCACATAATTACACAGACAAACACAGAACAGAAGGAGAGAGAGACAGAGGTACATTCCAATTATTGAATTACTGAGATAAACAAAATGAGGCAAGAGCACAGGGAGCGGATTCAATGATTTGAGCGAAAATTTGTCACGGAGGACAGATGGGTAGTCGCTTATGATAGGTCTACTGATTAGCGAGATAAAGAAAACGAGAGAGAGAAGATTAGAAGAGAGAGAGGTGTCATAATCACTTAATTACTAGAAAAGTGAGTATGAAAAGCTGCTCAAGTGAAAGTGGACAAACACGCAGGTTCAGTAAGTGGAACTTAAATAAATCCTTCCTCCTGCATTTATTGTTGATCACAGACAAGGACAGAAAATAAATGACATTAATGCATACTGCCAAGCAGAAGGAGTTGGTGAAAAAAAGTACTACAGAGTTTAGTTGTGCCATGTTGCAGGTCTGAATTTTTGTATAGAGGCATTAGGGTATAACTTTATAAAGAGCGTAACTACATTACACTACCACTCAAAAGTCTGGGATCAGTAAGACTTCTAATGTTTTTTAAAAAAGTCTCTTATGCTCATCAAGACTGCATTTATTTGATCAAAAATACTGAAAAAAACAATAACACTGCAAAATGTTATTACAATATAAAATAATGGTTTGTGGTCAATAATGGTCATTTTAATATACTTTACAGTATAATTTATAGTGATGCAAAGCTGAATTTTCATCAGCTGTTACTCCAGTCACAAGTGTCACATGATCCTTCAGAAATCACTGTAATATGCTGATTTATTATTAGAATTATCAATGTCGGAAACAGTTGTGCTGACAAATACTTTTTTTTGGAACCTGTGATTCTTTGATGAATAACAAGTTAAAAAGAACATTGTCTTTGCTAACAATGTAAATCTATACTATCACTTTTTATTAATTTAACACAACCTTGGTGAATAAAAGTATTAATTTCTTTCAGAAAAATAAAGAATAAAAATGCACTGACCCCAACTTTTGAACAGTAGTGTCTATTGTTAGAAAAGATTTCTATTTTAAATAAATGCTGCTCTTTTTAAGCCTTGATGAGCATTAGAAACTTATTTAAAATACATTAAAAATCTTACTTCTTACTCTAACTTCTGACCAGCAGTGTATTTCACAATGGTGATGACACACTTAATAATGAAAGTCAGTGTTTTTATACACTGTTACTCTTTAAAAGTTCAACGCTCACCAAGCTCACCAAGACTGCATTTACTTATTTAAAAAGACAGGAAAAACATAAATAAAACATTATTATGATTACAATTTAAATTAGCTGTTTTATATTTGAATATATTTTAAAACATAATTTATTCCTGTGATGCAAAGCTGAATTTTCAGCCTCATTACTCCAGTTTTCAGTGTCACATGATCCTTTAGAAATCATTTTAATATACTGATTTGCTGCTCAAAAAACATGTATTATTATTACCAATGATGAACAATGTTGTGCTGCTGAATATTTTTGTGGATTTTATAATACATGCTTTCAGGATTTTTTGATAATTGGAAAGTTAAAAAGAAAAAAAACAACAGCATTAAATTACATATTTTAAAACAATATGAAAAAATGTCTTTAATGTCACTAAATAAAAGCATAATTTCTTTTAAAAAATTTGTACTGACCCCCAAAGATTGAATGTCCTCTCAAAAAATGTTAGTAAAATTATATAACTTGTTCAGACAATTCAAACAAAGAGGTCCAAATGAATGAGTCACCGATTTACTTGCGCTCCTGGGTCTATTTTTTAAAACGAAATATTGAGTTAAATGCTGCTGTGCACTGTTTTAACTCACTTATATTAATCATTCAGCTTTTAGTGTAAATCTATTCGCCTAATTTAATGCCGTCATCCTTATTCACATCTTAGTTTTGTGCCAAACAGATACAGCTTTGATAGTTATTCAATTAAATTAAGCCTCAAATAGCTTCAGTGCAGCTACTTTTTGTTAGCAGACTGAAGCATAGCTAACTATATTTTAAACGGCAACATGGGAAGCTAAAGATTCAAAGTAGCTCCACCAACACTGCCACTAACTTAAATCATGCTCAAAGAAATGAGTGCCAGCAGGATTTTATGTCCTGTCTTTATTTTGATAGCAATAATGCCTAAATAAACCCTGCTGAAAAAACAACAGAAGCCATTACAGAATTTGTAATGGTTTTACTGTTGGTCTCTACTGTTACTGTTGCTTACTGTTGGTAATTGATTTCTATTGGTGGCTTGTTAAAACCACTAAATCCTAATGGAAAATGTCCCAAAACAATGGTAAAAAATAGATGGTTTGTAATGTATTTGTAGTGGAAACCATTAGAATTTCTATGATGGTTTCTGTTGGGTTTTTTTCAGCAGGGAGGTCAATCAAGCTTGAGTGAAGACTTAAAACCAAGTGTTTGTGTTGCAAAAAGCTTGAAATCAAATGAATAACATCAGCTTTATGAAGCAGTCTGCATGCCATGAACAACATTTCTTAATCTCAAACAAAACAAAAATAACTTGCTTTGCCTGCACCTGTGTGACGTCATCCACAGTAATGCCGGTTTAAATACAGAAACATTGCAAAATGGACTGTTTAGCATGTCAGATATATGTAAGAAATGACTATTATCCAGCCGATAATGCTTCTGAATGGAGCGTTTAGCACAGATGGCATGCACCAAAGCAAAGAGCAATTCATCAGGCGTTATCTGCGGCTCACAGACGAGCTGCTTCATTAGGAGGGGTTGCTGGTGTGCCGCGTGCCATTGGAAAGAGATGAAATCACGGAGTGCATCGACAAGCACGCATTTGGGAAACTCGGATGTGGATTTCCTCAGATCCGAAAGCGCTTCTTAAAATAGAATCTGATCCATGATTTGTATGCACCTGATTTTTGCAAGGCATATTTTGTTCCACAAAAGCACACAAAATATGGCCATAAAAGTAGGATTAGATGACACTACACGCCTAGCAGTACGTATGCCTCATTTTCAAAAAATATGCAAAATAATACAAAGCTAGACATAAATTCCACTCTGAAGGTCTATCATACTGCAAGAAGAGCCACACACCCACAGAGAAAAGGTGACTTAAGGTGTGTCCACCAGACAAGAAACACTGGCTGTGTTACAGAGTGTCTCACCACCAGACAACACCTCCATTAGTATTAGACCATCATGTATATTCATGAGGTGTCTGTTTTTATGCAAATCAGTGCAGACGTCCACCAGGAATAGTCTGACACACGGGGGCATAAGGCCCTATGTTCAGTGGAGCGCATACACATACAAATATGTGCAACAGGAATTCTAATTCACCAATTAAACAACAAACTATCCCATCAGTATCAGTCACAGAGGTTTTTAAATGCATGAAAAGATCATACTTTAGTCAGTCCCCCATTGCTGATTCCTCAACAACATAGTAAATTGCACTAGTTCGGTCTATTCTGAAATTTGTGAATTTAAATGAATTGATTAATTGACATTAAAAAACATTACAAATGTTAAAAATGTAATAAGAAAACATTATATTTAACATCATATTACACCAGGGACATTTGCTCCGAGGAGGCAAGGAAGGCAGTGCGTCCTCAAAATATTGGATGTGAAAAAAATTTGTAGTGAAATACAAAAAAATGCAATTATTACAAAGTATAACATTAAAAAGGTTATAAATCACTCGTTTTTCTAAAGAAACTTTGTTAAACAGTGACACCAGCAGGTAAAGCAGCATGAGTCCGCATCTCTCTCGCCTCCCCTGAGCCCACTGAGTTTTAACAGACACCCTAAGGCGTGTTGTGAGTTTGGTGGGGGGTAACTGAGAATGAATGGGGGAAAGTCATTTGAGAAGAGGCAGTGCCTCCAGTGCAATATGATTGGTGATATGACTGATTATGTTCGGCTCTGATTGGTTCATGCGATAAATCCGACCTCTTGTGTTTGTGCGCGCTCTTTCATCGAATCACTCTGAATGAACAATATAATGGCGATAATGGGAAAACTAATTTTAAAAAGTAAATAAGACACCATTAGATATAACCATTTTATTACTTCAAAATAAACTTGAAACGGCCTGAAAACATTATCTGTGGATGTTTTTAGTCAGTAATCAGCTTGGTAAAATTGAAAGTAAATCTCTGTGTCTGTGACCAATATTTACTGAGCTTTAATGACTGATGATCCAAAAAAATCAAAAATACACTACCAGTCAAAGGTTTTTGAACAGTATTTTCAATTTTTTCACATTTTTTCAATTTTTTTTCAAATTTTTTATTATGGTTTTTTAAGAAGTCTCTTCTGCTCACCAAGCCTTTATTTAAATTTTAAGCATTTATTTAATCCAAAGTACAGCAAAGACTGTTAAATTGTGAAATATTTTTACCATTTAAAATAACTGTTCTCTATTTGAATATATTTTAAAATGTAATTTATTCCTGTGATTTCAAAGCTGAATTTTTAGCATCATTACTCCAGTCACATGATCCTTCAGAAATCATTCTAATATTCTGATTTGCTGCTTTTAAAGCATGTATTATTATTATTATTATTATTATTTTTTTAGCTAATGAGGTATTGCTGTTATTATTATGAGTAGATTTTTCTTTGATGAATTAAAAGTTTCTTTGATTAATTCTTCATTCAACGTTCAGAAGAACAGCATTTATCTTAAATAGAAATCTTTTGTAACATTATAAATGTCTTTATCGTCACTTTTGATCAATTTAAAGCATCCTTGCTAATTAAAGTATTAAGTATTTCTAAAATAATATACTGACTGAAAGCTTTTGAATGGTTATGGTGTTTAATGTTACAAAATGCTAGTCTTTGGATCTTTTTATTCATCAAAGAATCCTGAAAAATTGACTCAACTGTTTTAAATATTGATGCTAATAATACAAAATGTTTCCTGAGCAGCAAATCAAATGAATATTAAAATGATTTCTGAAGGATCATGTGACACTGAAGACTGAATGATGCTGAAAATTCAGCTTTGCCATCACAGGAATGAATTACATTTTACAATATAATATGTATATATTAAGCAGTTTTCTATTTCAATATATAAAAATATAATTTATTCTTGTGATGACTGAATTTTCAGCATTATTACTCCAGTCTTCAAGGTCACATGATCCTTTAGAAATCATTCTAATATGATTTGAGTTTTACTGCTTAATATTTTTGTGGAAACCACGAGGCATTTTTTCAAGTTTCAGGGACGTTCAGAAGAACAGCCTTTTATATAGCCATTATAAATGGCTTGACCATCATTTTGGATCAGTTTAATGTGAATATGAGTATTCATTTCTTTCAAAAAATCTTATTGACCCCAAACTTCAGAATGTTAGCATATAGAGAATAGAAGACTGTTTGCACTACTGAACTCTGCAGGAAACACTGTGTAGACCTAATTTGCAGCCCACAGACCTTTAATAAATGCTTTATTCTTTCAATGAATGGAAAATCCATGTGTTCCTGAATAAATTCTGTGTGACACAGCCTGTAAGCACGCCTAAAGTTACAAGTGGGCACTTCCTGTCAAGCCTCATATCACAGCAGGGAGGATGATGTGTTGCAGCATGTATCAGAGCCCATCACAGCATGAAAAAGGCAGTCATGATCTTACCAGTCGTAGTCCATGACGGCGATGATGAGCGACACATTCTCAATGTTCTCGTTGGGGATATCAAAGACCAGCGCCTCATTATATGTGGGATTGAGGGTATTCTTCTTTATGGACGTCTTTCTCTTTTTCAGCCTTCGACCTTCACAAACCAGAGATGCCTTTACGTAGGGATCTGAGAAAGCAAGAACAGACAGAGTGAAGGGGAGAGAAAATTTGTCAACAGCAGGACGCAATGCTTTGACGGCATTAAAATTAATGCTAATAACGGCATCAATAATAATTGCGCTAGCAATAACGATACATTAGCATTACTTTTTCATAATGCGCTGTGAGCGCAACATAATCACGTTCTATGAGAGGAACCTTTATTACATTACTTTAAGCCTTGCTGTGATAATTAAATAAGCCAACACTAATTAAAGATGTCTCTTGTCCTTATGACTGTGATGTTGATACCTTTATAAGGCATTTTCAGTTTTGACATTCAGCTTTATATAGAGGTGCTATTTGATATTCACAACTTTGAGAGCTGATGGTTTGTGACCTTTAATGTTATTTCATTATTCACATGCTGGACGTGTTACACCAAGGTTATTAATGAGCGGCAGTTTCATCACGTCTCAATGTTAACAATGTCTGAGGCGCTAATGAGGTATTGCTGTTAATTATGAGGGAATTAGTGGAATGGCGGGGGATTACGAGCGGGACCAGGTACCTGAGAAGCCCGTGAGGTCCATGGCTTTCAGATTGGTGGCCTTTATGATGGTGACGGTCAGTCGGCCAGCTGTTGGCAGGTAACACAGTGAGAAGTTCAGCTCGCCCAGGTCAGCTTTCTCCTGCAGACACAAAAACACATTTGTGAGCCTGGACCACAAAACCAGTCATAAGGGTCAATTTTCTTGAAACTGAGATGTATACATCATCTGAAAGCTGAAAGAATTCCACTGATGTATGATTAGGATAGGACAATATTTGTTTGAGATACAACTATTTGAAAATCTAGAATCTGAGGGTGCAAAAAAGTAACAAAAAAGAATAATTTAAAATTAAAAAAATCGCCTTTAAAGTTGTCCAAATGAAGTTCTTAGCAATCATATTATTAATCAAAAATTAAGTTTTGATATATTTACGGTAGAAAATTTACAAAATATCTTCAAGGAATATGATCTAATATCCTAATGATTTTCGGCATAATAGAAAATCGATCATTTTGACCCATACAATGTATTGATGACTATTGCTACAAATATACCTGTGCTACTTATGACTGGTTTTGTGGTCCAGGGTCACATATAAAAAGGTCCAAAGTTCACTTTGAAGCTTTGAGTAAAGCAAATGGTGAAAGTAATGCAAAAAACATGAAATTCATGGAAATGATTACACCATCTTTCGTGAAATATTTCAATAATTTATTTGTTCTTTTTATCAAAATGCAAGGATAAACTGAATGAATGTTTGTGGCATTTATTGCTTATTCAAAAGATTTTTAAAGGATTTCTCTATGTTCAATTCAAACACGGTTTTATAGACGGCATCTCTGGCCTGCAGTTGATCATCACAGAATTCATTTAAACTCATCCTTGAATTTGTACAAACAAGATGAAAATGGTGTTTACAGTAATGCACTTACAATGAAAGTCCATAGAACTGCAATGCGATAAACATTAAAAAACACTTTTTTGAAGTACAATCCACAGGTCATGACCACGTAAATCTGATAAACGCTTAGAAAGCAAGACTACTGCAAAAAGACTATTTACATGCAAGTTTAGAGTCAGTATCATTTTTTAATGCTTTAATGCTTTATTGTGTGATATTATTCAATTTTAAATAACTGTTTTTATTTTCATATATTTTAAAGTGTAATTTATTCCTATGATGGATTTTCAGCAGCTACGACCCTTTTGAAATCATTCTAATATGCTGATTTGGAGCTCAAGAAACATTTCGTATTATTATGAATGTTAAAAATGGTTCTGCCAGATAATATTTTTGTGGAAACGGACATTTTTTCAGGATTCTTTGAATTAAAGTGATTTTATTCAAAGACATTTATGATGTTTCAAACTAGTTACATTTTAAATAAATGCTGTTCTTTCTATTCATCAATTTACTGCATTTTTGCAAAGTAAAAGTTATAATTTCCTCTGCTGTTCCTAAACACTTTCACTTTCCAATAATACCGTTTGAAATCCATCTTATTTTTCCCAAATTTAATTTTTCTGGATTAGCATATCTGTTTTTTTTTTTTTCAGTTAAAATTTTTCTAGACTCTATTTTAATGGTTAAATTAAAACTATTAATCAAAAATAATGAACTAATTGAAATCATGAAAATTACACAATTTCACAGCAACTTACTAAAAGTTTAACAAAAATGTTATTTTTAAGCCCCCCGCATATAACCCCCCCAATATCAATTTCATTTTTACCAAATTCTGTTTGTCCATTTATTTTTTCTGAATTCCATTTTAATGGCTTCATAAAATTTTAATAATCAAAAGCATGTATAATTAATTGATTTTATAAAGAATTCATTTATTTATTTTTGATTGATTGATTTCCAGAAATATTGTGTTTGTGTATTTACATTTTTGTTCTAAATAAATGCTGGTAAACTTTTTTTTCTGGTAAATATTCCTTAAAAAATAATGTTTTAATAATAATTTTATTAGGTGTAGTATTAGTACTATCATTACATTAAGTAATATATTTCTGTCACAGTTTCTTCAAGTTAAACTGAATTTTTTAAAGTGAAGACCTAAGTTTCTGTTTGTATATGATATGATATGATATGATGGTAGTTTTGGTTTTTCTCAAAAGAAACAGTAAAATGCTCATGAACTGACTCTCAATGAAATTCTAGAGATTATGTTTAAGTGTTGATGTACTCATATATTGAGACAGCAGAGGCTGAAAACACCGCAAGCGTCACGTGTGCTTCCGTATGTGTGTAGTAAACTAAACTGTGTATGTGTAGTGTATGTTTAATTCAGATTAAATATGTATTTGCATTTGTCATGTTATCACTTGCATGGGTTTAAAGAACTCAGACAGATGGATTCTCCTATCTGAAGTATGTGTTGAGATGCTAGGCCTGTTTTTCAGTTACACTCTTTGTTGAACCTTTCATCTTCCTCTCAAGTTCTTGTTCTGCCAGACAGAATTAATCATCAACTATGATGAAAAAAGAACAAGGGTAGCCGAGGCAAACAAAAAGAGCTGCAATATTTCATCAAAAACGTCAAGCGTCTGAGGTACATCTCCAAGAACTATAGGAGTTGCCAGCTTTGAGACTAAGTCCGCACACGTGATGAGAATACTGCGTTATGTGAGTGTTTTGTTGTTGTTACACACCAGCACCTCAAAAAATGAATTATACCTCAAGTAATTTCTTTTGGAACCAGCTGAGTAAGTAAATCCGCTAATGCCACCTGAGCGGCTGATTGGCTGAATCCTGCATGTAAACATTTCATCTACATCCATTCACATGCCAGACACACAAATGTCAGAAACATACTCAAATCCAGCATGCATCACTGAATAATTTTGAGATTTGTCTTGTCAGACAGAGTAGATGATGCCAAATTTATCTTCTTTCCTTCATTTGACCTAGTCGTGCTATGGAATATTTCATCTACCTTATTTAAGCACACTGCGGCTTGTGTTTGATTTGATTTATTCTCTCTGTTCTCCAAAGGTACAAACACACTTTAAAATAACAATATTCTGCGATGATGATGAAAATGTTTCTAAAAACTGCTCCATTAAGATGCAGTGAAAATTTCCGAAGTGCTCTTGAAAAAAGCTCCTTTGCAACGTTTGACCTTCACTAATTTCATGTAATTTTCTCTGGGAGGACGAGCGCATGCATCACTAGATCTCCTTACACCTCTGCTGCCAACATCCCCAAGGACACATCATCACCATCGACTTAGCATGTAATCACGCATGATTTTCAATTGTGAAAAACGTCTCATGAATATAAAATGAGCTTTTCAACTCCACTTAAGACTTAAGGTTTCCTATGAAATTTAGCGCAATTGCTTTGGCGAAATTCCCTAAACCATTTTTGCGTCACATGTACCGCTCCAAAAAACAGTTTAACAGACAGTATAGGCACAAAAATAGTGCTGAATGTAATTTTAAATGCCATTTTTACAGAGACAAACATGCCTCCTTTCTACATATATTACTTTGTAAAAAGTAATTACCCTAAAAAGATATTTCTACCTGATTTAATCCATAAAAATGTGTTTTGTTTGCATAAGTGAATATTTTCAGGTGATAAACAGTTAATTTAGACTTTAAGATTTTTTCAGTGTAGACTCAATGAAGATTTGCTTTATTCACAAAACGCAGCGCAATTTGTCTTGCATAATTAACATTGTGTATGTGCTGCCTAGGGAAGGCAGGGAAAGCAATTTTGCTCAAAAGAGACATTTGTGCATGTTTTTACTGATGACAGCAGTAATTTATCAAATGATCAAGTAAAGGAATAGGACTGTTATATCTTGGCACACATCCAGAAGTTTGGTGTACTCAAGCGCACTTCCAGCATTTCCTATTCAGGTGCTGGCGTGATGCCGACGTGTTCGGTGCGACTGCGTTGATACATTAAGTGGTGATGCTCGTAAGAGACCCGGGTTTGAGTCTGGCCCAGATCATGTTGCCATCCTGTTCCTCTCTCACCCCTTGACTTCATGTAAATAAATGTAGCAAAAAAACTGATTGCTGTTCAGCATGGCTATTGAGCTAAGATCCTGGATGGCCACTTTCCTGCATGGTTTAGATTTAAATGGATGGTTTACCCAAAAATTAAAATTCTATCATTAATTACTCACCCTCACGACGTTCCAAACCTGTAAGACCTTTGTTCATCTTCAGAACACAAATGAAGATATTTCTGATGAAATCCAAGAGCTTTCTATCCCTGGATAGAAAACTGACACATTCAAGATCCAGAAAGGTAGTAAAGATATCGATAAAATAGTTCACGTGGCATCAGTTGTTCAAATGTACGACGCTGAGAGTCAAAATTATTTCAAGAATAAAATCAAAATATTTTGAGAATAAAGTCAAAATTACTAGAATTAATTCATAGCAATTATGAGATTAAAGTTCTAATATTTTAAGAGTATATTCTAGCCTATTGCAAAGTCAAATGGACTGGATTGGGAGCACTGGGAGAAATTCTAAAGTCTCAGCTTTCAAAATCTGTCAGTTTTATAGCAAAATACAAACAATATGTCTATTACAATAATGTGTTTTTCATGCTCTTTAATGTGACGTGGCAGATCGCTGTATTTGCTTCAGTTTAAGCGGCATGTAAGTCAGTCATCTTTCCGATTGCAATAAAGAAACATTTGTTTTATTAAATAAGGCTAAAGGCTACTGTTTTTTTAATGCCTTCTGATGTTCCTTCACTTTTATATCTTCCTATATGAATGCAATCGTAGACATGACATATTATTACCAAGCATACTGTTCCCGCAAGTATAACACATGGTATGATTTCCGCTATTAATCCCGCATTTATTTGTAATATTAAAAAGGGTTAAATAAGAGAGCTATGGCACCTTCTAAAGGAATGTCAACTGGGTGTGTGAGCTGATGTTAAGCTAAAAAGTTGTTCTTGTTCAGTCTGTTAATAAATATCCTAAGCTTGATATTAAGATGTTTCCGCGAGTCCTTAAAATTGACTCTTCCTCATCCCAGTGAGATGACGCGACTGCTTGGACACAACAATATTCAAATAAATTCCGGTGGCCTGGTGCTTCTCCCGGTGCTCTCAATCCGGGCCATTTGCATGTGCAATATAGGTCATACTCTCAAAATATTATAACTTTTACTTATACGTTTTAAATTCTCTAAACATTTCGACTTTATTCTTAAAACATTTATACTTTATTCTCGTAATTTTTCAACTTTATTCTCGGAATTTCAACTTTATTCTCGTAATATTACGACTCGTATTCTTAGTTTTATTTTAAAGTGGTACTAAAACGCTGTCGTATAACCATAATGCTATGAAGCTACAAGAATACTTTTTGTGTGCAAACAAAAGAAAAATAACGACAACTCATTCTGAAGAGGGAACGAAGGTCTAACAGGTTTGGAACGACATGAGGGTGAAAAATTAATGACAGAATTTTTATTTTTGAGTGAACTATCACTTTATCTACAACAGGGGTCACCAGACCCGGTCCTGGAGGGCCGGTGTCCCTGCAGAGTTTAGCTCCAACCCTAATCAAACACACCTGAACAAGCTAATCAAGGTCTTACTAGGTATACTTGAAACTTCCAGGCAGGTGTGTTGAGGAAAGTTGGAGGTAAACTCTGCAGGACACCGGCCCTCCAGGAACAAGTTTGGTGACCCCTGATCTACAATCAAATGTACCTCAACAAGCTAATCAACTGCTCACCCACAAATGAAAATTCTGTCACCATTTATTTACCCAACCTGTATGACTTTCTTTCTTCTGTGGAACATAAAAGAATTTTGTCAAGCCAAAGGTCACCAAAACATACTGGGTACCATCATTCTTAAAAATACTTTTTCTTTTGCCGAAGAAAGTCAATCATAACAGTTTAGAACCGTTTCTGGGTGAAGGATTTCTTGAAAATTATACGCAGGTGTGTTTGATTGGGGTTGTAACTCAACTCCCTGGGACAGCGGCCCTCCAGGACTGAAGGTGAATAGCCCTGCTGTACAGTCTCAGCATAGTATGTCAGATCGTGATCGTTGAACATCTGTTGTACTGTAGCATTCTGCATCCTTCACAACCTCGCACTCACAACTGTCGTTTTTGGCATGTTTGTGGTGTTACCTAATATGCATATCTCATCTTTTAGCAAATCAAGTGCTAAAACAACTCAGAAAGCATGTGCACATACACTACTCCCTCTCACCAACTCCCTTTGTGTTTAAAGGTGACATCAGATGCCCATTTTCCACAAGTTGGTATAATTCTTTAAGGTCTTCATGAAATGTCTGCAACATAGTTTGGTTAAAATTCCTCAGTGGTCGTGTGAAACAACACCCTTTTTACCTTGTCAAAAACAGCTCTGTTCCCAGAGAGTCGTTTCGGTGCATGTCTCTTTAAATGATAATGAGCTACTGCTCACTCCGCCCCCTCTTCCTTTTTTTTGAGTATTTGGTGGCGCATTACCATCAAAACCAAAACCAATCCACTTCGTTCTCAGCGTACAACTGGCTAAGGGTGGAAATATGCTTATATGGGACAGTCCATCAGTGGTCGTGGGCGGGGCTTGATCAATATGACATCATACTGCTCAGAAAATCAAAACGCCTTGATAATTGAGATTGTTTAGGTTTTTGGGCATTGAAAAAGACGAGTGAATGGATTGTTAGGGTGGTTGTGTCCATTTATATGCAAACACACTATGTAAAAGTGAATTTTGCATCTGATGTCCCCTTTAAGGTCTAATGAATTTTTAATACGTGCTTGTGTCATTACCGCGGTTCCTTCTACGATGTCTCTCCAAATCGGCTTCTCCCCGGTCCCCTCGCTGAAGTCCAGCAGGTTATCCACCACCACTTGACCTATGAGGTCATGTCTGGAGAAGCGGTCGAAGTCGTAGATGGAGAAGTGGAGCTTGCGCGAGTGCAGCTCAGCCAGGGGCACGCCGAACTGGAACGTCTCATTAAAAACCGGGTTCAGGGTTTTTCTGTGCACCTGTGAACCAGAGCCACAGAAAGGCCGAGTGGAAATGAGAGAAAGTGAAGGAAATTAGATAAGCGGAGGAGCTGAGAGGGAAAAGTGAGTGAAGGGAGCGAACAAGAGATTGGTTAACATCAAAACTGCAAATGCATATAGTTAATTCAAAATGCACTGGCTGATAGAGATGTATTTTTAGATGAACTAGGGCACTGGGAAAAAAAAAAATCCACAGGCAGGCGGCTGAGAAACGCAACCAGATCTTAATGAGTCCTAAGAGGGTCTGCCATCTGAACAGTGGATTATTGTAAAAGCAGCGAGCTGACTGCTGCCTCGCTAGGATGAAAAAAGATACCTTGGTCTGAAATTTCTTCTTCCTATCAGGCAGTAAGTAGATCTTGACATAAGGATCGGAGAAGCCATTGGCATCCTTCGCCGGGAGGTCCAGAGCTTTCAGTATCTTAACCACCAGCTGCTCCGTGCTGCAAGAAAGACATGTCAACGTCACCATAATTCGCTTTGAACTATCTGGAAATTTCTGCGCTCGCTAGCCTGGGCGTGAGTTCATTTCAGCGTCATCTAACCGGCAATGACAAGAGCGTCGGTTTATGTTGAAACAGGCTGACATCCAGGCCAGTATCAGAACAGCACTGCAGCACTGAGTTCAGTAAAGCTCAATGGCTGTCAGGTTCAAGAAAACAGGGGGGAAAAAAGAGGAGGTGCCAATTGTACAACCCGGCTCAACGGCTTGGAATTAATTGACAGATGGACGGAGCCGTACTTGTGCTGCGCAAGCTAAACGGATCTTGTACGAATGTGAATATATGAGATAATACATCCCTAATGTGAATATAAAGACATGAATATTTGATGCGTAATGCAATGACTGTGGCCTCTAACACCGGACTTTATAAATAATCCAGAGCTTATTACGAAGCAAACCATAGGTCATTTCATGGCTAGACTGCAGCGGGGTTGTTGCGGTCTGGTGCCAAGCACAGCACGACCGTGAACTTCTGAAGCGTGAGGCTCACCCAGTATTTGTGCAGATGTAAATAGGCGGGGGAACTTCTGTGGTTGCTAATCAGGCCTTGTTAGAATGTGTCTCTCAGTGTTAACAAATGCGTCACCCTTTCATTAGGACACTTAAACAAATCAGCAACACTGGGGGAGGAAGAACACGAGCCGAAATCCAATACGGCCTTGGACTGACATGGCGATCATGAAGAATGTGCAATGGCATGGTACAAATCTCAAACAATCAGCATGGAAGTAAATAAATTCATCATGCGATATTATCATCCAATTTGTAAGTGACAAATTGAATCTTTCATTATTGTACAATCATATCAAGACAAGGATTAAAGGGCTAGTCATGCTGACAGCAATTTTAAGAGATTCATTTTCAAGGACAGCTGGCGATTTCCAGCAATACGAGCGACAGCAACCCAACTGATGTGATAAAGCTAAGCAGAGCTTGACTTGTGCAAATAAACAATATGTGCAATATAGTTGGTTTATGCACCCCTGGCTCTTAAGGCATCATTTTTTTCCTTCTGGAGCATCAGTGACTGCTTAAACCTTTTGTAACAGTTGTGTATGAGTCCCTCAGTTGTCCTCAGTGTGAAAAAATGGATCTTAAAATTATACAGTCATTGTTGGAAGGGGTGCAAATACACAAAAATGCTGAAAAACCAAAGAATTTGTGGGAGCTGAAGGATTTTTCTTAAGAACAGCAGGCAGTTTAACTATTCAGGACAAACAAGGGACTCGTGAAGTATTAGGAATCAAGCTTATGTAAAATTTTGAATGGGGTAATTATGCATTTTGTATGATCCCTCTTATTGTGGTAAAATAAATACAATTTTGCAAATACTGTAAGACAGGGGTTTTCAAACCTGTCCTGAAGGCCCCCCTGCCCTGCACATTTTGTATGTTTCCCTCATTAGCTCGTTAGTAGATTCAGCAAGAACTGGGATTCAAACTGGGATGCCCGCAGCGCATCGGCGCTATATGTTGGCACGCTAACCATGAGGCTATTATTATTATTTTATTTAAATCATCCTGAAAAAAGCCTCACAATTTCCACAAAAATATTAATCAATGTTTTTAACTGTAATAATAAGATAAAATGTTTCTTGGGCAACAAATCAGCATAGAATGATTTCTGAAGGATCATGTAACACTAAAGACTGGAGTAATGATTGCAGAAATTTGAGCTTTGCCATCACAGGAATTTAAATACATTTTAAAATATATTAAAATAGAAAACAGTTATTTTTGATTGACTGTATTTTTTATCAAATAAATTGCCACCTAGGCAAGCATAATAAACTTCTTTAATAGCATTAAAAAACAGAACTGAACCCAAACTTTTGAATGGTCATGTACATTTATATAATTAGTGTAATTAATGTCATGCTATTAACTTCTACAGAGAACACATCAATTGATAATCAAATGATGGACATTTGAATCACGATTCAGTCTTCTAGAGATTCACGTCGATTCACAAATTTTACAAAATCGATTTTCTAGTTAATATAATAATAATAATAATAGCATGATGTTGTCAGAACAAAACAGCAACAGCAATGGAGGAGGAAAAACAAATACATCCTGCCCCATTTTCAGAAAGGGCAAGTGTTTGGAAAAATATTATATTAATTACTGATCATTTGTTATTATGGGAAGTATTCAGAAAGGGACAGAAAACGAACAACGCGTTCTACAGAGGGACATGGTTAGCCGCGCTATCGGTAGCTTGTTACATTAGAGTACACAATATATATTTCACTTACCACATAAACAGAGTAAGGAGAGATGACTGATAGGACGATGGCGCAAGATTTGAAGATTCTGAGCATCACTGACAAGCATCTAATTATATAAAATATGTGTAGGCCTACTGTCCCTCTCAAATCTTGAAAGTGAAAGTAAAACACAAACGCGCATTCAAAAGCAGTTTCAATTCTCTGCATATTACGTCTCCCTGATGCCTGCAGTTTGTGTACAGTATAAATACCCAATGATATAACTGCGAGAGAAAGCACTGAATTATATTTTTCCTCACATCTTGTTTTTAGTGTTTTCATAGTACGTCATTTCTTTACTAAACACAGTGTGATCGCATTGGGAAACATCCTAATGGGAAGTGTAAAGTATTTTAGATTTATTAGGAAGTTAATAGTTAATAGGAAACACAAATTTCTTGAGTCAGGACTACCCATACTATAGAGTGGTGTGTTTTTGTATTAAAATACTGGTGTGTTTGATGTCTAGACAAAAAAATTTTATGAAACATTGTGATTTTTAATCGAATCGTGACCCCAAAAATAGATTTGAATCAAATCGTGAGGTACCGAATGATTTTCACCTATAGTCAGATGAGTTGTGTAGATGAACATAACATTAAATATGATACAGATGCCATGAGCAGCACAGAAATCACCAATTCAAGTGCAAACAGTGATCCACCCCCAGAAATCATTGGACTACAGTCGAGTCGGGCTGCCTACTAGCAACCAACGACACAGAGACAATGAAATTTCCTGCGATTTAATCGCTGTCAGCATGTGCGGCCCAAAGGACATACTTGCTAATAGTAAAATTACATCAGATTGCAAAATAAGATACTTGTTGACATTTCAAGTTCGAAAAAACAGTCCCAGATGCATTTTGAGCTGTCCAGCCTAATATACATTATATCAGTTTAGCGGGATTAGAAATGAATCTCACGGCAAGTGGCATGCAGCACAACAGCACACTTTAAATCAGGCTGGTCTTTAGAAACGTACGGTGCCATTAGCACTCAAGGCCGTAATTGAAAATGACAGGCTCTGTCTTGGCCACATTAGAGCGAGCGCTTAAAGCCACCCCATACCCCAGTCATGTGTTGTACCGCACAACGGATTTTCATTATTCACTGACAGACACCTTCCCCCCCATCTTTGCAATATCACTACGAAACAAAACAAGACCTGAAACAAAAGTCATGCACATGCTGTCTGAAAGCGCTCGTCTGGAAAACGCAATGATCGACACTCAGCTGGAATCTGACAAATAGAAGAATAAATTAAAATAATAATAAAAACAGCATTCAGCTCCAACCCTCATAGACAATGGGTTAGAAATAGCTGCTATTCCCTCCGCGCCGCATGTGCTATCGGCCTACTGCTGTGCTGATAGAAAGCTACGTCCCACCGGATGTGACTCTGACTGACAGTGTCAACCTGCCCGCTATTCCCAAAATGCTTGTAGCTGTGACATATTCGCATTGATGTATTGCAAACGCAACAGCATAGCAGGAGGTGTGATGATGTCAATTAAACACACACGGGGATAAGAAACAATCTTGGCCGCTAGCGTTCGTGCAAACGCTGAGTAACATTTCCGCTTGCATTCGCTTTAAAAAGAAATCGAAATTCTGTTGGTTTGTTTACTCATACTGGTGGGCGAAATGATCCAAAAAATGTTTTTATAATACCAAAACTTTAGATGACACTGAAATGTTTAATTCACACAGCAAAAACTAATGATAGCCTACCTAACATAAGTAAAAATTTCTCAAACTCATGAAACAAGTAAACCTACAGGAATGAATTAAAGAAACTAATTACAAGCAATAGGACAAAGAAATTGAATCAAACAAATATACAAATGTGTCAAGTAATATTTGTATATATGTATTTTGTATAATATTTGTACTGTATTTTATGTATTTGACAGATTTAAGGGCAATAAACAGCAAAAATGAAGCAGATGCTATGTGACTGGCGGCTTTATGGGTTTAAAGGGACAGTTCACCCCAAAATAAAAATTCTGTCTAAATTCTGTTAAGAAGAGAAGACATTGTTCAATAAAGTTGTTATTGTTTTCTTTGTGCACAAAAAGTATTATTGTAGCTTCATAAAATTATGGTTGAACCACTGACGTCACATGGACTATTTTAACAATGTCCTTACTACTTTTCTGGGACTTGAACAAGTCAGTTGCATTGTTGTCTATGCAGGGTCAGAAAGCTCTCGGATTTCATCAAAAATACCTTAATTTGTGTCCTGAAGATAAACAAAGGTCTTATGGGTTTTGAATGACATGAGGGTGAGTAATTAATGACAGAATTTTCATTTTTGGGTGAACTGTCCCTTTAACTGGAAGGGTTTAAAAACATGCAAATTACAAGCATTTGTGACTGCAACATCTTTCGAGTGTAACCGCTAATCCAAAATCTAAAGATAGAGTATGTTCGAATAATGTGTTCTTCTGGTACTTCTGGCAAAAAATCCTCTCCCTTCTACCACACGCTCTCTGTTCTCTGCAGTACCTCCTCCTAGCAACAATAATTGCAGCCATTTCAAGCGCAAAATAGTTTAAGACATGCTTTTTTCTGGCATTAAATAATGCCGCAAATGCCAGTAATTTGACGAGTAGTAAAACGCGTTGTGCAATTCATTTGAATACTCTCCTCCCATAAATTTTGCATCTGAAAAAGAAACTCTTACAAATGCATATTCAATAAGGTCAGGCGTAAAAATAACTGTTTCAGCACTAATTCTTCACTGCGCGTCTTTAGTAAAACCTGACAGTTCAATTTTAACGTCAAAAGACAGTTTGGGCTGGCGTAAGCTGTTAGTAAAACTGGCCCAAAAGATGTTAGACAGAATGTCTAAGTTGCTCTTTTCCATACAATGAAAGTGAAGGGTGACCACAGCTGTTCATTATATGTAAAAGAACAGCTTGGTCATTCTCCTAAGCATCTCCTTATTTGTTCCACAAAAGAAAGAAAGAATAGGTTTGAGACAACACCTATTTTTCGGTGAGCTATCCCTTTTCATCTTACGCACACAAGCAATAGTAACACTCACCTTAGAACTCACAGTAAAACGTAATAGACCGATAATGTAACGAACAGGGACAGAGATGTCAAATCATTTATTTGAACTAGTCCCTATGTGTAAGGAATGAGATATCAGTCTCCACTCAGCTATCTTCATCTCTTTCTCTCCCTCGGCCTCCTCTGTAATTCTGGACTGTAACACAGTGCTGTGTTATTATGTGATGACAGGCTGCGCTGTTTAAAGTGGCTGGTCATATATAATTCATGAGTGAAACAGCCTCTCCCTCCTTCATTTCTCAAACATCAGCACTTTCCACCATTCTAATGTCCCTCCGCGTGACGGCAAAATAAAGGACCCGGTCTGACGTGCGAGGGCTGCCCACGGCAGGCCTGACTATAACTCATTGTGCTGACTGCAACTCCCCTGCTTCTTTCTCTAGCTCGCCTTTTCAATTGTGAGCCCTGCCGATGAGATCTATTTATAACCCACTGATGTATCGAGAGGCATGGATCCACATTGTGTGACAATTCCATAAGAGATGCTTCCCCGTGGGGAGAGGAGGTAAGGACGGGATGGATCTGAGCAGACTCACTTGAAGGCGTAGCGCAGGAGGAAGCTGATTTTGCCGCAGGTGTCTTGCTTGCCATCCCCCTGGTCTCCCTGGCGCAGCCGGTAAAGTTCTGGTTTAATCTGCCCAATGCTGGTCAGCTGCTCACTCTTCTCCTCACCATGGAAATCAGGGCTGGAAAGCTGGTGAGTCATGGGCTTAGGCCTGGAGAGAGACCAGAGGGTGAACACACTCACACATGCACATGTATAGATAAACACAGTGACTGGGGGGCGCTTGGATGTGAACGCAAAAAAAAAAAAAAAAGTAAATGTCAAGCATTTACTCATCATGGTATTTGTTGCATTGCCTTCCCTAGTAAAAAAGTAATAGATTTAAAATGCATTTATTTTTATACTAGGTATAGTTCTAAGTCTATAAACATATTTTTTTATATCGCTTGAGATTTACTGATATAAAAGTTGTAATTAAACTTTGTTTGCAGTACTACTTGTGCACAATGCACATTTCTTAATATTGAGCCTAAAACGTCTTTTAATGTCACTTTTGATGAGGACTGTATGATTTTTAAATAATATCAGTCTTTAAATGCAAAATATTTAAAGTGTAACTAAAGTATACTTGCAATAGTTCCACTTTAGCACAGTCAGATATACTTCAGTACATCTTTAGTTGGACATCAGCACTACTTTGGCACAATTAAAGTGCATTAAGTACAAAATGAGTTGTTCCAATTTAGACTTTAAATATACCAGTTTAGTATACTAAAAGTACAACAGCAGGGTATTTTTATCAAGTATATAAAATGTAAATGTATTTTTAGTATACGTAGCATGAAATAAATATATTTTAAATACATTTCAAGTTTAATTTAAGCTAATTTAAATGATTTCTTTTATAGTTATGTTACAAAAAATACTGTAGTGCCATAAAAAGAATCTAATGAAAGACAAATTCCACATGTGTAAAATATCCATGTGTTTAACGGTCATAAAATAAAGCCTGTTAAGCAATATATAATATATATAATAATATAATTTCTTTATACATTTCTTTCTTTTTTAATGTGGTGTTATAACCATGCTTTCATGAAATTCACCCAATAAGGTATTTAACCCCAAACTTCTCCAGAGTCATGGTTGTGAAATGAATATATATTATTTAAATGTCAAGCATTTACTCATCATGGTATTTGTTGTCTTTAAATAATATTTTTACCATAGTATGTGAAATACTGCAAAAATACTGCACTGCCAGAATCAAATGAAAGACAAATTTCATAAAACTTAGAAGTAAAATACCCATGTGTTTAATTGTCATAACAAAATAACGCCTATTATATTTTATACTTTTTATGCAATATATGATATACATAATCTAATTTATTTATACATTTCTTCTTTTTCTGAATGTGGGGCTGACCATGCTCTCATGAAATTCACCCAGTAAGGTTGCTGTATCAAGGCATTTAAGATTGCTTAAAAATGGCTGTGAATTTTTTTTTGGAAAGTAATTAATACTTTAATTCAGCAAGCATGCATTAAATTGACAGAAAGTGACAGTAAAGGCATTTATAATGTAAAAAAAGATTTCTATTTCAAATAATCACTGATTTTATTACTGATTCCACTAAAATATTCAGCGGCACAATTGTTTTCAACATGCTAATCATAAGAAATGTTTTCTGAGCATCAAATCAGCATATTAAAATGATTTCTGAAGGATCATGTGACACTGAAAACTGGAGTAATGATGCTGAAAATTCAGCTTTGCCATCACACGAAATAAACTACATTTAAGGATACATTTAGAAAACAGTTATTTTAAACAACAATAGTATTTCACAATATTAAAGAACAGGAAAAAAAACTTTTAAGTTTGTGTAAAGCAATATTAAATATGTGTTCTGAGTTTGTCACCCCACAGAGAAATGTTATTAACCAAATTTCAGTGATAAAAATAATAAATAAAATAAGTTATCAAAATCTTAAAAAAATAAGCAGTATTCTCTGCTCTCAAACACTGGGGGCGTGTCCGTTGTCGGCACTGAAAACATGCCCATTCGCGGGAAAGCTGCCGCCTCCCTCAACTGTCAAATACAAATCATTTTAAATAAGAAGACAGTGCTGTTTTGTAAATCATCGCAACCAGGAAATATGCATTTACGTGATGAAGGCATAGCTAGCTAGCAAACTGCAGGCTGTAGTAACTAATGGTAGCGACAGTAACTCGTGATTGAACAGATGAACCACTAATGCTAATGCACTCTAGTTATTATAGTGAAGGGCCCATGCTCAGCAGCTCCAGTGCATCATCGAGACATAATTTCAGGCCTGCCCAAAAAATCTTGAACACAAAAACAGTGCAAAACTGTTTTAACGGCACAATTCAGTACTACATAATACACAGTCTTTGTAACGTGTTTTCAGCACTACATTTATAAAGTGTTTAGAAACAATTCTCTGAATTGCCTTTACACAGACTTTAAACAGTAGGGTATGTAAGACAAAAAAAAACAACAACACAATTTTACTTTACAATATAACATTCCGCATACACTCTGCAAGACACAAACCACACACTCACTCCATCATCCTGTAACACACACACACAAATAGAAAGCACAGACAGGAACAAGAAGAGAAGGTCACTGACCTAGTGGTGACCTGCTGCTGGGAGTGGGCATTGGGTAGGTCTTTCGCAGCTGAGCCTCCTTCTGTTGCCGGGGGCAACTCGGGAGATGTCTGGCTCAACTTAAGGTTTGCTAAAAATGAGAGAAAGCATAAGCCATAGAAAAGATGAAAGGGGTAGTTAAGAGAATGGAGTATAATTAACAACAATCACTGCCTCTTAGGTCTCACAAACAGTAAAGTAGTGCTTCTGAGTTTGATACACAGCAGACTTTTGCTCACCAGCATTGTTGGGATACGAGTCCATGTCTAGGTAAGAATGCTCCTGCATCTCCTGCGGACCCCCAACCACACCCCCTACTACCAGCCCCCCTCCGCTCTCCACCCCCATTAAGTCGGAGAAATGGGGGTGATGCTGACCATGCTGCGAGAGCGAGGGGTACAGCGAGGAAGAGGAGTGAGTATCTTTTCTCTGCAACAGGGGAGGAAGGAGCGAGGAGCCCCCTCCACCTCCGACCCCACCTAAACTCGCCCCGCCGGGCAGGAGCCCCGACGTCAAGCTCAGACCCCCGCCTTCCTTATCTCTCCACGGCAACCAGCACAGCTTCCAGGAGACGAAGAGAGAGACAGAGAGCAGCACGATGCCACAGAACGTTACAATGACGGAGAGCAGACTCACTGAGATCTCTGAAACAGAGAGAGGGAGAGAGAGAGGAGAGGAGAAGAGGAGTGAGAGTTTGATTTATTACAACCTTGAGAGGTAACAAAAATCGCAGGGAATTTAATGATTCTGTTTCAAATTCCAATGAACGCTTCCGGTTCCTTTATAATTACACTAATGATTCTTTTAGGACTTGAATAATTGCTTCTAACTATTTACTAAACACATATACTTTACAGGGCTGGGTAAAAATATTGATTTCTTTATTTTAATTTTTACGAAACTAGACTGATTTTTAAATATCAAGAATCGATTAGTCTAGCCTGTTTTCAGTTAATGAACGGAATATTGTAGCGCACCTCCCATCCAATAAATCATAATAAGCTTTGTGCTTTGTTACTTATGATATGAAACAAAGTCTCAGATTTCAAATTCTGTCCATTTCATTACAATATTCAAACAATAAATGCCGCTTTGGCGCTGTTTAATGTGGAGTGACAGATCGCTGTAGCATCTTAGTTCAAGAGAAGCACCAGCACAAAGCACACGTGAACTGATCGTCTCTTCCACTTCGATACCTGTTACAGCAAGAGATAAATATGAATAAACATCCGAAGTAACCGAAATCCGTATCCTTTCTCATGTAATCCCTCAATCAGTGTTTCAACAGCTTGTAAACAATGTCACATAACATCACATTTACCTCATATTCAATTACCATGAACTCATTAGTCAGCTTTAAAAATGAACTCTAGAGAAGAGAATTTGCTAAATATATGCACCATATAACTCACTATATTTCTTTACTGTTCATCAGTGTTATATTTATGTTTGAATAAATCCGTCAAGTTTTTATGACAGTCACCATTTAAATGTTTACATTTCAAAACACAAATTGGACTAGAAATGTAATTGTTACTTTATTATTATAATTTAATTGAGTGTAATTTAAGCGTTTGTATACAAATCATTTTATTTTAACCTTCAATATTATAGTTATGTAGTACCAACTGACTCTCATGTCTATTTTACAGCATTAGTTAAGAGTTTTTTTTCCTCTTAAGAAAATTTGCCATTTACTGTACCTGATATATGTGACCCTGGACCACAAAACCAGTCTTAAGTAGCACAGGTATATTAGTACCAATAGCCCAAAATACACTGTATGGGTCAAAATTATGGATTTTTCTTTTTTGCCAAAAAATAAGTAAAAGATCATGTTCCATGAAGATATTTTGTTAATTTCCTATTAGTAAAGCAATTTAATGATTCTGTTTTAAATTCCAATGAAAGCTTCTTGAAAACTGTATAACATTATTATTTTTAATTAAAGTTCCATTACAATGCATACAAAAACACGCACAAAATTAATCCTTTAGAGCAATTTGCAAAAAATATAAATATATTTAATTAATATTGATATTTTAAAATTTCTGATTGCTATTACATTAAGTTAAGTACACAAGCCTTAAGTACACAATAGGCATTCTCGGTTCATTTCGAGTTGTGGTTCAGTGATCGATTCAGTCAGTGAGTGAGACATTAGACTGATTCAAACTGACAACTCACTGGCCTTTTTGACCAGATCATTATAAGGACACATTTTGTGACTAAATCCACTGTCAAAATCCTACCGTTTGGGTATTCTAGTGAGTGCCTATCTTTTCATTTAACTACCATTTCTCTTTTATTTTTGACTTCTCTTGTCTATTTATTATCCGTGTATAATTTTGCCATCTTTCTCTCTCATCACGTTCAATTCACATTGCGAGCTCACAACTCTGCTACAACATTGTTTCTTTTTTATAGGGCCGTAGATTGAGTAGCAGGACCATTAATGGAAACAAACATCATGGAAATCAATCGGTTATGCTATTTTTGTAACATGCAACTCAGTTCTCAGTTCCCAACTCTAGGTAACAAGCTTGATTGCATAACCTAGGAGGATGAACACAGAGACATTTGAAAAGAAAAATGTGCAAATGAGGTAGCGTTGGCAGACAGATGCTGCGCTTAGGGAATGACTGGAAGAAACCGAAGGAAGTGCAGAGAGAGAAAGAGAGAGAGAGAGAGAGAGGATCAGAAGGAGAAAAAGGAAAGGAGATGGCGCATTGTGACTGTAAATTACCACCGGCTCTCCCAACATTCACTAGCTCTTATCTGAATACAAAGCCAAGAAAACGATGGATTTATTTCCAAGCAGAAAAAGCGTCAATGCCAATGACAATTTCCACAAAGATGTCCTCTAAACTGTGATTAAGCCTTATGACTCTGTCTCTCACAGAGTATGAGCTTTCAATCATGCAGCCTTTAATAACAATTTCTAAGTGTGTGCATGAGTGAGTCACTTGAAAAAACGAGACTCTGGCAACTCGGTTTCAGCACCAGACTGAGCAGAACAGCTACTCTCCAACAAGCAGGGACAAACAAGTGCCTGCCAATCAAGGAAAACAAAGGGCCTGTCTGTCAGCCTGACTCTCGAGAGCTCTATTCAGATCTCACACCCACAGAGTTCCTCCGCTTACCCTGCACTCACTTCCTCAGACGCAACACCCACCAGCTCTAAAAGCCCCCAGGGTGGTTCTACCTTGAGCTACTCTGTAATTTCTATTATGCAAGGAGGTTATATCGTATGACTATCGCCCTTCATCTTCCCTTCCGTCATGCCGTCTTTCTCAGTTTTCGTTCCACCATCTTTGCTTCTGCTCCCAACTACTCTGTTTTCCTTCATGCATTGCTCACACATACGCAGGTCTCCAAAGAATTAGTCTGGGCTGGGCAAAATCAGAATTGGCTCCCTTTCAATTTATAATTTATAATTTTAATTGAATTGGCCACGTCTCACAGGATGTTGGAATGGAATTTAAACTGGAATAACAGGAAGAAAAATTCTTTGGATTGCAAACAGAGGGATTTCAGTAATCCAACATAAAATGAGAAAGAACAAAAAACGTCAAAGTCTGAAACATGAGGTTTGCCTCTCCTATGGAAGCCTTTGGTAAAATCAGAGCATTATGAGAAATTGTGTTCTTTCACCTAACATGAGAGCAGTATATAATACATTTGCTTAGTAATACATATAAAAAAAAGGTTAAATCAATTAAGTTATATTCACACATACATATTTCCTACTGTAAATATATCAAAACTTAATTTTTGTTTGGTAATATGCATTGCAAAAAACGTAATTTGGACAACTTTAAAGGCAATTTTCTCAGTATTTAGACTTTTTTGCACTGGTTTGTGGTATATGGTCACATATGGTATATATATACACCATAACCGACTGATTTTCATGATGTTTGTTTCCATTAATGGTTCTTCATATATATATATATACACACACACATCTACCTTATATCATAGGTAAATCTACCTCCTTAAATCCATCTTTGGTTTCCTCCTGAGTGTTTCAATAAATATACACATAATGTTTGTGTTTTAAAATGTATAAAGATTGTAAAATTATGCAAATCCAAATCTAAATTATCAGCTGTCTTTTACAATTTAAAAATTAGCACTTTTTAAATTAGCACAAGTTAAAAATAGCACTTCTTCCTGTTTCACCTTGTTACTGTATGCTTGACAGCATTAATACCCTTCAGCAATAGTGCACATATGGACCAGACCATAAGCCAACAATTATGAAATTTTGATTTCATTTCTGAAACCTTGGCATGACTGCACAAAGATACAGTCTCTTCTAAAACATTACAGGAAAGATATCATGCTTTCCATCCTCATCTTACACCGCCTTCATCATTCGTCGCCTTTGCCTCTCCTATCGTCTCCTTCTCCTTTCTCCCCCTCCATCTTACTCCTCTCCTTCCACCCCCCCCCTCACCCTTCCTCATGCTGTTTTCCTTCTTCCTTTCTCTGTACTTTCTGTCTCTCTTTGGTGAATAATTCATCAGTCTCTGTATGTCATTAATCACTACTTGTTCAAAGATATGATCAGAGAGAGAGACAGAGGGAGGAGAGAAGGGACTGATATGTCAGCTTGAAGAACAAGACGCAGATAGAGAGAGCGAGAAAAAGGTAAATAGGAGGAGAAAACGGAAGAGGGTGGGACAAGAAAGGAGATCAGAGATACGTATGGAGGAAAACGGGTGAGGAAGAAAAGACAATGGTGATGAAGCATTAGTTCTCAAGGAAAACAGGATTTTTTTCAATATGGCAGACTTCAATGGGGATCAACGTATTAAAGGTCCAAATTGCAGTTTCAGTGCAGCTTCAATGGGCTCTACACAATCCCAGACTATGAATAAAGGTTTTATCTAGCGAAACGATCTGTCATTTTCTAAGAACAATACAAATTTATATACTTTTTAACCACAAATGCTCATCTCGCACTAGCTCGACTTCACGCATTAAGTAATCACGTTGGAAAGGTCACGAGTGACGTAGGCAGAAGTACCGACCCAGTGTTTACAAAGCTAACATGCAAAGAAAGTCAAACGCCCTTTACAAAACAGGTAAAACAATGATGTTGGATGATTTTAAAGTTGGAGGAGAAAAAGAGATGGTGTTTTTGCCCTACCCTACCATTTCTGACCAAAGTACGCAGATGGAGAACTAACGACACGTGACCTTTCCAACGTGATTACGTAATGTGTGAAGTCAGGGTAGTGCAAGAAAAGTGGTTAAAAAGTACATTTTTATTTTTTAAAGAAAATGACCAATCGTTTCACTAGAAAAGACCCTTATTCCTCAGCTGGGATCGTGTAGAGTCCTTTGAAGCTGCATTGAAACTGTAATTTGGACCTTCAACCCATTGATCCCCACTGAAGTCCACTAAATGGAAAAAAATCCTGGAATGCTTACCTCAAAAAACTTAATTTCTTTGCGACTGAAGAAAGAAACACATAAACATTTTGGATGACATGGGGGGTGAGTAAATCACCAGGAAATGTTCATTCTGGAAGTGATCTAATCCTTTAACTAATTACACTCATAACAATAATTAATTGTGTTAAAATTGTGATAACATTTCTGTTGTCTCACTTCAATGACATTGCTACCTGTCATTTACCAGTGTATTTAAACGTTCAGTCCACCCTATTCAGGTTCATTAGTCCCAAGACATTAATTTTAATCGAATGTGAACAACGGCAAAATTATGGATTGCCAAAAGAGAAGCTATTTTAAAACAGCCTGAAGTTTCAAGGCTATAAACTGAGAATAATTTATATACTACTTAAAAATGTAGGCAGCTGTTGTTTCTCCCCAGACCTAGAGTGTTAGGTGGGCCACAATTTTTGTTTTACTGTGGCCCACCAGCTAAAAATTTGAGGACCACTGTAAAACTCTTAACTATGTTTTATGCCATTTCTAGCTGGTCATAAATCAGTCACTAACTGATACAAGCCGGTCATCAGTTGTTTGACTAGCGACCATGATCCAAAAATCAGCATAAGCAGATAGAAACTGGAAATGAGCAGCCTAGACCACCCATTTAGAAACCACCTAAAACATATTCACTGCCACATATTTCCATCTTTAACCACAGTGGTTTTCAAACTCTGAAACTTCAGTTGGTAGACAGCAGTAAAACAAAAATTGAGGACCATATATCACTCGAGGTCTGGGGAAAAACAACAGCTACCTAAATTTTTAAGTAGCATATAAATTATTTTCAGCTTGTAGTCTTGAAACTTGAGGCTGTATTGTAGCAATTATTTTGTGCATTGTTCAAATTTAATTGAAATGAATATCTTGTAGCTAATGAACCTGAATGCAGTGGACTGAACATTTACGTTCACTGGCATATAACAGGTAGTTACGCTATTAAAATCAGAACCCCATATCCCAAAACCCAGATGACAGTTTTAAGTGGATTTTCCAGCAGGGAGCTGACAGAAAGGAAGAATGAAAAAGAGGGAAAAAAAAACAAGGACATATCAGAGGAAAGAGGGAGATGGGGAAAGGGGGAGGGGCCAGGAAGGAGCTAACAGATTAGTGTACATGTTGAAGCAGACACATCGGTTGACTGGTCAAGATAACACATTCACTCCACACGTCGAAGGTGAGGAAAAGAGAGAGATAGCGCCAGAAAGGGGTTAATAAAGTCCGCAAGCGTTCCCCTGTGAGAAAAACAGGCCCGGAAAAAAAGTGGACAGTGATGGAGAGAGAGAGAGAGAGAAGGATGGCTGGTGCGGGAGAGGCTGAACTGCAGGAATGAAAGATGTGGAGCCAAACAAACGGACACTGATGGAGGGAGAACTAAACACGGGAGGGGTTTGGGATTAGAAAGGTTAATGTATTGATCTGCTTGCAAAGAAAAAAGACTGTTCTGAAGCAGTATATCTGGAGAGGGAGTTTGATCTACAAACTCTGGGTTGGCTGAACCAGGAGGATCGGCGTTCTGCCCCGTCGCTAAGCTTTCATTTCATCTTGTCTCATAGACTTTTCCACACCATCACCACCTCCTAAAGAGATGGGTAGGGTTGCACCAGCCCATCACAGACTCTCAACTGTGTACTTAATTTGGTTGCATCATTTCTTCTTAAAGCAAGAGTGGCCAATAATTCGTCAGCTGTCCGTGCAGGAATGTGCAGTTGCATAATATGACATTTACTTTTATCTAACCAATAAGCCTTCAAATTTGTAAACCAATGTAGCCTTGAATTTAATTTTCTTTTTCTAAACACATTTTTGCCTCATTATTCTTCTACAATAATAAATTATAGGTTCCTTGAGTTTTAAAAAGATAAAAAGACAGGACATACAATTAATACATATATAACATATGTATTACATAATAATAATAAATATTCAAGAAACATACACGCTACCAGTCAAAAGATTTTTAAAGTTGTTTAAAGTCTCATCTCCTCACCAAGCCTGCATTTATTTGATTCAAAGTACAGCAAAAAAAAGTAAAACATGGAAATATTTGTACTATTTAAAATAACTGATTTCTATTTAAATACATTTTCATTAAAAATCTTACTGTTCAAAAACTTTTGACTTGTAGTGTAAACTTATTAAAACTCATCAAACTGCTGGTTTTTTTATGAAAATACAGTAAAAACTGTAACACCGTGAAATATTATTTCAAAAAGTAATTTAATCCTGTGAAAAAGCAGCATTTTCAGCATCATTACTCCAGTCTTCAGTGTCACAAGATCCTTCAGAAATCATTATAAAATGCTGATTTGCTGCTCAAGAAACATTTGTGCTGCTTAATATTTTGTGTAAACTATTAAACATTTATTCAAGGTTTCAAAATTAATTTGAAATGGAAATCATTTACTCACCCTCATGTTGTTTCAAACCTGTATGAGTCTTGCTGAAGTCTTGCTGAACACATAAGATATTTTGAAGAATTATCAGTTGAAGGTAGCCAAAGACTTCCATAGTTTTTTTTTTCTTTTAATACTATCAACGGCTACAATCAAATGTTTTGTTTCCAATATTAACACTAAAATATCTTTTTTTGTGTTCACACAGGTTTGAAATAACACTAAAAAAATTAATATCTTTTTTTGGCTGTTCACCCTTTACAGGTTTGAAAAATAACTGTCCCTGAACTTTTGAAAAAACAGTGTGATGACAAATCTTACTTCCACCACTGTTTTTACTGTGCTCTTATCATTTTTGGCTCACTGTTAACTCACTGTTAATAACATTTATGTATTTCCAGATCTAGCTGAGTTGACATGGCAATAAGAAATGCAAGCATGAAGTGAAGTGCTCATTTTAGCTAATTTATGGAAATGTTTTGAGCAAATGTTTTAATTTATTCGTCCTCATTTTAAAGGTGTTAATTGTATTTATCGACTTAACTCTTATTCCTAATTCTCACGTATAAATCACATTGAGAGACAAGAGTTTATTTTATTAAATAAAATGGTATGTTCCAATTTTTAAGAGCAAAAAAAAATGTGTATTCAAGATGGTCATCGCCAGCAGTAAGAGGAAGATGGACGTTTAAGCTCTTAAAACATTTATTTGCACATTTTGCACATCTACTCGAAATAAACACCCTTTTTGGATGGGCTCCCATGCTTTTGCTCCTTCTTGTGACTTCTCAGGTTGTTATCGCAAACAGATATTTAGTAGTGAGCAATTCGATAAGTATTTTAGTGCTTCTCTATGCTAAAATTAGGCTAAATTGGAGTTTACACATGGAATACAGTCAGTCTAATCTTTGGTGTTTATTCCATCAGCAAATATAGGCATTCACACAATTTCATTCTCACTTTGACTTAACACCCTGCAGTTCAAGAGGAATCAAACATGAGAGTCACTTTTGGGATTTTATCCTGAGCTGGCTAATAAATGCACTTTCATATAAAATAGAGAGTGGCGAAAAGTCTTCAGATAAAGCCGCAAATCCAAATCGAAATGTTCAATCCTGCTTTACGACTAAGCGGTAACTGACCGTGGCTTATACAAAGACTCGGGGTTAAAAATAGTCTGTTTCACCTTGTTACACTATGCTTGACAGCATGACTACCCTTCAGCTGTAGTGCACATATGGGCCATACTGTGAGTACAGAAGAGTTTAAAGAGCCTAAGGCAGCTTCCCTCAGTTTCCCACTAATTAATACTATGGTAAGCTGCCCGTCCCGCTCAGCTATGCAAGTCACTGTTTTGCAGTGCATTCAGCAAAACAACATCATAAACCATGTTTCCCTCAGCTACATTAGTGCTTTCCAGCTTTTGATCATCAGCAAGGTGTCAGATGTTTTCTTTAGCAGATGGTTTGTATGTCTTTGACTTGAACTGCTCACTTTGCTTACATAAGTGAGAGTCAGACTATCATTCACACAATCGATTTGAAATCATGTATTATATTGCAGTCCCTTATAAAGTTACAAGCCACTGACATGTCAGTGGCATTTTCACTTGCATTAGGTGCTTGCTGAGTGATAATCTTCCGTTGCACTACTTGGAAATTTGGTATGGTATTACTATTTATATTGCATTCTTCACTTGGACAAATTGCTTGTGTTATTCACATTTGTGTTATTCACAAGTCACTTTTGGCTAAAAGCCCCTGCTAAATGAATAAATGCAAAATGTAAATGTAATTTTAGACCCTGCTTCTAGCATCCTTCATGATACCAAATGCAGGATTCAATCCAGCACCACCTTAATAACTAATGACCGACATTTAGTCATTATGTCAAAAACTGTTACTGTAAGCAAATGTCCAGAATGCATTAAAAATGGCTGTATTTATTAGAATAAACATGCAAAATATCTTTAAAGCACTAACATTCACTTCACCAGTGTTTTGGTTTTAGCATGATTCCATGAATGAAACACTTGCTTGCACTTCAAGAAATTGTTTAAAGGAAAAAAGCATTTTTTAAATGTTAAAGGGATAGTCCACCTAAGAATGTAAATTCTGTCATCATTTACTCACCTTCATGTCGTTTTAAACCTGTATGACTTTTTCTTCAGCAGAAGACAAAAAGGGTTTTTTAAATAACATTTTAAATGTTTTTGTCCATACAAATAAGATGGTGCATGGTGACATTTAAAAAAAAAAAGAAAAACTGAAGAAACAAGTCAAACAGGTTTGTAAATGAGGAAAGCATTTTTATTTTTGGATGAACAATCTCTTTAAGAAAAAAAAAAAACACTGATTAGTTTTAACCGTCAGCCTCCTCCATTTGTGTGATTGTTGGGCGTTTGGAGACCCTAGGAAGGAAAGCCTACGCACTTCATTTCTTCTCCTTTTTTTCACAAGGAGCTTAGAGCCATTTCAATTACCTGCGGTTGTGCCATTTCATATTAAAGAGAATGCAAGTCCAATTCCATTTCAATCACTGGCCACTTGGGAATTTAAACAATAATGACTAAATCTGTAAACAGGACAGTCTCACTCTGAACACAGCATCCAGCCATAACACCTGTGGTGGGCATGGCGTGAATACAAATACAAAACGGCCAGGCGCAATTACATGAACGAGCAGCTTTTACCAGAGAGGCTCTTTTCTGGTCTCATGACTCACTGAGGTGGGCTGATGATGAAAATTACCCTTTTAGGCCATTTGTCAGGTCCAAGTCAATATTTTGGTTAGAAGTCAGACGTAAATCATCGCAATTCATGCTTTGAATAGGCTTTAAAGTGATAGTTCTGCCAAAAATGTAAATTCTGTCATCATTTACGACTCGCACTCCTGTCATTTCAAACCTGTAAGACTTTCTTCTCTGAAACTTCAGAAGACTTAGAATAAGGTCATATGGACCGCTTTTTTGATGCCTTTGCATCACCTTTGTAGTTTGAGCGCTCCGGTCCCCATTCATTGTTCTTGCATGGAAAAGTTTGCGTCTGGCGCAGCGGCTCCTTTTGTAGTCCATTAAAGAATTAATTCACTTGCAGAATAAAAAATTCCTGATAATTTACTCACCCACATGTCACCCAAGATGTTCATGTCTTTCTTTCCTCAGCCAAAAAGAAATTAAGGGTTTTGCTCATCTTGCACTAGCTCTGCGATGCGTGTCCACGATTTCATGCATTGCCTATTCACACTGGAAAGATCTTGTGGGGTTAGTTCTTTATCTGTGTACTTCGGTTCAAAAAGGTAGGGCGAAAAACATCTAATTTTCTTCTCCAACTTTAAAATTATCCAACATCGTTGTTTTAACTTTTTTGTAAATAGCGTTTGACATTCTTTGCCTGTTTGCTTTGTAAACACTGGGTTGGTACTTCCGCCTACATCATGTGTAACCTTTCCAATGTAATTACGCAACACATGGAGTGTTAAGCTAGTGCAAGACAAGCATTTGTGGTTAAAAGTATATATACATTTTATTTTTATTTTTTTAGAAAAAGACAGATTGTTTCGCTAGATAAGACCCTTATTCCTAGGCTGGGATCATGTAGAGCCCTTTGAAGCTGCATTGAAACTGGGTCATTCTGTGTCAAATTAACCAAATTTCAAAAACTTCCCCAGCTCAAATTTTTGATTTTGCTAACATTTTTTCTGAGAAAACATAAACGTGTATTGTGATGAAAGCCAAAATATTAAATGTCATAGATGAATATTTACTGAGTAATCCAATATTTTGTAGAGGGAGGTCAAAATGGCAATTTTCACCTGAGATTCAGAGTCAAGTTGACTTCAGAAAGATAACAGCATCCTTATCTTGTTTTTACACAGAGATTGATAGTACTATTAGTAAAATCTGTTGACTTTAGCAATCTTTGCATTATGCGCCAATGGTGACCATTCAAAAATGGGGAAACGGCACTCTACATACCTGTAACTCAGGAAGTATTGCAGATATTTTAATGCCCTTTTAGATACTGGGTCTTAACAAACTTTCCTTTTGGTATCTCTATTTTTAATGCCCTATGAGATTCAGTTCCAGAGAATTTCAAATGGGCTCCAGGAGTAAATTATTAAAATTTACACATTTTCAGTGATCAAAAACCAAATGTGGGTCAAAAATATGATACTTCTTTTCTTTTGAAGAGGAATGTCTGAAGAACAAATAATGTTGAAACTAGAGATGCATCTCATTTCCTTCTGTCAAGACAACTGCATTGAACATACCTGTCTGAGTGCCATAAATATTCTTTTTCCAAAGTCAAGAAGTATTTAAAAAATTGCAATATGATTTTAGATTCTAGTTGATAATAACACATGACCTTTACAATGTAATTACATAATGCATGCAGTCGAGCTAGTGCAAGATGAGCATTTGTGACTAAATGTATGCACGTTTTTAATTTTTTTAAAAATGACTAGATCGTTTTGCTAGACCTTCATTCCTCAGCTGGGATTGTGTAGAGCCCTTTGAAGCTGCACTGAAACTGCATTTTGGACCTTCAAGCCATTGATCCCTATTGCAGTCAACTATATTGAGAAAAATCCTGGACTGTTTTCCTCAAAAAATGTCTTTTCGACTGAAGAAAGAAAGACATGAACATCTTGGATTACATGAGGGAGTAAATTACCAGGACATTTTTATTCTGGAAGTGAGCTAATCCTTTAAAAAAGCAAAACTGTTTTGTCACAACATGAAACCAGGTAAATAATGACAGAATGCTAATTTTCATATCAGCCATGCTTTTACCAGGTTGTGTTGTACTCTTACCTGTGTTCAGCTGTCTGTTAGGTCCTCTCATCATGTAGCTGAACTCTTGACAGCTGGCGCTCTGGCTCAAGCCTCCAGACCGGAAGCACAGTTCCTCCACCAGCACCAACGCCTTCTTACAAAGGTCGTCTTCCCAGTCCCCCGACATCCTCCAATCCGCATCGCACACCCAGCCCGCACTCAACCAATCGTGGCGCAGCTCTCACCGCCCGCACCAACTGGACGGCGCCTGAGAGGAGAGGGTGTGTCTGGCCACTTTCTGCCAATTCCAATAATACAGGAGCTCGTTTTGGACTCTGACGGACAACGTTTCGACAAGAAGCCGAGACGGTCTCTTTATGACCGTTAATTGAAAGCTTTAATGGTTGATAAACCCATTGGTAAATGTGCTACAATCACTCTTTTCAATAATAGCATTGGCTCCTATGGAAAAAAAAACAAGAGAAAGGGAATAAAGAAGAAATGAGAACAAGGGAGAAGACAATGCAGTTATAATGTAAAATCCATTGAATTGCATGTGCTTTGCACACAAGATGTTTTTGTGCACATACTTGTTATAAAGGATGACAATGACATCCCTGAGTCCTTGTCATGGTGAAGAAGGTCGAAACCAATTCAATTCACATAAATGGTAAGAATTTGCTCAATGGGTAAACAGCGAGACTATATTTAGGTCTGTTGTTCAGAAAGCATAGCCTAGATTTCCTGGGCTATTACTCTCAGTTAAATCATCAGTCAGGGAAGAGGGAAGTGTTTGCAGACTCAGTCCTTAAAGCAGCATCAGGGCAGGGTTGAATTTAAGATGTATGGTGTATCTCCACTAGGTTTCTCTTTTTTGTTTTTCCATTCAGGCTTTACTGTTCATTGTGGTCCATGGCTGTGTTTCTGGAATGTTCTACAGGAGCTTTGCAACTGCCTGAAACGAGAGGAAGAGAGGGAGAGTGTACGTGAGAGAGAGAAAATGAGGCACACATCATTAAAAAAACTGCTGTAAAATTATGGTTAAATTATAAAGGCAACCCGCTGGGCTCGCAGAGCTCAATAGCATGCAGAGAAGAACCAATCATTCTGGATATCTGTTTCCTCCCTAAGACAAACAGCTCTTCTTGTACAGTGCATCTCTGGAACGAGGATGTGGTCAACCACAAAACAAATTTATCTTGTAAGCTGCTGTTGCATGATACTCTGAAGATTAAAGGTGACAAGTAATTTCGATGCTAAACTTGTAATGTTAATTTAGGCTGCCCGACACATCGGCTCAACCATTGATGTGAGGTTTGGGCGGGGCTATATGTTTGGTATCTTCACAGCTGAAGTGTGTAATTTCTTCAGCACAGTAATTCATGCTTTTTAAAGGGATTAAAGGCATAGTTCACCCAGTAATGAAAATTACTCCATGATTTACTCACCATTAAGCCATCCTAGGTGTACATGACTTTATTCTTTCATTTTTCTTTTCTTTTTTTTTAATATAACTCAGATTGTATACATCCTAAAGAATAAAGACATATACACCTAGGATGGGTTGAGGTTTATAAATATTATTTGATCAAAATGTGGTAAAAAATAATACTGTGAATTTGAAATGCAATTTGAAATAACTGTTACTACAATCAAACCAAAATGTATTCAGACATGTATTCAGACCTTCAACGTTTATCACATTATCACAGTTTTTTCACTATAGTTTAGAAAATGGTAATAGAATATGACTCAGAGAACTCTCAGAGAGTTAAACTGCGTCAGAACAAATTCATCTTGACAATGTCAGATAACCTTGATTGAAAGGTATGTAATTCATTACAATCAACCAAAAATTAGTATGACAATATTTACACAACTATCAACACATTGTTGACCAATTACCAAGCAATGCTTAAAAGAGAAGTTCACTTCCAGAACAGAAATTTACTGATAATTTACTCACCCCTTTGTCATCCAAGATGTTCATGTCTTTCTTTCTTCAGTTGTAAAGAAATAGTTTCTTGAGGAAAACCTTTCAGCAATGTTCTCCATATAGTGGACTACAATGGTGCCCCAAGTTTGAACTTCCAACGTGCAGTTTAAATGCAGCTTTAAATGACTCAATCCCAGCCGAGGAGTAATAGTCTTTTCTAGCGAAGTGATCAGTCATTTTCAAAATAAATTGACAGTTTATATACTTTTTAACTTCAAGTGCTCATCTTGTCTCGTCTCTGTGATGTGCATGCATAGTCTGTGTAATCCAGGGATGTAGGACAATTTTGAAGTTGGGGAAGAAAACAAGATGGGAGTTTTTTGACATACCCTAACTGTATTGAACCAGAGAAAACAGAGTTCACGCAAACCTAGACAAGACAAGCGATTTAGGTTAAAAAGTATACAAACTGTCAATTTGTTTCTAACTTGACCGATCGTTTCGCTAGATAAGACCCTTCTTCCTCGGCTCGTTTATAGCCATTTGAAGCTGCATTTAAACTGCATTTTGGAAGTTCAAACTTGGGGGCACCATTGAAGTCAACTATATTGGAGATATATCCTAAAATGTTTTCCTCAAGAAACATAATTTCTTATGGACTGAAGAAAGAAAGACATGAACATCTTGGATGACAATGGGGTAGGTATATTATGTGTAAATTTTTGTTCTGAAAGTGAACTTTTTTTTTGTTCAGTCTGTGATGTAAAAAGGTCACATTAGCAATTAAAGAAAAAACACTTAAACAAAACATGGTTAGGTCAAAGTGTCTGAATATTTTGGTTTATCAATTTTACTGGTAGTCCACCGTATGAAGAATTTTGGGTATAATATGTCACAGTTTACTTTATTTTGCTATCCTCACTTACAAAAATCAACCCACTAGTAAAAAAAAAAATGTAAAATTACATCTGGTGTCTGAATAATTTTTGGTTTGACTGTATTTTGTAATGTAGTTTATTCCAGTGATGGCAAAGCTGAACTTTCAGCTGGCATTACTTTTTTAAATTTAAGCCATTGTTATTTTTAAATTATTTATTTTTTCACTGACACTGAATAGTAGTATCCTTGCCAAAAACAACAGCAAAAAATAATCAAAAACAGCATTTTAATGTTGTAGTTCGGTAGGCACACTTCACCTTTAAGGTTAACGCTGTGTCTTAACCGAGTGCAACGCGACAAGATTCTAGTGACAGGCAATTTGTCTGTCCACACCAAAAGTGAAAATAGGGTGTGACACAACACAGAACAGTTCGCACACTCGCAGCACACTGCAGACGAAGAGCACAGAAAAACTAAGAAAACAAACCTTGTTTCTTCACGCTTTTGAACTGAACTTTGAACCCTCACATAGAGGATAAAAGCACTTAAGGTTCACATTAAGCAAGCCTATAGTCACAACATTTTATTACATCAACACCACAGCACTAGACATAGTTCATCAATTTGTAATTCCAAGAAGCTTTTCGTTAATGGATTAGAATAAAGGTCAGACCGACACTAAGGAGTACAGCTAGCTACCAGCACTTTTTCCATAAAGAGGACTTTAATGCAGCATTACCATAAAGACCGCAGTAATGACATTTACCCAGTCTACAATGATCAAAAATAACCTAAAATACATACATTACAAATCTGTGTTTTCACCAGTCAGACAGCACTGAGGAAAACGCTGTAGCTATTCATCTGCTGAGGGACTGTGTGTGTATAATTTGTCAGCATGAAGTTCTATATCTACGAGATCTCTCAGTATTCCTCCTTTGTTCTGTGCTCATTCTGTCTCACAAAACCAGGTCAAAGCTCCACCTTTCATTTCCCTTCTCTTTCGCTCCATGTCTCAGCCCTCCTCCAAGTGTTTCTTTCCACCCCTCTCTGTCTCTACTTCATCCCCTCTCTGCGTCAGCTAAAACAGTGCAAGCCCAGAAAAAGTGAGCAAATCTATCAATACGCGAATCGATTCAACGATCGCCTGCCTTAAATGGAGAGTTTTTTCACGCCAGTGAAATCCCTCAAGAAGTCTGATCTATTTCTCTCCGAAGGGGCACCTCCTCTTATTGTGCCGATCGTCCATCTATCATTCTGCTAGACTATTCTTTCATGCTTTTTAGGTCTGTAAAATGTCATTGGTCTTTCATTGTAAGATCCAGCTAGCTGCGTGTTTTCAATCCGACTTTCCATCAATCAATCAGTCAAAGCCTTAAGTACAGCTATAAGTCATTTGGATCAGGACTCAGGTCAAGATGTTCACCCACACACTGATTCAATCCTTCCTTTTGGAGTCGCCTAATCAGAGTGCTCAAGCGGTCCATCAGTCTGGAGCGCCATCCAAAAGAAACCCAAACAGATTGAGGTCCATTTATCTGTCTATCTCGGATCTTCGGTCCATTGTAAAAATGAGCCTCAGATTAGCTCATAAAAAAGCACTTCCACCCTCAAAACTCTTGTCTGCTCTCCTCACCACGGTTCAGCCTGTAAATCTGTCTGAGTTTGACTTAAAAATGCCGCATATCTCAATCTGAAAGATGGCCGTCTGGCAGCGAACTACAGTGTCACTGTCCAGAAATGCCAGGTCGATTGAGAACGAAGTTAGAGAGGAACTGAGCAGGTGAAAAAAAGAGGCAATGGAAGAGAAAGCAAGAGCGAGACATAAACTATAATGCTTCAGAAGAAAAAGAAAGTCAGAAGGACATATAGCATGTGGCCTTGAAGTCCAGACGGACATAAGCGTCTCGATGCAAGCGTAAATGTCTAGAGGACAGGCATTTACAGTACAAGCGATATGCTCTAATAAAACTACACAGACGCTCTGGGGCATTATGGGCTGGAAAAAAGCTGGAATAGAATAATGCGGTGGTAAAATCCATGCAAGTGACACCGACATGAAACACGCGGATAACAGAACATGAAACCTGTCTCAGACATTCCATTGACTGCTGCCCAGGTCTCAATCAATATCCCCAGGAAAAGCAATACCCCACAACAGGGACCCCAGCAACCTGTATGGTCACTGTCCAATCACACGCAAGCCAGACGGGATTGCCACAGTCCAATCATGTCATAAAGGCCACAAAAGCCCCTGTCCAATCACACACTAGAGATGGAAACCTATAATAAAGTGCAATGATTATATGGATATGCACACGGACACAAACAACCAGAAAGGTCAATGTACAGTGACATCCATCAAAATGGCCATAATTGCATTGCTGTTACATACGGAAACATTTGAAGGTTGCAGCTCTGTTTGGTGTCTAGACGATTCACACAACACCCAGACGTCCAATTTCAACCGGAAAGCAGAAAGACTAGATCAGGTCGCCATGTCATTGAATGACAGACAAGAGTAAGCGATTCCGAAGCAGGGGAAATGATCTCAGATGAGCACTTGACCATGACAAAAATAAAAGCAAAATCAATAATAACATTTTACATTACAACTTAACATCACTTAATCAGAAAATGAACATAATCAGTTTGAATCACCTTATCACGAAACAAAAAACTTCACTAATAACAAGCAAATGCATAATATTTACAGTTGAGGCCAAAAGTTTACATCCCCTTTCAGAATCTGCAAAATGTTAACTATTTGACCAAAATAAGAGGGACCATACAAAATGCATGTTATTGTTTATTGAGTACTGACCTGAATAAGATATTTCACATAAAAAGTCCACAAGAGAAAATAATAGTTACATTTATTAAAATGACCCTGTTCAAAAGTGTACATACACTTGATTCTTTATACTGTGTTGTTACCTGAATGATCCACAGCTGTGTTTTTTGTTTAGTGATAGTTGTTCATGAGTCACTTGTTTGTCCTGAACAGTTAAACTGCCCACTGTTCTTTTGAAAAAATTTTCAGGTCCCACAAATTCTTTGGTTTTTCAGCATTTTCGTGCATTTGAACTCTTACCAACAATTACTGTATGATTTTGAGATCCATCTTTTCACACTGAGGTCAACTGAACTATTACAGAAGGTTCAAACACTCACTGATGCGCCCGAAGGGAAAACCACGCATTAGGAGCTGGGATTGAAAACTTTTGAACAGAATGGAGATGTGTAAATTTTTTTCTTAGTCATTTTGCCTAAATATCATATTTTTTCATTTTTTCAGGCTGCAGAAGATAGTTACATGTTTCCCAGAAGATAAAATAAGCAAAATTTACCCTGATCTTCAAATTCAAAAAGTTTTCACCCCGGCTCTTAATGCATTGTTTTTCCTTCTGGAGCATCAGTGAGCGTTTAAACCTTCTGTAATAGTTGCATATGAGTCCCTCAGTTGTCCTCAGTGTGAAAAGATCTTAAAATCATTCAGTCATTGTTGGAAAGGGTTCAAATTCACAAAAATGCTGGAAAAGAATTTGGGACCTGGAGGATTTTTCTAAAGAACAGCAGGCAGTTTAACTGTTCAGGACAAACAAGGGACTCATGAACAACTATCACTAAACAAATTTTTTTTTAAATCACAGCTGTGGATCATTCAGGTAACAACACAGTATTAAGAATCAAATGTATGTAAACTTTTGAATGAGGTCATTTCTAGAAATCCAGCTATTTTTTTCTCTTGCGGACTATATGTAAACATCTTTCACATGAAATATCTTATTCAGCTAGTCTGCAAGGGGGGTGTAAACCTCTGACCTCAACAACTTTTGAAAATATTTTAAAACGTTAATTAAATTTAAAAACAAAACAGTTTATTCAAATTTATTTAAGCATTTTCTAGTACTTCAAAAATAGTAATTACAATAACAAAGCACAAAAGCAAATTTGATTTAGCTTCTTTGTAGAAGTCAATCATTAATAATGACCTTTTTTGACTATCAGTCAATAAATCCTTGTAAAACACTGCAAGTGTAATAAAGGTCACAGGCACAAAGGTCCTACTTTAATTTAGTCCTCTAGAAATGGCTCACAGATCATCATTTCACGTACATATTAAATCGGACGTGACTGAAAGCGGCGATGTCCGAGTGGATGAATTTTTAAATGTGTAATTAGTCTGTCTATTTCTACCAGTTTGATCCATTCAAGCGGATTTGCAGGCGTTTTGGCGGACATGAGCTAGCGTGACAAATGAGGCCGTCCTACAATACAACGGGTCCTAATAACCTCTAAATAACTGCAGCCAGCACTCGCAAATGTGTGTCGTCATAAGGCGAGTAAGTGACAATGATAATGTCACTGACTGTTCATACATAAGACACCTGGCATTCGCTACATAACTGTCAGGTGTCTTAAGTCGAGATCTATCAGAGGGGCTGTCCGTCAACACCACAGATCAGCAGCAGTCGCTCAGGTCACTGCCTGTTTCTACAGCAGAGAGCAGATGGGTCTGAGGTTCCGTCCTCGGCCCTGGGGTGAAATTATTCAAGCCAATGAAGAATGATGCAATTCGTTTTGTCCCGCAGGCAACGTCCACTGCCCTATTTAAGTTGACCGGTTTGTAGGCTAATGGTTAAGTTGCTGTAAAGTCTGCAAAAGATGACAAACCTCAACATGCCTGGAAGCAGGTCTCCCATTATGCTTACAAAGAATCTGGCATAAGATGAAAATACACAGGATCAGATATATGCACATTACTCAAACCATACACATTATGCTGCACTTTATTGAAGATGCACACTGATAAAACTTTATAGCTAATAAAATTTATCTCTTTTTTTGTTTGGCAGTCTGCTTCAGTGTTGCAACTCGTTGAGACTCCAGTCTCAAATCTAATGTTTAAATATGCACAAATATAAATATAAACAAATGTTTTAGTTGCTGTGTAATGGAAATCAGAGGTGTCACTGGATGCTAACCAACTCTGATCCATGTAATCCATCTTCAAATGCAACTTAAAAAAAAATGTAAATGTTTGCATTTATTCATTTTGCATATAAGATATGCAAAATTATAAAAGGTATAAGGAATCCAAGCAAATAATCTTCTCAAATCCATTAAGTATATAATGTGATGTGTGCATATGTAGAAGCTTATTAACACTGTCTGTTTTAGCTTAAAGGGATAGTTCACAAAAAAATGAAAATTCTGTCATTAATTAACCTCATGTCATTTCAAATACATAAGACAAATTAAGATATTTTTAATGAAATCCGAGAGCTTCTGACCCTGCATAGACAGCAACGCAACCACCACAACCAAGCGTTCGTGTTACTCTCGTGAACGTCATTTTTGAATTCTTTGTGCACAAAAAGTATAGATTGAAAAAATTATGGTTCAACCACTGATGTCACATGGACTATTTTAACAATGTTCTTACTACCTTTCTTGGCTTTGAATGTGTCATTTTCGTTGCTGTCTATGCAAGGTCAGAAAGCTCTCACATTTAATCAAAAATATCTTAATTTGTGTTCTGAAGATAAACAAAGGTCTTACAGGTTTGGAACGAAACGAGGGTGAGTAATTAATGACAGAATTTTCATTTTTGGCTGTACTGTCCCTTTAAAGCACCATTAAGATACATTAGGAATAACAAATGAACATTCAAGGCAAATGAGAGACGCATTCCACATTGCGTATGTACGAAGCAATTGTAGTTTCCACAATCGCCTGCCTCCTTTTGAAGTTTCCCGTCTTTCCTCTTTACTCAAAGGAAACCTGCCTCACAACTTCCCTTATTCCCCTGAAATTGATAGATGTGACTGAGACTAATTGTAAAAGAAAAATGATGGCTAATCCTTTTCTTCTCTACTGAGGCAATGAATTTGAACACTTCTATTGACAAGGGATGTAAATCCATTAAGTATAACCAATAGGATATTAGAGTAATTTCTTAATGAAGCCGTTGTGGTTTTTCTTTCCCTCCTTCTTTTTTTCCCCTCACATTCACTGTATCACCTCCATTCCTGTGGTCTTATCTGCAATGTCATCGGGAGTCTAATCTGCTTTTGTTTTCTGTAAGGCTGTTGCGTTTTTTTCCCTCTCTTTTAACCTGTCGGAAGATAACAGTAATTTTCTTTACCCCTCTGGCTTCAAAGCAGAATGTTTCCAGACATCCTGCAAAGTGGGAATGAATGAATAAATGATAACAACGCTGTTTTAGTACACTCATGTAGCAATTTCTCTTCATCTCCCTCCAATGCCGTCGCTCTCTTGCTTTTCTAACCTTTTCATACCTCTTTTGTCGCTTGGTACCATTCCACTCCCTTAAATCACTGATCTCATGCACTGGAAGAGAAAACCAGGCTAAACGGCCTTCAGCGCAGTCACAACCTCTGCTTACGAACACTCAGCCTCGTCATCTCATCGTCTTGCTCATATCTGTGAGTTCCTGGACACTTTCTCCATCCTCTCCAGCGTCCAGCGTATTTACTGGCCACTGAACACACATCAAAACTGCCCTGTCAACGGCTGCTGTCATTTACACAATCGGACCTCCGCCGCCGGCCAAAGACAGGGCTGATATTACATATCGCTGTAAAAAAGATACTTTGGGCCTTTGCGGCTTGTGGCTGCAAGCTGAGGTAGCTTAGAGCATGTTGTAACATTGTTTTCAGTGTCTAAAAGGAGTTCGCTCCCATTCCAAAACAGTTCAAACCTGTGCAAAACGGTTGCAACGGCTGCTTCAAGTTACCCTTAGGCCCAGATGGAATCTGCAGACTTTTTCAGCACGGATTTCAGGGAATTCTGTGGAAAGCACAGCTGAAAGCATAATCAAATTAGCCCAAGTGATTAATAAACAAATACCCAAGGGGGGTGGGACGTTTCCAGAATTCTATGAATGACACGCGTCCCAGTTCCGAGGAAATCTGCAGATTTCATGTGGGCCTGGTTTTCCCCTCCCATCCTCTCGCTCTCTCCTCCGCTCCGCTGTCCAGGCCCTGAGAGTATCTAAATTATCTATAACATCACACAGGCAAACACAGGCAAAAGAAAGAGCAGTGAGCGATGCCGAGGAACCCTGAGATACTGGTGACGCTCTGTGCCAGCCCTTAAGATTCAGCTCCCACACAGATAGAGCGTAGAGGGAAGCTCTCGGCAGCCCGACAGCCAGGCAACGTCATCACCCGCTCCGTCACATTGTGGGGGGAACGAATCGCCCCCTCGTATGGCGTTTACCAATGCCGTTATATGCTGTCAGTGAGCACGGAGAGGATTCCAGTAACGCTTCCATATGGATGTATTAATATTTGCATAATTACGGTCCTGTGCCTGATAGAAGCCCATGTAAGCCTGCCTTTGAAGACTGTGGGGAGGGGTGGGGTTTGGAGGGGAAGGAACACTGATAAGAGGTTGAAGAGGAGGGAAGCAGCTTCATATGTGCATTTCACATCCTTTCCTCATGAATTACATATGCATATGCAGATTAAGCATGTAGAGTAGAAAACATGGAAGTTAAGAACAGAATTACATAAGTGACAGAGTCTAAGTGACTGATTATCCCTTTATACATTGTTGCACACACATATGAAAATGCGAGGTCACGATGCTCAGCACATATTCATGCATGATTTTGCAGTAGATAAATAAAGATTACTGAAGCAGCTGAGAGGATTTGCACGACGGTACCGGACAGACGTGCAGACCTTTACAGCGCAAATAGACAGATATATTATGGATAACCTGAACACAACAATCCGGGGAGAGTCTGTACCGTCTCAAGCAATGCAGATCTCGAACGGAACGACTGTCTACACCATATCCACACTCTCGCTTCCGAGCTCACATTCAACCAAATATTAATTTTCTCATGCGACGCGTTACAACAGCAACATCATAACATCCGCCCCGCACACCCAAAGACAGATAAAGGCTGAAATACCGCACCTGGGACAGACGGATGCCAAAGGGTAGACCGAGAGGGACAGAGGAGGTGTCTCTCCGCTCCCCTCTTCCTCCTCTCTTTCTGTGTTTTCGCCTGTCTTCACAGCCTCGTTTTTTTCTCTCTATTTCACTCTCTGCCCTCCCTCCCTTCTCCCTCCTTCGCCTTGTGCACGGAATACTAAACGAGCCTAGTCTCCGCTCACGGGCTCCAGTGTGCGTGCAGTGCTAAACACATACTGATGTATGGCGAGAGAGAGAACGAGAGAGAGGAGGGAGAATATTGGGCAGAGGGGTGAGAGACCTCCCCCTAATGTACTTACATAAAAAAAAGTTCTTTTTCATAGAATTAGATTTCAACAACGTCTTCGGACGTTTCAGTAAACGTCAAAGTTAGATTACAAGCTGTGGTGGCAACTCTGATTCATCCCAGTTCCGCGAATTTTACTGTATTCGATAAAAGATTCGTTCAGTAATTAGTTCAGTCAGTCTTTTTTGCAGGTTACATAGCTGAGTCAGTAGGTGGCGATACTGCGAGTCTTTTGTGTGTTATGAGCGAGTCACTCACTGAATGGTTCACTCAACCTATTCATTAAACACACCCAGTCATTCAAAATCAAAACCTCTACAAATCTACTGCAGAAAGAATGTTTAAGCATTATGAGCATTTTCTCGCACACATGGCAACACACCATCTTCCTTCATTTAATCACAAATTATAATCAAGTCAATAAGTATTTTTTTCAAATAATTCTTACACGGCCCTTCTCTTCATGTTGTGAAAAAGACTAATGGACATAAATGAATGACATACCCCGTGTTCAGTCTGTCAGATGTTTCTTGTCAACAAACAAAATATCCCAGTTCAGTTACTTCTTGAAGACTGGAAAGACAGGTAAGCGCTGCAAAAAAAAAAAAAAAAAAAAAAAAAAAAAAAAAACATACGCGATTAAAAGTAAAAACGATTGTGTGACTGACTGGTTTACTCAAAAATTAATTTAAATAGACCACTCGCATCTATTTTCACACGTCGCCGTTCTGTCTGACTCTAGTTGAGTAGAGTCAACGACAATAGAAAGCTATTTGCATTAGGGGTGGAAATTTACTGCAAATTTTGGTATCAATTCAGTTAAGTATTTTCACCCATAGAGTTAAAGAAAAACATGGCTTATTAAGAAAGTAATGTTAAAAGGCTAAGCTTATGATGCAAACTATATGCAAGCAAGCAGCCCTGAATATGAATGCAAAGTGCATGCATGTTAAGTGTTTTCCTCTGACAGAAAACTATTATAAAGAAAACGTTTAACGTGGCTTAATGGTTGAAGATAGTGAGATTGTATAAAAAGGCCAAATTTGATCAATTTAATGGGTCTGACTAATTTTCATATATTGTCTTAATTATACAATGCACAAACAATTTTTTTTTTTTTTTTTGCATGATTTCCCTACCATGCCTAATAAGTGGAAGCCTCACACATTCACAGAAAAGAAGCTTAATTTTGCATTGAAAAATAATGTGGATAAGTTGTTGACACAGTAGCGGGGCGGAGCAGCAATGTTTGCATAAGATACATAAAAAGAGCAGTATATACACACACAGACATGTCTACACTTTGTTGAATATTAAGCAATGTATTAAGTGTACAGGATAGAAAGTTAACCGAAAGTATCGATCTCATCAGGCTAATATCGATCCGATACCAATACTAACGTTGGTATCGATACTATCGATATTAGGATCACACCCCTAGTTTGCATCGGCTGCTTTCTTTTGCGACAAATTTTGGATGGTTATCTGATGAAACACAAACAGACCTACTGAGCTTATTTATTACTTAAATGCAGTGTTGGGCACATACCTTTAAAAAAGTAATTAGTTATAGTTACTAGTTACTTCTCACAAATAGTAACTGAGTTACATCATTATAAAAGTAACTAATTACCAGGCAAAGTAACTATTGCGTTACTTAAAAAAAAAAAATCTAATTTAATATAACTATAAAATAAATACGAAACATTGTACACTAATCTACACTATCTTAATGTTGTTGTGGGCAGTGTTGGGAATGTTACTTTGAAAAGTAATTAGTTATAGTTACTAGTTACTTCTCACAAATAGTAACTGAGTTAGTAACAGAGTTACATCATTATAAAAGTAACTACTTACCAGGGAAAGTAAGTATTGTGTTGCTTTAAAAAAAAAAAAAAATAAATAAATATATTAAATAACTTGGATGACCCCAATATTAAATATGTTAAATGAATGAAATTTTAATGAAATTAATTACATTTTTAGTTTACTCACCAGACTAATATTAAATATCTGATATAATATTATAATTATAATTAGCATTCAACCATTAGAACTTTAGTAATTAGAATAACCATGTATGAATGCATGTTTGTCATGTTGACTGAACTTAGGACTGGTGGTGATATTGTTTGTAATTTAGTGTTTCTATGAACGTCTTGTTACTACCACGAATTCTACTATTAATAACAATATTAAGCACACTAAGGTTTAATGAGCTGCTGGGTTCATGAATATTAATCACGTTGTCTGCGTTCGCTCGAACTGATTTGCTGTAATCAAAACAGGGACGATCATTGGTGAGCGCCAGCCAATGAGATTGCTGTTTGCACATTAGTTCCGCCTACTACCGGAGAAACCAGCAGTTTTTAAAAGCTGAACTATTCCAAAGGAGCTCCGTTGTTTTGAGAGGAAAATACAACAAAGAATATCGTTTACACGTAGCGCGTCAATTCTGCATGGTATAAGACTCTGTCGCTCTGTATGTTTCTTTGGGTGTGTGAGACAAAGTGACGGCTAGTCGTGTGCCTTCACACTAGAGCTCGTCAAATACAGGTACGCTGCGCATCCATTCAGATGAACTGAAAAATAAAATTATAATAATATTATAATAAATGATAGTAACGCCGTATTTTATTGGCAGTAATGGTAACGGCGTTGTAACGTAGGAAACAGTAATTCGTTTAATTACTTGTTACTGAAAAAATAACGCCGTTAGTAACGCTGATTATTTATAACGCCGTTATTCCCATCACTGCTTAAATGTAAATTACAAATACATCACAAAAAGTGCTAACTGTGCAGACTGGGCTTCTAAAAATGAGTGTTTTCACAACGCGTTATCAGTCGGCCATATTAGTGGCACTGAATGTAAACAATGCCACTGAACCCGAACTAAACTCACATATTTAGCTGATTATCGCTGCTGAAATTGGTCAGTAATTGGTCACGTTTTGGGCTGAAATTGGTCAGTAATTGGTCACGTTTTGGGCTGTACTAATCGGTCGGACCAGGAAAAATATTAGGAGTATATTCCGTAAAATTTATGGTAAAAAACTGGCAGCTGTGGTTGCCAGAATTTTACCGTAAAAAATATGGTAGCAATATTTTATGTTTTGTGGTTTTCACTTAAATCTACAGGTAAATACCGTAATTTCATTAACTGATATAATGTTAATGTACCAACCTATTGAAGTACTGAAATCTGTTTTGTACCTTTGTAATATACTGATAACCACCAAAAGCAGATGGTGATGAGAAAAATCACATGATGAACCAAAGCTCATCACAAACAGTTTTATATATTAACATATAGAAGGTTCACCTTGTCATTCACACAAACACTAAACACCATCATGGTAACACACATGAAACTGAAATAATGCATAAACATTAATTTAACAACATTAGATGTAACATAGAACCCTAATGTACAAAACTGATAAGAAAAATCAAAGAAGAAAGGGTTATTTCAACAAAAAAAACATCAAATTAAAAAAAAAAAAGTAACACAGGGAATTCTGGGAATGTCAGTTTACAGTAAATTTCACTGTTCACTGTAAATTTTACGGCCTTTTACCGTTAACCATTTAACAGGTTTTTACTGTAGCATTTTTACCATTAAATTCACTGTAATTTTTTACAGTGTACTATAGACTGCCAAAAGTTATAACAAATCAAGGAGAAGAGTGCAAAAACTGTCTGTGGAACGAAAGGAGTTTGTGGTTGGCCAAACCGAACCAGGATTTTCAGGGCAAAAATCTTGACAACGTTCATGCTTGTTCTTATCATTTCTGGTCAGGTAGGAGAAATATTAGGCTAATGTCATAACTGATAGCCTACTGGTCGTATCTATCTTTACCTCCTATTAACTTTAGTTTGACAAAATATCGCGCCCTTTCCTGCTTACTAAGTCCTTCTCAATATGATATAGCAGTTTCCACATGTTTTTTATGTGGTTTAGACAGCATAAATTAGCAGAACAATGTATTTAGTAGTACATTAACTCTGCAATCTATGCTGTTCTTTGCATCTGAGTATCTCCAGTATGGTTGTGCATCCGGCCAACTGACCAAACTGTGACGCAAGTGCAAATCCTCTATAAATCAGTAGATGTTTAAAATTCTTTTTACCCTCTAAAATAGTCAGCCCCATGAAAATCACTGTATAATTGATTCACTGATCTAAGATTATCCTGTCACTCTAATTTATATAATACCCCTGTATTATATAAATTAGACTGACAGGATAATCTCCTATATTTGGACTCATTAAGTACAACACTTCCTATGTAATTATTTCAGATGGGATAAAAACGTGGGTTGTATTAATATATCCAACTTATAGCCAAGGGCACATTTGTGATCAGATCAAAATTAGCTAGGGTACAGCATAACCTGAGCACCCTGTATGCAAATCACTCCGTGTAAACTTGTCAAATATTACAGTCCTCCAGGGGCATAACTACAGACACTATGAATAATCATTACTAAAGGTGCTATAATCCTGCTAATAAAGAAATATGAGCATCTGTCAACACACAACGATTACAAATGCCCGTACGGTGCGCTACTAATCGGAGATTATGGAAGTTATCGGGAAAGCCAATCAGTTGTGCTTAAACGTCCTGGTAAAATTCTGTCATCGATGAGATGATGACAGGATCTCACACATGTACAGCTGCACTGAAAATTCAAACAGTGTGAAGCACAGGATGCCTGTGCTCTGAAATCCTTCGTTTTGACACTATTTCGAACTGCAAACAGTTTATACAATAGTAGCAGCTGTTATAGTGACTGTTTAGCTGTCATTATGAATGCAGGTAATCAAGCTGTTTCAGAAACATGAATGCCTCCTGATGATTTATTTTCCATCGTATACAGTATTGATGAGGATTCTGTTGAAATAAAGGGCACGTAGAGAAGTAGCCTGAAGCGTCGAGCACGATGATTGGGGTATAAATGAGTGTAAACAGCTGCCTCTGCTAACTGTCAGAGCAGTGCACACTGAGAGACAGAGGGAGACAACAGGAGAGGACAGGGCAGAGAGAGCGAGAGAGCACAGCAGCAAGGCTATCGAGAGAAAAAAGCAGGAGGGAGAGGGCAGACTTAAAGACATACTAAAAGAGAGACAGAGTCAAGTTAGAGAGAAGAGGAGATCTGAGACAAAAAAGGCTTCAGAGAGAGGAAACTGAAAGCTTGGCCTCAGGCGGCAGCCGCTGTCCTTACTGAATTCGTGTCACTGAGGGAACATGTACTGGCATTGCTCCTGTTTCCTACTAGGAAATTATATTTACACACACTCATGCACACAGAGAGATGTACATATTCTTGGACACACATTTCTGGCAGAGGAAATGCCACGATTTAGCTGTGGAGAGGTTTTCAGTAATCGAGGTGTTGCACAAAATAATGAGCCCATGAAGGGCTGCACAATGTGATTTACACAAGCAGGAACTGTACCTGGAATTTCTTATTCAGAAGCGGGTACAAAAAATACCGGGACCAAAGGTTGTCATGATATTCTGTTCCAGATGGTTTTCAGTGTCTACATTCTTCCACCAATGCAGTACGGTTCACCAATGAATAACTTTAGTAATTCTCTTGTTTTGAGCAAGTTCTTTTTAATGACTGAATCAAAAAGATTCCTGAATGCATGAGTTTATATATGAACCAGTATAACAATTCATTTATTGACTGAATCAACTTTCAAGTACCGAAGAAACGTGACTGACTCCTTCAGTAATTTTCAGTCAATTATTCAAATAATTGTATTAATTGCAAACAATTGATTTAATTGTTCAAAAGAGACTCAAAAAAGTCTCAGACACATTAATCATTCATATGTACAACTCATGAATTAGTCTAATGAATCATTCATTCAATGATTTGTAATGACCGGTAATGTCTTTTAAGCGATTCTTTTAAAGGGGTCATCGGATGCCCATTTTACACAAGTTGATATGATTCTTTAGGGTCTTAATGAAAAGTCTATAACATGTTTTGGTTAAAATTTCTCGATGGTAATGTAAAAAAACCCTTTTTTTACATTGCCAAAATCAGCTTGCAAAAATCATCCTGTTCTGGTCGATGTTGCTTTAAATGCAAATGAGCTCTGCTCACCCCGCCCCTCTCTTCTCTCTGTGGAGTGACGAGCCTGTTTACTTTAGCCACATTTATCCGCGTTTAGCCACAAAACTTGCCAACTAGCATGTTATTAGGAAAGGCGATTGCAAAGATTCATTAAGAAAAAACATACTCACGTCTGCTGTAAGTGAAGCTGGATCACGAATGATTCGCACGAACATTTGTTTAGATCAGGAGGCGCATTCCCTTCACAAACAAAAGTCATCCACTGCGTCTTCAGCGGCTCAGATGTCAGGAGTAAATAATGACTACTATATTCATTATTACATCCAACAACACAACACCTCAATCACTCAGGAGCCATTCTTGTCTACGTCCCTGTTCCAGCATAGAAAAAATGGTGATCAGACTGTTACTGCTCATTCAGTTGTCTAAGGAAAGACGGCTGTGTCAGTCAACTATCATGGGAGCGGCTTGTCGGTGTGTCGTCACACAGACAAGATGCTGAGAATGGCTTGATTTGAAAAAGGGGAAATTATTTTACAAATTTAAATAAAAAACACTGGGTGGATTTTTATCGTTATAGGGTGGTTGTGTACACGCACTGCCAACACACATTTATGTTCAAACAACATGTAAAAGTGAAGTTTGCATCCGATGACCCCTTTAAGTCGGTTCTTTTAGATGAGTTATAATGACTCATGGGCTGCATCCAAAAACTAGAAAATGCTGCCTTCGGAGGACACATTTCAAGGTAGAAAGGCATCAAGGCATGATCAAATCCAATGTTAGCTTCACTTCCTGCCTCCTGAGATACCTTCATCTGGTCGATTTTTGAAGGCAGCATAGATGTATCCTTTGCCGCCTTTGATATCCCACAAACCTGTGCGCTCCATTCCATGGTGGTTAAGCAAAAAAATAAAGATGGCATCTGAAAGTTGCGTTTGGTGGTCAGTTTGTGTGTAAATGTATGCTTCTAGACTTTTTGCATTTTGGATGTTATTTCTAGCTAGAAATCAGCATTATAGTAATTAATATTCGCTTAGTTATCACCAAAGCTCCTTCTATTTTGTTGTAGATCAGTAGTTCTCAAACCTCTCCATGAAGTACCCCTAGCACTGCACATTTTGTATGTCTCCCTATATCTGACACACCCACTTCAGGTCTTGCAATCTCCACTAATAAGCTGATGAACTGACTCAGTGTGATAGATGAGGGAGACATAGAAAATGTGCAGGGCTGGGGGTACTCCAGGACAGGTTTGAAAACCACTGTTGTAGATCATTAAACTGTTAGGCTGCCTCAGAAGCATGTCCGAAATCAGTTTTGTGAGGTGCTTTCGTGCGCAAACGCTGCCTGCGAAGTCATTGCCAGACAAGGCAGCAAGGCAGCAAGTGAGCTGCCTAGATTTTTGGATGCAGCCATTTTGGTCTTCTCAGCTAATTAATTAAAAAGAACTGGCTTTAAAAATTCAGTATCAAAGACTATCTTAAGTTGGCTCTTTTTAATTAATTGGCCAAAAACACTCAGCCATGAAATCTTGAGTTATAGCACTCATGCGAATCTAATGAATCTATGAGTCTAATGACTCATTCACTGATTGAACTGGCCTACTCTTTTATTTTATTTTATTTTAAGTCATACATAGAATTTATATATGAACCAGTCTAATGACTGATTCACTGACTGAAAATGTCTTTTTGGCCAGTTAATTAAAAATAAACTGACTTGAAATAGTCAGAATCACTAACTATTTTAAATCATTTAAAAAAATCAATTAATTAATTAATTAGGAAAAAAAGCCAAAAAGACTCAAATAATCAGCCCTGAACTCTTGAGTTATGATTAAATTTATATGGTAATCATATGAATCAGCCTAATGACTCATTCACTGACTGAATTGTCCTAGTCTTTTAAGTCAGTAATTCATACATAGAATTTATACATGAACTAGTCGAACAACTGATTCATTGACTGAATATGTCTTCATGTATTAAATGAATCACTCAGTTTGGACAGTTAATTAAAAAAGAACTGACTTGAAAGAGTCAGAATCGCTGACTATTTTACGTAATTTTTTAATTAAGTAAGAAAAAAAAGCCAAAAAGACTCAAATAATCAGCCCTAATTTATATAGTACTTATATGAATCAGTCTAATGACTCATTTATACAAAATTTGTATAAAATTAACAAGTCTAACGACACATTCATTGACTGAATCGGTCTTCATTTGTTAAATTAATCAGTCTTTTTGGTCAGTTGATTGAAAAGAACTTAAAGACTTAAAAGATTTAGAATCACAGACTATGTTAAGTTGGCTCTTTTTAATTAATTGGCCAAAAAGACTCAAATAATCAGCCATGAACTCTTGAGTTATGATCAAATTTATATAATACTCATTTGAATCAATCTAATGACTCATTCACTGACTGAACTGGCCTACTCTTTTAAGTAATTTTTAAGTTATTTATATAGAAAATTTGTATATTAACAAGTCTAATGACTCATTCATTGACTGAATCTGAACTGACTTAAAGATTTAGAATCACAGACTATTTTAAGCTGGTTCTTTTTAATCAACTGGCCAAAAAGACTCAAATAATCAGCCCTGGAGTCTTGAGGTATGAAAATATATCCACTACTCTAATGAGTCTAATGACTCATTCACTGACTGAATTGGCCTACTCTTTTAAGTCTCTTTTTTACTCTTTTTTAATGAGCTATTCATATATAGAATTAGTATATGAACAAATCTAATGACTCATTTATTGACTGAATTTGTCCTCATGTATTATATGAATCAGTCTTCTTGGCTAATTAATTAAAAGAACTGGCTTAAAAGAGTCAGAATCACAGACTATTTTAAGTAAATTCATATAAAGTCATTAAGCCAAAAAGACTCAAATAATCAGTCATGAGCTCTTGTGCAGTAATTCAATTTATATAGTGCTCATTTGAATCAATCTAATGACTCATTCACTGACTGAATTGGCCTACTCTTTAAAGTCATTTTTTAATGAGTTATTTATATATAAAATTGTATATAAACAAGTCTAATGATTCATTCCTTGACTGAATCTGTCTTCATGTGTTAAATTAGTCTTCTCGGCCAAAGAAATGACTTAGAATCACAGACTATTTTAAGTCTGTTCTTTTTAATCAAATGGCTAAAAAGACTTGTGAAAATGTATATGGTACTCTGAGGAGTCTAATGATTCACAGACTGAATTGGCCTAGTCTTTTAAGTCAGTTCTTTTTTATTCAAATATAGAATTCATTCATATATAGAATTTTTAGATGAATATGTCTATCCACCCATTCATTGACTGAATCTTTATTTGTTAAATGAATCAGTAATCTGATTGTGATTCTCTAAAGATTCATTCACTGACTGAATCAGCCTTCTTTAAGTACTAAACGAATCTGTGATGGAATCGTTAAGTAATCGGAATGGTGTAAATTCTTAAATTCCTCATCACTATTCCTGGATCATCATCTTTTGTTGCTAATGGAACAAGATTACTGTCAACCAATATAGCCACAACACTACCTCTAAAATCAGAGAGCAGTAAATGGGTGATGTTGATCCAAGAACATGCCCTACTTGTGTGAATCACGTTAAGCGTGAAGAGCCATCTAAAGCGACGTTTGACCTTATTTTTATCTGTTTTGACTCCTGACTCTCTGTCGGTAAAATCTCGCACCAGACTTGAGAGGTACAGCAAGGTGGCGCACCGTGCAAATACTGATATCGTCTCAAGTCTCATTGCCCAAGTTCACCCCTCTCATCCGCAACAGTTTGTCTGCCCTCTTTCGCTGGATTGCTCCTTTTTGAGTTCTCCATTTTATTTTGTTACCATGACAACCGTCTCTAAGTGAGTCGCCCACATCTCTCGTTCCCTTTCCTCTTTCATTTTTTACTTTCCTTGCAGTGACTTTCATCTTTCTGTCTTCTCGACTCATTCCCCTACTCTTTCTTGCACCATCAGTGTGACTCTCAGTTTTCCACTCTTCAGCTTTAGCCCAGCTTTTTCTCAGTACCACTGTAATATGTGGTACAGATTTATGTTCAGTCTTTCTCACTACAGTCTGCTATAAAATATTTATGCTTCATTCCAAACATCTCCACCATATAGAGTTTCAGATGGGTGCTGAGGAGCTTCTGGATTTTTCTTCTTCCTGACATATAGTGTCTGTCTAAAACTGCAACAAAACAGACTTTAATAAAAGCTTATTGGGAGAATGACAAAGATCAATAAGCAAAAGCTGTAAAAAATGTGTTTCTACAAGATTAAACATCAAATACATCACCTAAATTGACATCAAAGCATAAGCCATCCTATCAAAATAAACATGCAGCAGGAAAAAGATCTTTATGGAAGTACTTCATGCTTTTTACTAATCGGTTAGCTATCCAGTCATAAAAGAGATCAAAAGTAAATGCCCTCCAAGATGAACTGAGATACAGTAGATAGAAATCCAACAGATGCAGTTTGAGTGGTGTAAGATGCAACATAGCTAAGTTTCAATATGTTTTGTTCAGGCCACATAAGTAAACTTCACTCATCCCAGATGGCTTGCATTTTTACTCAAACTGATATTATATAAACATAATGTCATTTAGACATTAATATAATACTAATAAAACTTCAGACCATACATAAATGAATAGTAATAAAACTTAAATGGGGGGGGGTCTTTTTATTTTTTTGTATTTATTTTTGTCCATATGACAGAAATCTGATATTCTATTTGTTGTATTTCTGTTTTGCATAAAACTGAAGAATATTCAGCTCTACACCTAGCCAAGTGATGGTCCTTTGGATCTCTGGCAAGCCATTCTTTGTAATCGTCTTTGGTAAGCCAAATATCTTGAAACTTGCATTTTTCAGGCATCATGTTTCAGCGGTTTCAGCCTGTGATAAAGTCACATTATTTTTGCAATTTTCACAGTGTATCTGTGAAACGTTGAGTTACCATCGTAGTAGTTTTGTGCACGCATGAACATCATGGCAACGTACAACACAAAGTATTTCACGTGTGCACGTAACGTAAATCAAACAAGCTAGTATGCATAGGTCATAAAGTGTTGGGAAAATAACACATTAGCGGACCGAAGGGAATAATGTGGAATTTTTTCCAGAAAGTTTCTTGCAAAAAAGAAATTCAAGCACTTTCAAGGACCTGTATCTATTTATGTTGATTTTCAAAAATTTTCCAGGGCCTTGAAATTTTTTTCAGATTCACAAACTTTCAAGGATTTTAAGGACCCATGGAAACCCTGCTTTTTAAATTCCTTTTTAAAAAATGTTTGCAGGATTATTTCCATTTCATGCATATCTGGGATGAAATGAATGAATGAATGAATGAATGAATAAATGAATTTTTGGTTGAACTATCCACTTAAGTCAAGTCACACTTATATAATACAGACTGTTTCAAAGCATTAATAAAAAGAAAAATAACAATAGTGTTACTGCTTCAAATTTAGAAGTTATTAAACTAATTCAATTTCAGCTGTAAAGCAGCACTACAGAAGACAATATTATCATTATTCAGCTCAGTTTACCTCAGTGTTCCTTCAATTCAGTTCAGTGAAAGTGTCAGTTCAATAAATGTGTCAAGTTGTGAAAACATTGTGTCAATTATGAAACAAGCTCAATAAAGCAATAGCATCACTATTTGGTTGTCAGTTGATTCGGTGTGTATTTAATTCAGTTCAGTAACAGTGTTAAAGTGACAGTTCACCCAAAAATGAAAATTCTTTTCATTCTTTTCCGCATGTCGTTTCAAACCCATAAGACCATAAGATCTTCAGAACACAAACTAAGACATTGTTAATGAAATCTGAGAGCTTTCTGACCCTGCATAGACAGCAACACAACTTATACGTTCAACCTTAAAGGAGAAGTCCACTTCCAGAACAGTAATTTACAAATAATGTACTCACCCCGTTGTCATCCAAGATGTTCATGTCTTTCTTTCTTCAGTTGTGAAGAAATTATGTTTTTTGAGGAAAACATTTCAGCCTTTTTCCCCGGTTGTAAATGATCCCAGCTGAGGAAGAAGGATCTTATCTAGCGAAACGATCTGTTATTTTCATAAAAATAATACAATTTATATACTTTTTAATGTCAAACGCTTGTCTTGTCTCACTGCGCCTGAACTGTTTTTGTTCCGGTTCATGACAGTTAGGGTATGTCGAAAAACTCCCATCTCATGTTCTCCCTCAACTTCTAAATCTTCCTATATCGCTGGTTTACCATTTTTGTTAAGGGTGTTTGATCATCTTTGCATGTTCACTTTGCAAAGACTGGGTCGGTACTTCTGCAGCGATGAGTTTTTCGACATACCCTAACTGTCTTGAGTCAGAATATACAGAGTTCAGGGAGAGAAAGGCAAGACAAGCGGTTGAGATTAAAAAGTATTTAAATCGTATTTTTTTATGAAAATAACCAATCGTTTCGCTAGATAAGACCCTTCTTCCTCGGCTGGGATCGTTTACAACCGCATTTGAGATGGTTTGAAGCTGCATTTGAAGCTGTGAGTACATTATATTTGAATCTTTGTTTTGGATGTGGACTTCTCCTTTAACTTTATGAAGCTACGAGAATACTTTTTTGTGTCATTGTACTCTCATGAACACATGTCAGAGACTAACACGGAAAAGAAGAAATTGTCAGATAAAGTTATTTTTGTTTTCTTTGGGTACGAAAAGTATTCTCATAGCTTCATAAAATTCAGGTTGAATCACTGATAGACTATTTTTATATTGATGTCCTTACTATATTTCTGGGCTTCGGATGTGTCAGTTGTGTTGCTGTCTATGCAGGGTCAGAAAGCTCTTGGATTTCATCAAAAATATCTTAATTTGTGTTCTAAAGATGAACGAAGGTCTTGCGGGTTCAATTCAGTTCCAAAGTTCAGTTCATCCAAACGTGTCAGTGCAGTTAAACAGATCCGTCCGGAAGTTTTTTTTAAGTGAAGAAGCCACACTTGAATGAGCATTCATAAATGAGATGCACTAATGAAGTAAGCATGAAACTATTTGCCCTATGGGCTAAGAAATCATTCAATTAAAAATGTTGCTGTGTGGCATTAGCATCATCAACTTCATCACCATATGGGCGCTTGGGACACTGTAAACTGCATTCGAACGGCAAGTCGTGAATGATACAGTCATGAACAGAGCAAATGCAAATCTTACAGCAAATGCTTATTGCTATACGGGCCAAAGAGACTGTTAAACAAAGTTTGCTGCAGAAGTTAGCATATAGCTCAGGAATAGCAGATCAGGCTTCTATCTGGGACATTTTTTGGCGAAGCGTAAACTGAAAAAGCATACCAAATTGAATCACAATTAATCGATTAAAGAGCATGAATGACAGTGTAAATGTACCCTATGTTGCAAAGAAGCCATGCCTACGTGAATCTACGAGAAATATACAGTATATCTGGTTGCATTATATTGCGTTAGAAAAAAAGAGAATGCATCCCTCAGACTTATTTGGCAGGATTATGTCCCTTTCCTTTTAAGCTAAAGAGAAAAGTGATGAATATTCAATCCTCTGGCATACTTTGCGTGTGGCTGTTTGCATGGGAGTGATAGAGTGGCTAAAAAAACCAGCGAGTGCACTTCACCCGAAGCAGTCATCTCTTCAGCGTCTCTCTTCAAAGCAAATACTGTTGTTCACACATTTCTCACACCCCAGGGACACGCTGTGGCAAAGGCAGAGTGGTGGCATAGGGAGGCGTCTGCGTTCGCATGGCCTGATGTTTTTCACCACTGAAACAAGGGGCTCTATATATCACGCGGCTCTGGCTAAACTGCTCTGCTGTTCAGATGTCCATTTTAAAGCTTGATGCATTGCTGACTGTATGGAGTTGGCCAGCAGGCCACTAAAGCACTCTGCAAGGAGAGGGGAATTAGAATCGGGAGTTCTATGAAAGTACACGGAGGATAGATTTAAAGGTGATACAGGTTACCAGACACTCAAACATTGCCAAATTCAAAGAGATGCAGGGAGGCAGATGATTGAAGAGAGAGACTGGGTTCCATTCTACTCTCTAGCTGCCTGTGTTGTGAATCAGTAGATTGTGAACGCCAATTTGCAAGCAGGGATAAGCAAAACTACATATTTTCAAAATAGACTAGCCAGTCGGTTGACTCAACTCAACATCATAAAATCTACCAGACGAAGAGCAATATAATGGAACAGAAAGAAGAGGTCTATTCGGAGAGCAAGACTATTTTTAATATGACATTTCCATTGTGTGTATGGTGCTTTAAAGGGAATGAAATTAAAGATGCAACTTTTCTAAGAGGGCTGATGGGCAAACTGTTGAAAAAGATAATGCACAGCACATAAAGCATGCATGCATAAATAAATAGGGGAGAGTGGGGTAAGTTGAGCCAGTGGGTAAGTTGAGCCACCCCCTGTATCTTGGCAACTGTGCATTTTTTTTACTGTCATGTGACTATGTATTTTGAAACAACACATCATTTCTGCCAGACTGTGAAAAGGAGAAACACGAAAATATGACAAATATCAAATATGACAAAACAATTTGAATTAGATTTTTTTTTTACTTGAATATTAAACATTTGAACTATAGACATGCATTTTCAAACAGCGAATTTTTTGTTTTGAATTATTAGACTACAAATATCTAGTTTTTAAAAATACAGCTTCAAGTTTTCAAGATGAAGAAGAAATTCGGGAACATCAAATTCAATACTCTAAAATTCAAAACGCTGAAATTCAGATGGTACAGACAGTAGGTCAGAGGTCATCCACAGGGAAGAGTAGTTGATCTCCGAACAGTTGCAACAAAGCATTTTGGCCATATACTACAGTGACCAGGAGGAGACAGGTTTGGTTCACATAGGCTTGTCATGTCCACGACATATTAACTAATGGGATGGTGATAATATGTCGTAGCCTTGAGATCCTATGTTGAGGCAACAATTTCTCATGGCCATGACTTCTTTCTGTTTTTGGATGGCCAAAGTAAAATTTTAGCATAACAGATGTAATGGCTGCTACATCAAAATAAACTTATCCAGGTCTAAAAATATTTATGATGCATATAGGTAATTAAGCAACATATAAAACCATGCAAATCATTTAATCATCTAGCTATAGAGTAGCCTGAATTGGTAAGCATTTTAACTTACCCCACCATAAGGTACTTAAGTTAAATCTCTAAAGGATAAACTGCTATTTTAATGTGACATTACTTGACTGGTTTAGTTTAGTTTATTTAGTTCTAATACTAATTTTTTTTTTTTTATTTAATTCTACTCAACAAAACTCTCTGTTCAGTCTGTTTTTGGGAAGATTACAACTTCGGCATTCAACATATTATTTCAGAAACGCAAACAATTAAAGATTAAAATGTAAACTTAATTTGGCTGGTTTTATGTTGTTTACAGTTTTTTTTTTTTTTACTTTTATTATGAATATGTCAGTCTTAAGGTTATCTACACTATAATTTGTTACCCTGCTGCCTTAAAATTTTAAGTTCAGTCAACTCAAATAAGTTTAGTCAACTTGAAATATTAAGTTGTACTAAGTGACAACTTAGAAATTTGAGTTGACTAACTAAAACTAACTACTTTGGTTTGTTAAAGGGCAAATCCAGCGTTATGGATGTGACATATAAAAGCTGAGAGAATGTATGTGTTACCAATATACCGAACCATCTGTTTACATTTTAATAAACCTAAACATCTAAACATCAGAAAAATATAAGTCTATGCACAAGTTTGTGTTAAAAAAGGGAAATAATCATGCGTTATAGATGTGACTACATACTTTGTAGGATTTCTGCAAATTAAAATGCACAAACAAGATTTTGATGACATCACCCTGCACTTCAGCTGCTCACCAAACTTTCTGTTCAATCAAATGTTCTATAGAATCTGAAGCGTCCAGCCCCCTACACTATAAATAGATGATGAATCTGCCGCTTTAAACGGTCACTGGATCGACATTTATAATTTAATCATAGGCCTCTATTTCAAACAAATGCTGTTCTTTTGAACTTTCTATTCATTAAAGAATCCTGAAATAATATATCATAGTTTTTACAAAAATAGTAAGCCACACAACTGTTTTCAACATTGATGATGCTAAGAATTGTTTCCTGAGCACCAGATCAGCATATTAGAATGATTTCTAAAGGATTATGTGACACTGAAGATTGGATATAAAGCTTATACTGGATGATTGTCGAGCTTTCATGTCAACCATCCCTTTTAGTTCCGAGAGCCTTGATCTACTAAACACTGGAGCACTCACCTCACATGATCTCATTATGAAATAACACATTTAAATGTACTTGCTATTTATCAGCAACACTGTTTGCTGCATAAAGTCCTTTTCTTTTTTTAAAAAATATAATATAATACACACAAGACTGCAGAATATGCATAAATGAGCAAATAATTCAAAAGATGTGTGGGGGGAATTCATCTGTTTGATCTCCTCTTTTAATCTAGCGACTCAAATTTTTGTATAACATTTTTGAAGTTTGCAGTATTGTTTCCCTTGCATCCATGTAAGGGATGAAATATCATTTCCACTTATTCTCTAATGATGTGAAAGTCATTTTCTGTCCTTTTATGACTGCTCTTTATCAGATTGTGTAACTCTGTTAAAAAAAAAAAAAAAAAGTTGAGGCAGATTGTCTGACATTGTCTATCTTGCACGTCAGACTGTTCTGACACAGCAGTCAAGACTTTGGTCACGACCGACAGCACTTACTGACTGTTTTACGTCATCGCCCCACGACACACGTCACTACAATTATAGCTACTCACCTGGGAATTGTATTTCCTCTTCTGTCTCTCCAGGTGCATTCTGGGAATTTCAGTTTTCACTGAACTGGAACGATTTTGACAAAGGGACGTTCCTAAAAATGGCCATATTAAGAGAAATGCAGAGAGAAGCCTTTCTGTTGAACCTAGTTGTGAGAGAAACAGACCAAAACCAAGGAGATAAAAGACAAACATTTTAAGAAAAAAAATCTCGAGGAGGAGGGGGAAGACGGGGTGGTGTGGGACCTGAAGGAATTGGGAAAAAAAATGAAGCAAATGAAAAAAGGCTTTGTTTATTTGTTGTGTCAGGGATGTTTGGTTTCACAAGCTAATGAGAAGCAATTAGACAGCTGCCAATTAAGCATGACCATTAGACTGTGACTGAGAGGATGGGGAAAAGACAGAAATACTGATGAGGGATGGAGCACAGTGACAGGAGATGGTTGGGCTTTAGGGGAGAAAAAACACTGAAAGTAATTACTACAGACAGAAACTTCTGGAAACCTAACAAAGCACTAGAGTGTTTATCTCTGTCCGTAAACAAGGAGCCCTCAGGGCCACCTGAATACAAGCACTCTGAGTGCTGCCGGCCAGTCAATGTGAAATCCATGTGCATGATATCTCCCTTAACATGTTGGAGTTGTGGAAACAGAGCCATCACTGTGGCGAATAAGCTACATGCTCACTCAGCCGTTGTGCCTGACACTGGGGAGCGCTCCTCTTTTCAGGCAGAACAGTCACACTGTGGAGGAGCAGAAATCTGGAGACAAGTGTGTCTATGTATGTGTGTGTGTGTTTGTGTACATGTAGTCCAGCAGGGGGTGCTACTCTCGGTACTTGCTCTGTCTCTGTGAGGGTTCCACTCAGCCATCTGGCTCTCAGCTGAAGAAGTGATGCTGAAGTAATGATTAACCTCTACAGCGCTCCAGCTCTCTGCTAATGGAGGCTATTTCTCTCTCGCACGCTCTCTCTCTCTCTTGGCCCTTCCCCCTCCTGCTGCTACCTGAGACTGGTCACTCAGAGAGATTGAACTGATGGGTGTCTAGGGGTGTACAACCATAATTATAAGAAAGGCCAGGGCTAGATTTCTAGCAGAGGTGTTTTTTTTATCCCATGTCCAGATTAAATGTATATATTTTCCACCAGTTTCATAGACAAGGCTTAAGCCTAGTCCCAGACTAAAATGTGAGTTTGAACTGTTTCAGCTGGGAGAAATTTGCGCTGACTGATTTTAAAATGTATCAGTGGTTTTGTCTCAAGATGCACAGTAATGTTTTTTCTAAGGCAAGTTTATAAAAATTACTTAAATGTCCTAATTGAACTAGACCTAATCCTGGCTCAGTCTAAGCCATGTCTGTGAAACCAGGCCTTAATTTTTTAATAAATATTTGTAAATTCATTGAAAAAAAGTAAATTCATGTCCAAGTCGTATTTTCTTGGTTAAAGAAGATATTTCGTTTTTAAAAAATCCCTTTTCAAGAACTACAACGAATAGCTCCTTTGGACTACAACGTTTTTTTTCGCATCCAACGCGGTACATTAGAATATCATTAAATTAAATCAAGCCCATGGAAATTCAAATTGTTGGGTGGTGGGTAGAAACGAGGTGGGGGATTAGCTTAACTTTAGCAATGCAGCACGGAGAACCGCTTCAGCAAGCCGCTGTACGGCGGGTATAAACACAAGCATTAACTAGAGTGGCCGCTTCAGAGCCGTAACGCGCCGCAAATGTGTGCAGTGTGTGATAATATATTTATTTATCATACAGTGTAGATAGCTTCACGTGAATGTTTTTTAAAATGCATAAACTTGCACTAGAATAAGCTAGGCTAATCAGTGATGACGTTCTTTGATATTGTTAGGCTGCTTTTAGCCTTACTGGAGCTGTTCCGGGCAATAAAACTAAGTATGTAAATAATTAAATACATTTGCACGATAATATCATGTATTGACGATCTCGCAGGCTGATGATACGACACTACTGTAGCGTATTATTTACTCACCCTCCATGCATCCTAGGTGTATATGACTTCCTTCTTTCAGACGAATGCAGTCGAAGTTGTATTAAAATGTATCCTGGCACTCCCAAGCTTTAGAACGGCATAGACGTTTGTTTCTCGTCATCAGTCCAAATCAAGTCCAATAATATGCATCCATCCATAGTAAAAAGTGCCTCACACGGCTCTGGGGGGAGGGGGTCAATAAAGGCCTCCAGTAGTGAACCGATGCATTTTTGTTAGAAAAATATCCATATTTAAAACGTAAGAATCACTTTAATGTAGCTTGCGCTAACAGTTGTACACGGAACTTGCTTCTTTGACAAGGGGCGTGGCAGTACTGAAATACCATCTAAGCTGTTTGCCAATCGCAACGCAGTGGGACAGCTAACCAATCACAACACATTTTGTTTTTCGGAAGGCGGGCCTTCACTAAACCCGGAACTAATCGAGCCTTATGTGCCAGGCTGGAAGAAATGTATTGTAATAATGTAAATTATGTTAAAAATAACGCGTTTTTCAAACTACCAAGCATGAAAGCATGTTCTAGTACACCCCCAAAACAAAATCAAGACTTTGTAAAAGTGCATAATAGGACCCCTTTAAATAAACATTACTTACACTATCAGAAACAGAATAAATATTTATTTTTTTTATTATTATTTTTTATATTATTATATTGTAGATTTTTACATTAACAATGTAATCAGTGTTCTATTTATTAAAGCCACGTATGAATCTTACTAGTTTAGTGTTTTTAAGCATTTTACATTTTTTCCAAAATAATAGCTCAAGGCAGTAACAATTTAAACAATACATTTTATTTAGGAACTTATGTTCAGCTGTTTTTTTAATATGTAACTTTTAACTATTTTTGAATTTTTCGGATCATCAGTCATTGAAGCTTGATAAATATTGGTCGCAGACATGGAGATTTACTTATTTCACCAAGCTGATCACTCACTAAAAACTCCCACAGATCATGTTTTCATGCCATTTTAAGTCTTATTGTGAAACAGATAGTTCCGACCCTTGATTCTGATTGGTTGAGCCGCATTCTAAGCTGTTGTAAATTACTCTACAAACATACACCTTTGTTTACATTTGTGTGTTGCTCGGCAACCACTTTGTTGCAACCTCAACTGTTTCTGAGGAACTACATTGTTTGGCGGAAGAATAATGTTTTTAATAATATCATTACACTTTATTTGCTCCGTTTTATTTTGTGAAACCTTACTATGTATATGGAACAACCATTTTATAAAAGCAATAAGCCCTGTGAAGCCATGGTTTACAGTGAATTTATAACAGCTAAGGGGTGTTGTTAGGCATAGAAATTCACTGTAAACCACGGCTTCACTGGGCTTATTGCTTTATTTTGACGTAACAAAGTGGTTATATCTAAGTGTGTGAGTTGTTTAAACTGAAAACTGAATCCCACCAATTGCAAAAAGTCAGTGACTCCTCTTACAAAACAGCATTTTTTTGGTGTAAACTCCAAAAATACCTCAATCCAAAAGTGTTGTTTAGTGTAAAACATGCTGAAAACTAGCCAATAGGCTGTCGATTCATTAAATGATTTAAGCTGTTTCCTCTAAAAAGCATTAATTGTTTGACATCAACTTCCAGTCTCCAGTATTCCTTAATCTATTCATTATAAACAATTCAGCAAGAAAAAAAATATATATATATAAAAGAGTGTCTGTTTTCTGATTCATTTTTTGTTAAAAGTGTATAGGGTCGCTAGAGACCCAGGGTGTGTAATATTGTAAGTATATTTTCTGTGCACAAAATACGTATGACTCAATATGAGCAATTGACCTTTATTCCTCGAGGTGGCACTGTTTGATGGACAATAATAACGTGATGTTTCACTCTAATTAATTATCTAAATAATTATCACAGGCATAAAACAAAAGAATATCATCAGCGCTAAAATTAGTGTATCTAATTAAATTAGTGATACATTTTAAAATCTATTTTCTTACATTGAAATGTGAATTGCAGCTTCATTCTGTTTTCTACCTTAATTCAAATTCAATTCAAATGAATTGGAAATTAAAAGGTATTCTCATTTCATTTCTGAATGGCATGGTTCAATGAACTGCATCCTTTTTCTCTGAGCAATGACAGCTGAAATGTGGAATAACGTTTTCTAGCCAAGGCATTAAGGTATGTGCCTACATAGAATTCTTTTAAAATAAATCCACCCTGAGAAATAATTAAAAAGAGTGCTATGTAGCCCCAGTTTTCCCAATACATTCACACATACAAACACACTCACATATTCATCAGAGCGTACTGCCCATCTAAGCCCTCAGCTTGTCTCAGAATATTGCACACATGCACTCAAACACTAGATTAAATCCCTCTTCTCAGCGGCTGGCCAAACTCTTATTTAATTAGGCTAATTAAAAAGCTAGCATAACCATTTTCCTGATTACTCATAATTTTGTGCGTTAAAGAATTGAGCAGACAAATGAAGCCGGCACAAGCCTCTTCATTTCCTTCAGCTGACCCAGTACACACACATTTTCTTGCTGTCTCTCCCACTCATGCTGTTAGTGTGAAGGATGACTTGAAGCTCCACTTCTTTCTGTCAGAGGTTTTATATGATGTGACACAATAAGCTCCTTAACACATGGAGTTAATGGACTCAATTTCTGAAGTATGGGGAAAACGAAAGAGTGAGGATAAGAGACCCATACCAAACCTTCCTCAATTCGCAGCCTTTTATATGTCTACATATCTAGATATTTAAGTTATCTGGTGGTATTGTTGGTAGTCTAATAGCACTAATAGTTTGAATACCAGGTAAAGGCTATCCGGGAGCTTTAGAGATGGTACAGAATGAGATAGCAGATATCAGAAATTAAGTGCATTTATTGTGTAGGGTGGAAAAAGTTTATGAACCCTTAGATTTAATAACTGGTTGACCTTCAGTAACCTCCACAAAATGTTTTTTTGTAATTGCTGGTCAGAGGCACAAAGATCAAGAGGAATTTTCCTCTGTACAAAAGTGTTTCAGTTCAATATCTTTGTGATGTCTGGTGAGAAACGCTCTCTTGAGGTCATCACAAACTTTCTTCAGCTGTAGAAAAATGAAATATAATTGCTGTCATCTTTTACAAACCTAATTGTGAAACATAAACTGTTATTTAGCAAAAAATAAAATCACTCAAGCAACAGTGGACAGCAACAAAAACATAAAAGTCCAATATGTTCCTGTAATACGTTTAAGGTTTCAAATGACGTGAGGGTGAGTAATAAGTATTTCCAAGAAGTTCATTTTTGGGTGACGTAACCGATCATTATTTTCCCCGTGCTTTACGTCACAAACAACCCACAAAAAACTCATCATGTTTGTGCCGATATCTCAATCACCCCTGCAACACCATTTATTTGTTCCTAACTGGGCTACATGGAATTATGCTGAAAGTGTGAAAGTGGGTCTTATAACTATTCTCTTTCTCAGCTCAGCTCCAGGGTCAGGGTGACTGATGAACTTGTCCTCTTGGTGGAAATTTTCTTTGGATGCCAATTTCAGCCTAAAATCTTTTGTATTTTTCAAATAACGGTAGCAGATAGGGGTCAGGCAGCTATTCTGTACACCAGTGAAGACTGATGTCTTGCTTTAAATTGAAGTTTTTTGTTCACTGTATCAAAACTTTATGTACAGCAAGCCGATCATTATCGGAAAATAAGCCCAGGCAGGGTGACCTGTTATCACCCTTCTTCAATGAGGACTGACTGACTGTACATCAGGGTCAGAATATGTTTGCCCCCTGGCATTTTTTACATTTGTGAGAGCAATTTTTATAATCACCTTACTGTTATAATTATCATACTACGTTGTCTTTAATGTCAAATACTCACAATAACAATAGACTGTTTAAAATTTTATCTAAATTATACATGTAAATACAGGAGCTCATAGGGCTCAATATGCCAAAAGACATTATTAAATTAACATTGTTGCACTTTATATTGTAATAATTATTATTATCGATATAGAAAACAATACAAAAAGCTTTTGTTTCGTTTTGGTCACGTCACATTCTGGCTTCATTGGCAAACATGTTCCAACATTAGCCAAGTCAAACACAAGTTATGCAAAATATCGGCACTGTGTTGTTTATGATGATGGAATTCGGAAGTGTGCGCACAGCTCCAGCATTTTCAGCGCTGATTAATCTAAGCACCTCTGATTGGTCAATGCATTCCTATATTTAAAATAAACGTGTCTGATTGGTTATAAGGCTCAATGCTGCACAAAACAGCTGTAAGAGCAATCTGATGCAGTGCGAGCTAAATGTAAGTAATTCCGCGAATTGACACTTTTAATTCATTTTCACATTTCATTTTAATCACGACAGACGTAATACATTGTTTAATTGTGCAAGGACATTTTTTTCCGCCTTTGTCTTGAATTTACAGGGCATTTTTGTGCCATTTTTGCCACAATCCCTTGTTAATTTCCGAACCTGCTGTACATTATTTTATTATAAACGTGGACATAAAATATTGATTTGAGTTTAAATTATGTTATAATCTCATCCATATATTATTTTAAAGCTTCCACTAAGAAAAACAGTCCACTACCACAAGATGAACACTCACCAACAACATTATTGTCATATTAATACTAACGAGACTAACGAGGTCATTTTCATTATACAGTCAATAAATGAGACGCAATTATATGTTTGCATAAAACAAACCGTGAGTCTGTGGTTTGATACATGAAAGTAGTGCTGGTATCAGTTATCCACTATTTTTATAGATGTATAATAGTTATAGTTGTGTTTAACAGCATGGGAAAAATACTTCTGGATTCAAGGCAGCAAAAAAAAAAAAAGTGGATCGGCACTGTTGAACCCTTTAGTAGGAAATATCAATTAAATGCAACAATTAAAGGAATAGTTTACAAAATAATGAAAATTCTGTCACCATTTACTCACCCTCAAGTTGTTCCAAATCCATTAACTTCCAATGGTTATAGCATTAGCTGTTCGATTACAAACATCCTTCAAAATATCTTCTTTTGTGTGCAACAGTTTTGGAACAGTTTGGGTAAATGATGACAGAATTTTCAATTTTGGATGAACTATCCTTTAATCATTATCAAGTGTTCCAGAGACCCGTGTAATCATTTGCAGTAATCGATTATTATTTATCAACATGTTCCAGTGTAAAATTTAACACAGAAACACACACTAAAATATCTATTTGGTTCAACTCACACAGAGCTACTCAAATGCAAAAGGACATAATCTCCATGTCTCTGAGTGACTGTGTTTCCCTTTGTCGTTCTATTTCTCTCTTTTTCTTACACACACGACAGTGAGGGGGAGCCTGTGAATGACAGATTGCTGAACTGCTCATATGCTGTGTGCCTCGCTGGAAGAGCGTGAGTCACCCCCCACACACATATCCATACACATTTATGTGCATTTATCACAGACGCATTGAATTCAAATCATCAACATACATCCACGCATGTTTGTTTGCATAAAACATTAGTAGACTTGATGACATGATGATTTAAATAAACAACGTAAATATAGACCTCCATAGTCATGATGAGAAGCTTTCTGAGAACGACATGATCCACACGCACACGCATGCACCCTGTTTAAAATATAATGACTGTACTTAAACAGCTTCTGTCTGTCGGTGTGAGGGTGAACGTGTCAGTACTTCAACTGGTGGGTGAAAAATGGGTATAAGGTTTGTAATCTAACAATGAAAAGCAGGGGAAAAAATGCTAAATTCTACTGTCTAGTGACTATACGAGGGTGCATAATTAGAATAACAAAGCTTTTAGCAAATAGTTAGAACAGGCAAATAGGGTCCAAACTTGGCATTCTGGACCAGATTCATCTATCACGTAGAAATATGGCTAATGATAATGCAATATTTGGCACAGGGTTTGTTGTTTTAGGCCTAAAATTACACTAAGCTAATCATTTTAGGTACATGTAATTTATTTATTTTCAATATTTTTTTATTTTCATTTAGTTTACAGATTTTACTTACCTTTGTACAAAAACAAATATTATGATACTGGGTTGCATGTCCAATATAAAATCTAGGTCTCGGAGCAAAACGGCTCGAGACCCAGTTGTGTTGGATGTCAGCGTTTATGGGTTTAGCAGTAACAGACCATCAGTCATCAAAGCTAATTGCTTCATAAATCAACAGCGCCCTCTGCTGGCACCCACCAACGAATGTAGGCCTTGCTATGTATTTCTATAGAAGTTACATAACAATTACCCACTTGAAATGATAAATAGAGCACATCAGTATTGTTAGTTAATCAGCTTATGAGAACATGCTGGCAGGCAAACGATGAAATTTGAGAGGCGCTTGGTGTCCACTGGAAATAATATCGATCTATAAAAGCTTCCACGTCCAGCATGGCTTAGTTTGGGATACACTGTTCTTTCTGACAGACAGGAGAACACAGCGTTCACGGCATATAAATATCTTTACTCCCTTTGCTTAGACTGTGATTATTGCCATGTTCTGCAGAAATAGGGTTGCTGAGCATGAGATGTTTAGTTCTCACTGAACAAATTTTTATCTTATGACCTTGAATATCAGTCAACTTCATGATCTGTGCAGAAATGTGGGCATATCAAAGAACTTAACGTAAAACATCCACATAATCCACATTATTTTTTTTTCATTATGTCTTTTTAAAGACCTGTTGTGATGGTATTGGCAGAAAATGTTTTTTATTTTAAATAATGTTTTCTCCTTTCTTCAGGAACCCTGCAGAAATGTATCTACCAGCAGGAAAACAATTTCAAAAAGCCTTCACTTACCATCAATAGCAGCCTTTTTTGTTCAAAATAACTCCAAAGCTGCTAGTGGAGAAGTTTAAAGCCCTTGAGTGTCCTGTTGGGTTCAAAGTAGCCACCCAAGCAGCAAAAGTGTTGCCAGCGGTGGCCACAGTGTTGGAGGTGCTGTAAGGATAGTCAGCAGGGCGGCACTTGTCCTGGCATCTGGGATTTAAGAAATATGGATAAAATTAACAGTTTTTGCACAACAGGGTCAGAAATGAATGAGCGCTTGTGGCAAAAATGCAACCAAAATGAACAAAAATGCCCCATAAATTCAAGACAAAGAGGTAAAAAAAAAATGCCCCTGCAAAATTAAAAAATAGAGCAGCTGTCGCGGTTAAACTTCAATGTGAAAATGAATGAAAAGTGTCAATTCGCGATTTTACACTTCGCAAACAGCTTGTTTGACAGGTGATCTGACCAATCATAACGCCGAATTCGCCATTCTCTCCGACAAACAAATAAGTCAGGAGAGTAGATTGACTAGGGCTGTTCGATTCCGAAAATTTTGAAATCGAGTCCGATTCCGATTCCTGGTTCTGGAATCGATAAGATTCGATTCCAACAATCGATTCCTCACTGTTTTCGATTCTTGTTTTTTTAGAGTGGAGGACTAACTGTAGGTCTTAGAAAGTAGCCTTATCATAATGTGAAGCTTTATATATATTTTTTTAATTATGATACGTTTCTGTATTTAAATTGTAATTTTGTCTGCATTGCACCATGAATAGTCATATCCCACAGTGCAGCAATGGACATACGTTTATTGCATTAATGGAACAAGGCACAGTTCAGCTGAATGATGTGTACTTCAACGGCATGCGTTGCAAAATTAACAAACTGTACACTGAAACAAAATAACCAGAACACTGATATAAGAGCTCGTGTTTATCTGTCAATCAGATGCGCTCTCTGCCACCGGTCTGTGCTCTCGGCGTTTTCTTTTAAAATTATCATTGGCTGATAGAAAGGTTTAAAACAGCATTTAATTGAAGACGGAAATAGACTTCTAATCAAAATTAGCGAGCAAGGCTGCATCCTCAAACGAGCTCAGTACCGACTCTTTTCATTCAGTTTATTTTCGCGCATCGATGTTCAGCGACGTCTGATGACAGCAGCCGAGGTATGCAGCCTTCCTATGATGCAGCCTTTCGTTCGAGAGGCGCCCATATATAAGCTTTGCTGAACTGAAAACGACTATGAATGGGGAGTCGATTCCCCTTGATGGAATCTTATTTCCGATTCCTCGGAATCGATTCTTTTCGGAATCGACTCTAAGCCCTAAGATTGACTTAGGTGGACTTAAACTTGAAACATTGTGTGTATTGACGTCTTTCCGCAGAAGAAATGAAATACTTTTTAATGTTCATTCTTTTTTCGTGCTTTAAGTAAAGAAGAAGTGATGATCGGTTCATGTGTCGCTTTATCTAATAATAAGGCAATACAACTATCAGGACACATTAAAGAGCCACAAAATGTATTTATTGTTTGAATTTCTTAAAAAAATGACAATATTCTAATGCTGAGACCTTGTTTCATACCTGCTCTGAAGTAACATGCTCTGTCTTGTCTGTCGGCTTGTTGTCAGTTTCCTCTTTGTTCCGCAATGTATTTTTCACTGCGTGAGAAAACCGTGTGTAGTGTGAGAGCAGCATTGTTTGTCGGACATGGCAACAGTAACTAAAGAGGGCGGGTTTTTGCGAAGGATCATGTACATAGACATTCTAGTGAACAGGCTTAGTGAGCCAGGGAACTTACCAGTGACCGAATTCTTGTACTTGATATACTGATTCACAAGCTCGGGAGTTGATTGAGACGCCCACATTTCCTCACACTGCATCAGTTTGAGCCTTATAACCAATCAAACGCGTTTGTGTAGAACTTAGGAATGCGTTGGCCAATCAGAGGCGCTTGATTAGTCAGCGCTGAAAACGCCGAGCTGTTGATGAGTTCGCGCGCTCGCAAATTCACTGGTCATAAACAACAGAGCGCAGATACGATGTAAACAAATGATTGATTTTGTAGCTTCAGTGATTATAACAGGAGTTTTTGCATAACTTGTGCTAGACTTGACTAATGTCATGGACGAACATGTTTGTCTATGAAGCAAGAATGTGACGTGCCCAAAACGAAACAAAAACATTTTATATTGTCATAAAATGAATGTAAAGAGCAATAATGTTCATTCAATAATGATTTTTGTCATGATATTGCAGTCCTGTGAGCTCCTGTATTTATATGTGTAATTTAGATACAATTTTAAACATCTGTTGTTACTGACAGCAATTTAAAATGTTGATTCAAGTAATTAGGTGAATTTAAGTGTTTTTTATAATAATAATAAGGTGATTATAAAAATTGCCCTCACAAATGTAAAAAATATGTGGAAAATTTCCTCACTGACCCTCCTACAATTTTTCTTTTTTCGCTTCTTCACCAGGCCTAATAAGTTAGGTGCCCTCCTCATCACTGTTCTCAGGTATGTATTGACTATATTCACTGTGATAATGAAAGCAAGTAAGCACCCAAATCCAAATTTTTGCTTGGCAAACAGTGTGTCCGTTTAAAAACCTGTAAATTAAAAGCACATTTTTTTGGTCTGAAATTGGTTGCGTCATTGACCTACTCATAGCTTATGCCAGCTTTACTTAGCCTGAGCGCGATTATTTTCCCTGTGAGGAATTTCATGCGGACAGCCAGCAGTAATCAGCACATTTATGGGCTGTGCTTGTTTTTGCAAAGGGGAAAGGTTAATGTTGCTCAAAACTGTGGGAAAGGAATTGACCCTAGGAAAATCAGGCTCAGAGTGGGAACATTTCTGACTCATGTACTCATGATGCACGATAAGCATGTATGTGAGTGAGAATGTGTGTGACAACCACTCAGGGCAACACACTGAATGATCTGACACTATTAAAAGATGCGCTGCGGGGTCCAGTGGAGCTGAAATCCTGAGATACGTGAGCAGCCTGACTCATACGTGAGTCCACACACATATAACTCGTAAATGTACTGTAGTTTCCACCTAAATATTAAACACAACACTTTTCAACATTGATAATAACATGTTTCTTGAGCAGCAAATCAGCGTATTAGAGTGATGTCTGAAGAATCACGTGCCACTGAAAAAAGTACATTTTATAATATATTGAAGTTATTTTAAATTGCAATAACATTACACTTTTTTATTGTTTTACAACAAATACAACAAAATACAATAAAATATTTAAAATTTAAAAGTTATTGTAAATTGTAATAATGTTTTACAATATTACTATTTTTCCTAGATTTTTGATCATAAATGCAGCCTTGGTGAGCATAAAAATATTTCTAAGACATTTAAAAATCTTTTTTCGAAAATATTATCCCCAAATTATAGTCGTGAATAACACCCACACCCCCACACCAATATTTATTTACAGCCCAATATATTTGCATCAGCATGTGGCCTCAGGACATGCAGAGAGTGAAATATGAACAGTAAAAATGAAATGTCTCTATGTATAATAATGCGTATGAGCATACTGAACTTTTTTTTTTCCAAGATGATTAATAAGAACAAGACGCACAGTAATATGTATCCCTTTTAATACTGCTAGCGTTCGCATTAGATTAGTGATGGTGCGTAAAATACTGCCCCGATCCAATGTAATTTACTCGCACTCTGGTACAAACAAACATTGTGCTCATTTGCATACATTTTCTTTGGTTAGACTGGCATCTTAAAACACAACAGAAATACACAAGAAGAGACCATAATGGGTCCCATGGCTATCACTTTAAAGTGGTGTTGATTAGTACTGCCTAAAATGACTAAATGTGAGACAATTGACATTTAACAACAAGACCAAAGCGATAAAATATAGCATACTATCATATCTATTAACACCTTGCGTGATATTCGCAGCTGTAGATGACATCATAACCATCTGGCCCCTTTTACACAGGCTTTAGATACAACGTAATTCTCGTCAGAAGAACTATGTCATTGCTAAAACGTAAATAAGCACTGAAGTCTTTGGTGTGAGACATTGTCCTTAAACTCTGTAGGTTCATGCAAGCATCAAGACAATGCAGTTCAAATTCTCTCTATGTATTAGAGGATCTTGGTACCTAATCATATTATAACGTATGAAAATCTCTGTATATTTTGATTTAAAGCTACAATGTGACACACAATAAAATATAATATTACATTGTTCTCAAGTAAGATCGTAGTGAAAGAACTTTGGAAGCATTTTCTCGTTCTGATCCCAACTGAACACACTTAGACCACCTCTAAAACCATACCTGTGTACCATCTGTCATCCGTTTAGAGAAAACAAAGCAATCTTCAATAAACATGGCTGTGAAACAGGCCTAAACACGGTTGCCTGTAGGCATTTACGGACCCCAGAGCTTGAGGTCGATGCTGTCCTGTGGTTTTACACCACCTCCACATAGTTAGCTGGGTAAAGGCCCTCTTTCCCTCCGTCCATCATGCCTCTGCACCAACCCTGATCATCCTCATCCTCGATCTTTAGAAACTCCTCACCTTAACACACACACAAACATAAAAAGCATCAGAGGCGGTAGATGTACGTCATATAGGCACATATGAATACACAAACATAAACAAGGGCAGATTACCTGCTTTGAAGGACAGTTCATCTGTCTCCTGTCCAACATAGTCATAGAGAGCTCTGACTCTCACTCCTCCAATCATTACACTGAGATGAGGAGAGAAAACAGTCACTAAAATAAGCACCATCTTAAATTGTTGAATGTAGTCATTATTTTTGTTTTCTTTGCACACAGAATATTCTCATATCATAAAATTAAGGTTGAACCACTGATGTCACATGGACTATTCAATGTCCTTAGTATCTTTCTGGGCTTTGAACATGTCAGTTGCGTTGCTGAAAATGACCGAAGGTCTTACGTGTTTGGAGGGTGAGTAATTAATGACAGAATTTTCATTTTTGGGTGAACTATCCCTTTAAGTAAGAGATATAAAGTCAAAATTATTACATCTATTTCAAAATTATGAGATCCTCTAATAATTATGACCTTTTATCTAACAATTTCCACTGTTAAATTTCGAGTTTTAACTCATAATTTATGATGTAGTATCTCATCATTTTACTTTGTTTGTCATAATTGTATGACTTTTTATGTGATAATTCTGATCAACCAAAGCATGTTTTTTTCTTATGCAGCAAAAATGGGCTTCCATTATAATACATCAAAGAAACATAACTGCCGATTTGTTTATTTCTTAAATATAAACTTTTTAAAAACCATATAACTTACAGATGTAATACTGTCAAACACTAGACCAAAAAAAGAAGGATATTAAAGGACTATTATTTCCTTGGATAGGTTTAAACTAGTGCTGTTCAAAAGATTAATCGTGATTAACTGCAATTAATCACGAAAATAAAAGTTTTTGTTTACATAATATATATAATGTTTATATAATGTATATATAAATACACACACATATAGCATATATTTTGAAAATATTTACATGTATTTACATATATATTTATATTCACATAATTTATATTATATATAAATATATTTAATATATAAATAACATATTTTTCTTAAATATATAGATGCATGTGTGTGTGTTTATATATACATAATAAATATACACAGTACACATACACATATAAACAAAAACTTTTATTTTGGATGCACTTAATTACGATTAATATTTTGACAGCACTATTTTAAACTGAATTTATTCAAAAATACTGTAAATTTTGTTGCTGCCATAGCACTTATAATACACAGAATAAGAATTTGCTCCAAGGATATTAATGTTCCAAGCTTAGCATCATTTCATTTATTGATTCAGATTATTGTACTGTATTATTGATAGCAATTAAAGAGTTAATGTAATGTAATGTTATCATATGTAATGTCTTTAAAATAAAAGTTTATTTATCATTTACAGGGTTAGTTCACCCAAAAATGACAAATCTGTCATTAATTACTCTTATGTCAGTCCAAACCTGTAAGACCTTCGTTCATCTTTGGAAGACAAATGAAGAGATTTTTGATGAAGTCTGAGAGCTTTCTTGACCCTGCATAGACAGCAATGCATCTACCACCTTCAAGGCCCAGAAAGGTAGTAAGGACATCATTAAAATAGTCCATGTGACATCAGTGATTCAACCATAATTTTACAAAGCTACATGAATAAGTTTTGTGTACTTTATTCAACAATTCTTCTCTTCTGATTTCATTAAAAAATACACAAAGATGAACGAAGGTCTTATGGGTTTGGAGCCACATGAGGGTGAGTAATTAATGGCAGAATTTTCATTTTTGGGTGAACTATCCCTTTAAGTTGACTGGCATCAGCATTTGCTTCAATTACAATTCACAGTCTCCACAGTTTTACTCACAGTACTGCATAAATTATTGATTTCTGTAAAGAAAACTGTTTTGCAATGTCACAATTCATATCAGCATTGGACGTAATATCCAATCAATGTTTGCTTCTGTATTTTACTGCAAATCACACTGTTCAATCCCTAGCTCATTCCTTGTCAAGCTTGTCTGAGCAATAGTATCCAAGTGGACTGAGCTTTGCCATGGGTCAATACACACCAGCAAACAATAACAAGACCTAAAGTTCAAAAAAGGCCCAGTTTGGTTTGTAGTGAATAACAGTCAGGCAGCCTAGCGCTGTGAAGCCCCACAGCAAATACCACTGTAGTAAACTGACCTTCTCTCCATCACTACTGCTTTCTGCTCCACCTCCTTCCTTCCCTTTTTATGCTTCTTGTCTGGAGTCCACTCCTGAAATAGAAAGAGAGTGAGAGACGGAGTGAGTAAGGGAGTAAATGTGGGTTTTGGCACAACAGAACCCAGTCTATTTGAAGATGTGCCTCTGTGCGATACATAAATATCACAGATAACAACAAAGTCGTCATTCTAACACCCTCAAGAATGCATTAACCTCAAAACTATACTTTAAAACAAACCTGAAGCATAAAGTGCTACAGTTTGTTTTTGCCGCGGACCTGAGTGATATGAATGTGGCTTACTGCACATTTCTCACTGCAGATAATGCACCTTATTTTTAATATAAGACCGGGTACGATCATTTGTAAGTTGCGAGGCCTCCGATGTCAGTCGCTTCCATTTATTTTAGCTGTACAAAAACCGTTAGTTCTGCTGCTTGATACTGCAGAATGGTATTTGTTATCATATACAGTCATTTTAATTATTGCAATAAATTAATTCTTCTAGTTATTCACCTATAGCAGATAATAAATCAGAAATCTTACACATTCACAGAAAATAGAGTATCCAGAGTATCAGAGAGACACGAGGTCAGGGTTTTTTAACACAGGCCAACAGGCAACTATCTAGAAGTCACCTACAAGACCATAACCTCTTGTCAGTGAGTTGTGCACAAGCAATCACCAGTCAGATTTTCTTTAGAAAATGTAAAAATTAAGTTTTAGCAAATGTTTGTTAAACATATTTGCAATATAAACTGCACTGTATATACTCTATTGTATTTACTTGAAATTGAGGCCAGTCGGTGGGCATTCCTGGCCCGTGTGTATTCTTCCACCAGCGCAAATCTTCCTGCTCGCTGATGGACATCAGAGTATTATGGAGCTCATTGTACACGGCTTTTACGCTAACAGAGAGAGAGAGAGAGAGAGAGAGAGAAAGAACTTTTATAATTCATAAGAGTCATACTGAAATGGACAGAATGTAAGATTTGAGCAGTTTAACCCTTTCACACACCTCTCATTGTTGGTGACATCCAAGTGTCTGTGGATGGACAGGAAGGCCTGTTTGAGGAAACTTATCCTCTTCCTCTCCTCCTCTTGTGATTGGTCAAAGATAGACTCCATTTCCTCCATGTAGCGTGGAGCATAACGTGTCACTTCCTCAAGAACCTTCTCATAGCGAGCTCGCACCTGCAGGAATTTGCAGCCAGTTAGATGTGAGTTGTGTTTATGTTCCACTTTAGACTGAACTGGATTTTGAATGCAACTTCAAAACAATTTTTAAATTGTCAAAGCTGTTATTTTCCAAACAATAAAAACGCATGGCTAACTTTTTATAAATAACTATAATATGTATATACACTACCAGTCAAAAGTTTTTGAACAGTAAGCTTTTTATATGTTTTTTAAAGAAGTCTCCTCTGCTCACCAAACCTGCATTTATTTGATCCAAAGTACAGCGAAAACAGTATAATTTTGAATATGAATTTGATATTTTTACTATTTAAAATAACATTTTTCTATTTTTATATTTCTATTTGCTGTTCAATAAACAATTTTATTATTATTATCGATACTGAAAACACTTGAGTACATTCAGGATTCTTTGATGAATAGAAAGAGAAAGTTCCAAAGATCAGTTTGGAGTATAATTTTTTTTTTTTTGGGGGGGGAAAGAAATTATAGAAATAAATACTTTTATTTAGCATGCTTTAAATTGATCAAAATTGATGATAAAGTCATTTATAATGTTACAAAAGATTTCAGATAAAAGCTGTTCTTCTGAACTTTCTATTCATCAAAGAAACCTGAAAAAATTCTACTCAGCTGTTTTCAATATAATAATAATAATAATGTTTATTGAGCAGCAAATTAGAATATTCAAATGATGATGAGTAATGATGCAAAAAAAAATCAGCTTTGAAATCACAGGAATAAACTACATTTTAAAATATATTCCAATTGAAAACTGTCATTTTAAATAGTAAAAATTTTTAAAAAAATTACTGTTTTTGCTGTACTTTGGATTAAATAAATGCAGGCTTGACTTCTTTAGAAAATAGTAAAAATCTTACTGCTCAAAAACTTTTGACTGGTGCATGTATGTATTTTTTCTAAGTTGTTATAATATTTCACAATAGAAATGTTTTTACTGTATTTTTAATCAAATAAATAAATAAAAAGTATTGGTCCAAAAATGTCACATGACAAATAAGACTAGATGTACATGTATTAGGGTTTACTAAATTGTTAAAACAAGTATGTACATTAGATTAATATGTGGTAAACAAGTAAGTGTGCAATATATTGTGTGATTCCACTGCATCGTTAAGCAGCTTGTAAATGTAAACAAAGTTTTTTTTTGCTTCCTTTTCCTGACTCGGATGATACAAGGTTATTTGAAACTCTCTATTTTTTTTTCCTCTCTATTTCTGTTTCTTTCTGACAGTCTCCCCCACGCAGCACTCACTTTCTCTGTCTCCTGACGAGCCAGTTCGGTCTCTTCCTGAATCTTCCTCTGTTTCTCAATGGCAATGTCAGGGTTGCCTTGGGCATGGGCCTCCCTCTCACGAGCCATGTGTTCCTTACGGCAAGCTTTGTGAAACGCTGACCTGGCCTTCTCTAGCTGCCGCAATAAAAAAACACACATCCAGGTCAGATTCATATAGGCCAGGGGTCAGTACTGCACACTGTACACATTCATTTTCAAAAATTCAACTGTTCATTATTCAACAATTATGATTTATAATTTTTTTTGCTTTTGCCCTTACAATACTGTGTACAGAACAAATAAAATAAGTGAAATTTTACCCTCAGAACTGCAATGCTTGCATTACCTTCTTCAGTCTTTTGGCCCAGGGCTTCTGAGCACGTGAGAAACCGGTTTCAAAATCCTGGGACTCCTTGAAACCTCCAAACATCTTCTTATGGAACGTCTCCTTTTGCCACGTCCGGATGCGATCTCCGTCTTCTGACACCAGAGCACGGCAGATGGAAGAGTGCAGTGAGGAGAGGCGGTCAGCAGAAGAGAGGAAGCACTGCCATGCTTGTAACAGAGAGCCGTAGAGAGGACCTGCACAAAGATGAAGACAAACATATTCATGAAATAAATGAGAAAACTATTTAAAATCACAAAAAAATCTTCTTCATCAGATACTAAACTAAAGATGAGGGCATCTCATGTAAAACGCCGGTCACGGCTCCTTAAAGGGATAGTGGTGGGTGAGTATTTAATGACAGAATTTTCATTTTCGGGTATCTATCACTTTAACTATATGACATCTGTGTGACTCTCCACAAAAGACTCTTATGTTATATTCAAAATACTACTCATACTCATAATCTTTTTCAGTATGCAGTATATACACACTGAAATGTGTGAAATATCGTATCCCACAGTGCACTGCAGATTTGATGATTCATTTCCAACGTAGTGTATAAAATATCACATGTGAACAGTACTTTCTCCTTGTTATTATTACTGTCAAAACTCATTCTTAGACTAAATCTGATCAATAAATAATAATGTTTATTCCTCAGATGAACTTGTTGATGAACGCTGAACAACATATGTGTCCCTGGACCACAAGACCAGTCATAAGTATCATGGGTATATTTGTAGCAATAGCCAACAATACATCGTATGGGTCAAAATTATTGATTTTTCTTTTATGACAAAAATCATTAGGATATTAAGTAAAGATCATGTTCCGTGAAGATATTTTTTAAATTTCCTACCGTAAATATATCAAAACTTACTTTTTGATTAGTAATATGCATTGCTAAGAACTTCATTTGGACAAATTTAAAGGTGATTTTCTCAATATTTTGTTTTTCTTGCACCCTTAGATTTTCAAATAGTTATATCTCGGCCAAATATTGTCCTGTCCTAACAAACCATACAATGGAAAGCTTATTTATTCAGCTTTCAAATGATGATCCAGGGTCACATATAAAGTCACATGACAACATTATAGCACAAGCTTAGCAAAGTTTGTTTATTAAATATAAACAAAACCTCAATAAACGATTTATTTTTATTTCCAGCATAGTATTTAAAATTACAGGTTGTAGTACACAGTAAGCAATATGCTTAAATAAATCCTAATCTAATCATGGCAAACTATATATCGTTGGAGAGGTCTAAGACTCCTAAATAAATATATTTTACCACTCTTTTGTGTTACAAATTATGTAGGAAAAGTAATAGATTAGTTTATGAACAGAGTGCACCTCAAAAATCTACATCAAATCAGGAGTTCTGACCTTTGTCACCAAAAGACTTTCTTCGTTGCCTTTTTACCTATCACGCAATATAACTCTATGGAAATTATACATCAACTGAAAACTTAAAATCTCAAAATTCATCCTTTGAAAACCATTTTAAAATCAGACATTGCATTACCATGGAAATTGTACATCAAAATCATATTACAAAATGTTTTCATTCATGAACTATAAAAAATTAACTTTGGATAGTGCATTTTTATGTCTATGTTTAGGGAAGTGGAGTGGGCATGACAGTTAAAGGGTTAACTCATATTACCTCTAAACGTGATGAATTAAAAATAGTGAGGTTATGTCACAATCATTTAGCATACTATTAGCATTATTAATATGTTGAAAAGTAAACATAATAAAACATTTACTATTATTTATTATTTTTTAAATAACATCCAATATGCAGTCTATACTGCACAGTGTGCAATAAAAAATACATTATTTTGATTGAAATTCAAAATAATCATTTTATTATTTATTTTTAATCATAATAAAATAATCAATAAATTAATTAATGATTATTCCTCAACTTGTTGAAATAAATAACAGTGTAAGGTCATGTTAAAATCACTTAGCATTTAATTAGAAGTGTTGTAATGTTAACTAATGTTAGCCATTGACACCTTACTGTAAGATGTGTTACCCTAATTTTTTTATATAACACGAAAAAAAACAGTACATACAGCACAGTATGCAGGAAGCAATACGTTTTTTGTTCAAGACATCTTGATCAAAACCTCAATACTCACTGGCATCCACTAGGGGTTTCCACTTGGTACTCCACTCACTAAGCTGCTGCGCGTACTGTCTCTCGACCCTGGCCCTCTCCTGGAAACACGCCACTATATCATTACACGCCTGGAAGGCATCTTCGGTCCTCTTCACTGTCCGGTGGTAGTTCCCTGGCTGTGACACAGACAGACACAGCATGAATAAAACTGTAAGGTTAATCGCAAAATACAGAGGGAAAAGAAAATGAAAGACTAGCAATTGGCGCTTAAGGTTTATAGGCTGTTTAAGAGGTCAAGAGTGAGGTATTTACAGGGAAAATGTCCCTCTCTCTTCTGAGGGACTGGCCTCATTTCTTTTCCAGCAGGGTCACTGAGTTTGTTGGGCAAGTTATCAGTATAGCGTAAGGTTTGTTTCTTATATAAACGCCCGAAGACAACATGTGGTGTGGAAAACCAGAGTACAATTCAAACATTATTCCCCCCAAAAAAACATCTGTGACTAGATGAGTACCAGTGAGTCAAGACAATTCAGGCCACGGTAAGTGGGGCATCACATGGACAGCGCAGCGAAAGGGGTTGATTAACTGCAATAACACAATAAATGAGGGAGGAGGGCGAACATAATGACATTTCCAGAATGGGCGTCGCGTTTGCTGATGTGGAGCGTGTTCTTCCATTTTATTAGCGGCTCCCCCACAATTTGATCAATTCATCTCTCTCCTCTACATCTTCCTTCTGTGCTATTCTTTGTCGGTTCTTTCTCTCTCTCTCGCTCTCTTTCTTTCTTAGCGGTGGTTTGCACCACGTATTTTTCCCAGTCTGAGAAAAAAGTAAAAACAGCTGAGGAATCTCAACTCCGGCCAAGAGCGGTGCAGAGCAGCACCTGCCAACCAATCAGAGAAACACAGAAATCAAACAAGTAACACAATCCCTGTCAATAAGAATATAACATTCAGCTGGACTCAAAGCGGAATAACATTTAAACAGAACTGTTTTACTGAACATTTAAAAATCCATCCTATTCAACTCTGGCTGAAACTTTCTGTATTTCATCACTGCAGTCTACAGCCAGTGCTGTGGTTAACCAATCACAGCATCTAGGATGAACACAAAAACCCTACAGCGCTCAGTTCTGGTCAGTGGCCAGCCAATTACAAGGTAGGACATGCAACAAAACCCTTGCAGGCGATAGCAGTGTGGTTGTTGTAAACTGACTGAACATCATTGGTCGGAGCATTTCAACCAAAACCGTAGCACTGGCCAAGATCCAGATGGGATGGCAACTCAGCAAAAAGAGCCGAGGCTAAATAGAGAGCTGAGAAGAATCTTAAACAGCTTCATACGGCTCTCAAAGTGCTCTAGATGTCATTGATAATGACAAGAAATCACCACAGGACACTCCATAAATATTCATCAGATAAAACTCACCTACAATGTATATGTGGGTGTATACAATGTATACAATTATATGCACATTCAGTTACTGTAGATGCAAAATTACTTTGCACAAAGGTTTCTGTCGGGTTTCCAAGAGGCTTATGGAATAGAATTACTTCAAAATAAAGACAACAGTGGTGAAGAGCAAGTCTTCAGTATGTTATGCGTCTAACTAACATCAGTTTGCTCCAAGGGGGCCGTCACTGTAATAAGTATACTGTAAATCACTTTGGATAAAAGCAACTGCTAAATAACAGCTTGCTGTTTACTTACTAAATATAAGTTTGAACGTCAACATGACACTTAATAGTGCCTATATGTAATTATATGGAAAGTATCATCACATAATTACTATTATTAGTATCCTAAGAACCTATTAGAAATATTTTAAGTGCTGGGCGATATACCGGTTCAAATGGTAAACCCTTCTAAGTTACGTCCACAGTATGAATTAGTAAAAAAAAAAAAAAGACATACCGTACAAGTGAACTGGGTCATTCTATAATTAGGGGTACATTGAGAATTTGACAATGTGAAGAAAACAGTTTTCCTGTTTCTCAAACACCCAAACATGACCTTACATAGCTGCTTTCTAAATTCCAAATTGCATAAGTACTATATAAACAAAGGGAATATGTGCATAAAATACCTATATTTATGTTTGTTACTGTCCACCATGTTACCTTTACTGGGTAACACAGTTGACAGGTAACTTAGTTGACATTTTTAGTGTTTTGGGCCTATACTCAACATGGAAGCCTAGAACTACTGAGCATATGGTATGTTTAAAATACATTTTCATAAACAAAACATAAGTTTTAGTTAAATTGTCTTAAAAAAAGTAAAATTTGCAGCAGTAATACTTGGGTAACAGGTTTGATAGTTTAACCAATATTAGAGGAAAGAGAGAGAACATAACTTCTAGTGTTTCATTCATGTCTTCTAGAGGAAATATCATCATACTGTGCAAATTATGCGAGAATTGGACAAACCATTCCTTTTTGAGGGGTAACTTAGTTGACAATGGGTTTTCAGACAGAAATAAAACAAGTTATGTCACAATAAACACTTATTATTTTTGAAGCGCACACCCAAATGTCTTGATAACCTCATCTAACTGAAGGCAAAACTATGAAATGAATTATATTTGAGGTAATTTTCATGCTTAAAAGCAGAGTAGAATGAGCAAGTTTACAAAATCGGACAGCTGAATACCAGGGTTGTATGTGATATGAACATCATTTTTGAACAAAAGATATTGGCTTTTTCAACATATAGTAGTGTGATTGGGAAAAAATATAATTGTGTACTAGAAAATTAAGCATCGGGGCTTTATATTGGATGAAATATATTTAAAATATACTTCACGGACATGAGATGTACCCACAATTATAGAATGACCCAACTATTAATTCAACTAATTCTTTAACTGGGGAAATAAACATAATTGGATATATATATAATAATTGGAAACAGAAGTTTATAGAAACCAGAGACACTGAAGGTGAACGCAAAGAGGAGAAAATACTGTAGCAGGCTAAGCCAACTCACTGTTCACAATGAAAGAAAACCATAAACACTGAACTGGGGGTGAGGGGTTTATATGAATGTGTCTCTGAGAGGAACTGTTTCCAGAAAAGTTTAGATGGTATTTTCTTTTCATCTTACCTCCATATAATGCATATTAATGTAGTATTTAAAAGTACAGTGCTGCTTTGTTTACAGCTGTAATTGAGGAAACGCTGTATCGCTTCTAACGCCTGCAAAGGGCCACCTGCTGTCAGAGATTGAATTTGCGTCTCATTCAGCCTGTCTGCTGTTTTTATTTCATTCAGATATGTTTTATGTACCATAATATCACAAAGCTAAGGTCAGACCATTCTGTTTTTGCTTTCAATTTTGAAATTATAGAATCTAATTTACATAAAAAAAACTGCTCATACCATATGTTACATGTTCGTTTGGATCGTGTTTAAAATTCAACTGCAACTGTTTCATGCATTCTGATTCATATAAAGGCACAGTCAGGGAAAATATGTGATAAACCATGAAACTGTCACAATCCTGAGAAATGCTCAGGATGCACAAATAATGCACAAATATAAAACAGAAAATTAAAAGTGAAAACTACAACACACGAACAAATACACCTCTTGTTTATCCACAGGGTGTTTGAACAAACCAAAAGCAAAAACACTTTACAGTGAAAAAACTACTGTGAGCATCACTGAGTACTATTTTCAAGCATTTATAAAGGTATTAAAAGGCAAGGTTCTGCATGATTCCCAGCAGCACTGCAGAGCATGAAAGCAAACCAATTAGGGAGCTGAGAGACAAAAGCTGAGCTAATTAAAATGGGTGGAGGCACAATGGATGAAATTTATAGACTGAGATTAAAGGTTAAAGAACCATAAAACATACTGCAGCAGTCTCAAAGAAATAAAATAGACTTCACTTGGATATTAATCTTCATTTGGTTAATGCAGAGTGTTCAGAAGCTTTTGTGAAGCATTCCACTTAATGTCCAAACAAATCATGTCATCTGTCATTGCTCCAACTGTTTAGCTGTTATAACCAAGTCAAGCTACATCACCCACATGCATTTCTGCTAACATATTTATAACAAAGTAGAAGCGGATGGTATTTTCTAGAGGTCCATCACCCTGTCTGAGTCATTGCTCTCCTTCCTCCCTCTCTCACTTACCATCCAAAAGCTCTGATTGTTGGCATCCTCAGGGCCCGTCTCTGCCGAGAGCGTTGACATGATGGAGTCTGGAACAGAGATATGACAAACAACACTGTGAGGCATTAAATGCACACTCATTTTCCTCATTAAAAACCGTTTTACATAATTAATAGTACCTTTGAAAAATATTTAAAATCATCTACATTCACATGAGATCACCACTGCTGTGTTTCAAAGGGGTCATAACATGAGAAATCAAATTTGCCTTGATCTTTTGCCATTTAAGAGGTGTTTGTACCATTAAAACATCCTGCAAGTTTTATAGCTCAAAACGTCCTCCTCATTATAAACAAAACATTTATGGAACTCCACTTCCAGAACAACAATTTACAAATAATAGAAAAATAAAAATTTGTATCCACAAGTTTCCACGGCCCATGAGGCCTTGCGTCAAAAGTGGGAGCGTCTTCCAGTTCAAAGTAAACAAGCGGGACGTGACACTCATTCATTCAACAGTTGACAGGAGTGACAGGCAAATGAAGCCTCGTGAAGCACCGAGACTTTCCTCTGACTCTTTTGGGAAAAGATTCAAAGCTTTGAGAGTGTCACAGGCAGCACTGACGTCCACTATATGGAGAAAATTCCTGAAATGTTTTCCTCAAAAAAACATTTCTTTTCACTGAAGAAAGAAAGACATGAACATCTTGGATGACTGGGATGAATGGGGTGAGTACATTATCTGTAAATTTTTGTTCTGGAAGTGAACTAATACTTTAACACCCGACACGCTGAATATGAGTTGTGTCAAAAACAAATATAAATTACAATCACTGCCGTTACCTTATCTACACTGGATACAGCATACAGATGCACGTTTGATTTTTTACACAATCCACGCGCCTGAGTTTATTGTCTGTCGGACAAATGAAATGAAAGACCGTTCGCTTCGGCGCATTTGATTTAAACAGCTCGTTTACGTTTTTGTACAGATACCAGAAGGATCCCAGTGTAAGAAACAAGTGGATTGTTTATTTTTAATGGCATCCCAGATTGTGTCTGAGGATTGATCAGAGCATTCTGTTTTGTAAATGAGGCACAGTCTCATGGAGAGACTGTTTGTTGAAAGATGAAGCGGTACTAGATCTGACTGCAGCTGCATCACAAACTGTAAGTAAATTATCTCATAATGCTTTGTCTAGAAATTACTGTTGTTGTTTTTTTTGTTTGTTTTTGATCATGTTGTCAAAACACTCACATGAAATAGCGATGGGACGTTGATACTGTTTCCTATGCAATGACATTAGCCAATCATAACAGTGGCCAATTCCTGACAAGCTTTAAAGGACCTGCCTCTTAAAACAGCTCGTTTTAGACAGAGGGGTCAGAATGAAGGTTGAAAATAATATTTTTTCCACATATTTGTGGAAGAAACTTTGTTAACATTATAAGTAAACCCAAAGGAACATATTAAAAAAAATATTTAAAAAATGGTTAAAAATCCATGTCATGACCCCTTTAATCTGCACAGGGTGGGTCGCTTTGTGAAAGCTACCATGTTGAGATCACAAGACTAGCTAAATACTATTCTCTTCACCTTAGTAACCCCTTGTTATAAGATACTTTCATTTATGGAATAAATTTATCCTTGCTGACTAATGTATATCACATTTCTACAGTGACATCATTAACTACACTGCTGACAAAAACAACAGAAACCATCACAGAATTTGTAATGGTTTTACTGGTTATAATGGGAATTGTATTGATTTTAATGAAAACTGTAATGGTCCCTTTGGGTCTCTACTGGTAATTTCTCATCTTCTATTGATGGCTTGTTAAAACCACTAAATCCTAATGGAAAATGTCCCAAAACACGCTACACAAAGCCATTTACTAATGATTTTAATGGTTAATAGTTGATGGTTAGTAATGTTTGTACTGGTATTTGTAGTGGAAATCATTAGAATTTCTGTGATGGTTTAGTTTTTGCATGATGCTGTATCCACACCACTAGGTGTCAGCATAAGTCCAAAATGCCTGGTGTATTAAATAATGCAACAAATAAAAAAAGTTACTGATACAGCTTTAGAACAAAATTACTAGTAGTTTTTATTTCTTCATTTAGCTGTGAGAAACAGAGGTCAGTAGTTGGGCTAGTACTCTCCATCCGACATGCCAGAGGGACAAATGGCTGGAATTATTTCTAGCTTGTCTTAACAGGCAGACAATAGTCAGATATGTGTGACAGAGCTGAATCACTACATACTGTCTCTAATAGCATGCTTGGAGGGCGTTGTGTTTTACAAGCTTTCTTCTATTTAAACTACAGTTTACGAACTGCGTCGGAAAGTGCACAGCTCCAACAAACAAGTTTAATTGTCTTGAAGTCTAGTTTTTGAAGAAAGGAGGATAGTTATATACAAGGTTGTTTACAGAGGATCAAAGGATGAAAAATGCGTAAGAAATGAAAAGGCTCAAAGCAGATGTGAGTGTTGAAGCGGGGTTATAGTCAGACAGATAGTGGTTAATACTCTCCACTGCTATCTGCCTTGATCCAGAGCTCTGGGCTTTGACATTTGAGCCGTCCCAAAATAAACATGAGGTGCAAGTTCACCAACACCAACACATACTCATACACACTGGTTCTCTTTTGAAACCACACATGTTGATGAGCTCCTCAACACATATGCTTGCAAACATAAGCACATGTGGCCGGCTGACATGCCTACACAGGCGCATGTCTGAGCTGCACCGACTGCACAACATGCCTGTGGACATTTGTTTCGGTGAATGTAATAGACCGCATTTTGTCACAAGACACGGAGGGAGAAGAAGATGACAGAAGGGAAGTGCATGAACAAGCTGTTATTTGTCTGTCTCTCTCTCTCCCTCTCAGAGGGTTCATGGGCCTCAGTGCATCATCCCACATTTTCTCTTCCTATCGCCTTTTCCCACTGCAGGGGTCATGGGTATAGTAAATCACTCTATATTTGAACTTTAACCTCACTTCCTGTTCCCCCTCTGTTCCTCTCCCTCCAGACAGTCTTGGGCTCTCTGAGAATATGAGCAGGGACGAGCTTAAAGGGACAGTTCACCCAAAAAAGAAAAATCTGTCTTCAATTTCCTATCCTTATTGTTATTCTAAACCTATTTGACTTTCTTAGTTTTGCGGAAGACAAAATATGTTTCGAAAACAAGCTTTCAAGCTTTCAAAACGATGGTAAAGCACCTTTTAAAAAATAGACGTTTCAAGTCTTTCATAGTTTTGTGTGAGGAACACACTGACACGTGCATTATTTTAGGTTGGATCTTTGGAATGAAATCGTTAAAGGAGAACTTCCAGATAATGTACTCACCCCCTTGTCGTCCAAGATTTTCATGTCTTTCTGTCGTCAGTCGTAAAGAAATTATGCTTTTTGAGTTCAACATTTCAGGATTTTTCAGTTAGATTTTTTCATTAAAAAACTACAATTTAAATACTTTTTAATCTCAAATGCTCATCTTGTCTTGCTCTCCCTAAACTCTGTGTGTTCTGGTTCAAGACAAAGAGGGTATGTCGAAAAAGTCCAATCGTATTTTCTCTCTCAACTCCAAATTCATTTCAAAATCACCCTACATCGCTGCAGAAGTACCGACCCAGTCTTTGCAAAGTAAACATGCAAAGAAGGTCAAACACCCTTAACAAAAAAGGTAAAACAGCGATATAAGACAATTTTGAAGTTGAAGGAGAACATGAGATGGGAGTTTTTCAACATACCCTAACTGTCATGAACCGGAAAAAACTGTTCAGGCAGAGTGAGACATGACGAGCGTTTGACATCAAAAAGTGTATAAATTGTATTATTTTAATGAAAATAACCGATCGCTACGCTAGATAAGACCCTTCTTTCTCGGCAGGGATTGTTTACAACCGCATTTGGGATTGTTTGAAGCCGCATTTAAACTGCATTTTGGAAGTTCAAACTCGGGGCACCATATCAGTCCATTATATGGAGAAAAATGCTGAAATGTTTTCCTCAAAAGGCATAATTTCTTTATGGCTGAAGAAAGAAAGACATGAACATCTTGGATGACAAGGTGGTGAGTACATTATCTGTCCATTTTTGTTCTGAAAGTGGACTTTAATGTAGTTAGTTAAAAAATCTGAACGAATCATTCATAAACCAGACTGATACAGTTCTTAAAGTTGTGAATGATCTTTTCTTCCATATTGTGGAATATCGTGAAACAGATTAGGAAAAAAGAAACAATGTAGTATGTAGAATTGTTTCTATCTTTCGGTTGTTGACTGGATGGGGGCAGATGTAAATGCGGGTTTTTGGTCAACTGTAAGAAACTCAACGACTGGAGAAATCCAAGATATGTGTCATTTCACCAAAAGATTCAGATACTACATTCTGACTAAAAATGATCAGATCAAAAAATAAATAAATAATAATTGTTTTAATTAAATAATATATAATAAATAAATAATAAATCATAATTTTCGGTGAATTAATATTTAATGTTTTTCACTCAAAACATATGAATTCATATGTATACTTTTGAGATGCTCTTTTACATTAGTTTAGAAGATTAAATAATTTCACTTGCATTCACAACTGCATGGAAAAAAATATCAACCACATTTATCAGAGGTTCTCCTTTTTTGTTCCATGCAAGGCAGAAAGTTATGCAGGATTGAAGCAACATGATGGTACCTATGTGATAACAGTATTTTCATTTTTTCCATTGCTGCCTGTTTGCGGCCTTTTGTGTGAGGCTAACCTAACATTCTCCAGAAGGGTTTAATCTTCATAACCCATCTCTGTTTAGTCTTCACAACCTATTATAAAATCGCAGTTTAATGTACAATTACATATAAGAATAAACACATCTGACTGACTGAATCATCACTTTTTGGAGATAAAAGCAGATTGTTGAGGTACTCTAAAACGTCAAGGAAAACACATCTAGAAGAGCGTGTTATAAAGTATTGCATTTGGGAGAAGACCAAATAGTACATTCAAAATGGAGATCAAGAACTATTTGAAAGTTTTAAAAGGTCCTGTAACTGGAGAGGAGGGAATGACCCACTTCTCTGAAAATATCATCATGACGTTGCAGTGAATCTCCCTCTGCTCTCCTCTTATTTTCTCTTTTCTCCCCCTTTTCAAAGCCCCTCAAACCCCCATACCCCTCACCCACCCTGGCTCTCTTTCTCTCTCCTCCCCCTGTCCCCGTTTTGAGTGTCACACATAACTCAACACACACTGAAGAAATATATAGCAACTTATGAATGCATCAGACAGAAATAGTATATGAATTCTGCAGAACTCATCAATGCAATGTGATCTAACTCGACACAAACACATACCAAAAAACAGAAGGACAGAGAAAAAGAAGACATCAGACTCACCTCTTAACTTTTTCAGGGAAAGTTTCCTTTTAGTTCAAACTTTTTTCTTTTCTGAAGTAACAGACCACCCCTTTTCTGCTGGCTTTTCCACTTCTAAGACCACCATATGGTTACGGTGTGTTCTGGACACACTCTTTCTTCTCTTCTCTGACTTTGACCCGCTGTCAGTGTTTAATGAGGTGGCTTCCTGTCACTTTCTTTCTCTCCTCTCCTCTCCTCCCTCTCTCCAGATCCCTCTCTTTCCGAAGCAGCTGCGGGCGAACAGACTTTTCGCTCTGTGGATCATACTACATGACAACACTCCTCCCTCTCCATGCCTCTCTCTCTCTTTCTCCCTCTCTCTCTCATTTAAGCACAAAGTTGTTCCTCACAGTAAAGTGGTAATGAAGTGGGTTCAGTCCAGACAATTAGTTTGGATGTGTTTCATTCAAGAATAACCCTAGAAAGAGAGACACATACCTGTTGCAGGCTTTCTTACACACCCATCTATTTAAAGACCTCATGGTAATAAAAATAAGGACTCATTTTGTTAATGTATTAACTAACATAAACTAACAATAAGCAATAATAATAACTAATGTTACCAAATGAAACCCTACTGTAAATTGTTACAATTTTTGTCTTTTGTAACAGCTATGTTTATTACTATAGCAACTTACCTGGCTCAAAAATGCTTAATCTCACAATTCCCATGGTCTCAGGAGGTCCACACAACAGCTGCCTGGCACTGGAACATCCAGTGGTTCTTGCGGAGGGGAGGGAAGGGGAGGGGGAGATGAGAGAAGACCCTCAGATTGTGTTGAACAAAGGTCTGTGACTCAGTATTACAAATATGGCAGCTGTTGTAAACACTGACAAGAGCCTGTCTCAAATATCTTGGCATGCATGGTTTAATTATATCTTTATAATCTTAGGAACAGTAATAGCATCTCAAAAATTAATATAATGAACCCTGTTCTATCTATGTGCTATTCTTAAAGCCATAAAAGTCATAATCGAGGTCAAATATCTTACCCTCATCCCTCTCCACAGAGTTTTTAGGATGCGTCATCAGCCATATTGGCAGCACTGAACGTAAACAACGCCAATGAACCACAACTTGCATATTTCGCTGATTTTTGCTGCTGAAAATGGTCAATTTTTGGGCAGTACTAATCGGTCGGACCTGGAAAAACATTTGGAGTACTACCTGACTGCCAAACGATAACAAACCAAGGAGAAGAGCGCAAAAAACTGTCTGAGGAACCGAAGGCGTTTGTGTTTGGCCAAACTGAACTAGGATTTCCAGTGCAAGAACCTTGACAACATTCGTGTTTGTTCTTTTAATTTTCGGTCAGGAAGGTGAAATATTAGGCTAATATCTTAATTAATACTGCTCGTACGTATCTTTGCCACCTATTAACTTTAAAATATTGTGCCCTTTCCTGCTTACTAATCCTTCTCTAAATGATTTAGCAGCTTCCACACATTTTTTCCCCGTGGTTTAGACAGCATAAATGAGCAGAACAGCATATTCAGTACATTAACCACGCGATCCATCCTGTTGTTTACATCCGAGTATCCAGGTAACTGAGTAATTCATGATGTAAGTGTAAACCCTCTATTACATCATAACCTATTTATCTATTTACAATATATAACACATTTACAGTATTGCATTCATCTGCTAGAAAACAATACAAAAAGAAAGAAATTAATCTAAAAACAAACCATGATTAAAACAATATTATTCGATTTTAAATAAACAAAAATACATAATTTGAAACAAAGTAGCCTATAGAAATATCACGAAAGCCTGTATAGTATAGTTGATGCAATGACATGATTAGTATTTTAAAGGTTCAAAATTTGTCCCCGTATACAACTAAAAAAAAGAAGTAAAAGAACTAAACAAAACTGTTTAATCTCAAACTAATAATATAAAGTACACTACTCCAAATTCAACGATTACAATTTAGAAAAAAAAAGACAGATTAAATTAATAACAAAACCAAAAAGTCTAGAGTGAAAAGAAGATCACTTTTAAAAAGGCATGTTTATAACCGCACCAGAGCGCTGTTTGCTTGATTTTGTAAAGGCGCTATTAACGGACACCTAAAGTTAGGTCCTACTCAAGATATATAAAGCGCCACACTGCGGGTGGAAGAGCTCTCAATCTCTTGTGGACGAAGCCGAGGTACTATGTGTGGGTGAGTATTTGTTTTATTGTTAAACATGTATTTAGTGTTTTATCAAGGATTTATGTAGTAACGATCACTAACGTAAAACTACTAACGTTATAGGTTAATGCATTTTATATTTGATTTGAGTTGGTTAGTGCTACTGTTACCACGTGGCTAGCGTAGATGTCCCGCGTGTATGGATAGTTTGCTAAAGTTCTTACATTGTTAAATTAGGTTTGCGCCGGATAACGTTAGCTGAAAACGTGTATTAATTTTTAGCCTTACCTTTGGATGTCTGCTTTTCCTTTTGCAGAAGACCGAGCATACTAGGACTCCTCACCGCTGCTTGAAGGTGAGAGTGCCTTTAAAACAAACTATGGTTTGTAAAATGCTTCTGTGATGTTTTAGCACTGGGCTCTGAAATTATCTGAGGACACTGTGCGGTTCTGTTCCTTGACATGGCAGAATCTGAGAAGCGCTGTTAAAACTTAATGGAAAAAAAAAAAAGGAATTAAATGCGACATGCATATTAAAACATGTTTCTTCTATTACAGAATCTGGGGACATGTGAGTGTGGCCTGTGGATGAGCTTCCGCCTTTCTGCAAATGCTGTTTAATGTGTAAAAAGTTTTGACAATACAAATGCTGGTAGTGTTTGTGTAACTATTTAGAGCTCTAATTTTTGAGTACTTTTTTTTTTTTTTTTTTTTTTTTTTTTTTTTTTTGACTAATAAATGAGACTTTGAAACCCATCAAGCTTGCTGTTGTTTTCAGATTGCATGCTTTGGAAAATGTTAAACTAGTGTTCCCAGTCATTAAAAATTGTCAAAGCAGATTATAGTTTATTGTACACTTAACATTAAGTGCTTAATGTATGTGTAACTGGCAAAAATTCGCTGTAAAGTGAATCTGAGGGTGAGGGTGTGTGAACCCTGCTGAATGTTGGTATTTATTTTAAGCTGGTTCTAATCAATCATGTTGATCCTGGTCTGGAAGGGACCTTTCTGTGGCGTTTAGCTCCAACACCAAGTAACACAACTACCAGTTAATCAAGTTCTTCAGGGTTATTTGAATCAGGGGTTTTCAAACTGGTGTTGGAGGGTCAGTGGAAAATCTTTAGACAAGTTTTTGAAAAACTATCCTTGCACAGGTTTATTTCTAAGTGTCCATTTGTCTTTATGTGAATGTATAGCTGTCTTATTTCATGGAAAAAGAATTGCAGAACTTCAGGTACTAGGGATGGAGCTTGGCTCTGCAGTGTTGTGGCCCTCAAGGAGCATTGCAAATAAACTAAAAATCAATTTGTGTATTGCTTTCCATAATGCAATCTATCTTTAGGAAAGCTACTAGTGAACATGTTATAAGGCAGGTCTCAAACTCAATTCCTGGAGGGCCACAGCTCTTGCTGCAAAGTTTAGCTCCAACCAGCTCCAGTTCACACCTGCTTGGAAGTTCCTAGTAATCCTGAAGACACTGATTAGCTGGATCAGGTGTGTTTAATTAAAGTTGCAGCAAAATTGTGGTCCAGGAACTGAGTATAAGCACTGTTAAAAGTTAACAATGGGGGAGAAAAAAAAAAAAAAAAAGTACGAAGAACAAAATCGAGCAGCAGGGGGAGCCCGTTTTCCTGAAAATTACTAAAGATTGAAAGGGAATATGTAAACATCTTACTGCCATTCAGAAGCTGCATAAGACACGTATTAGGAGACAAAACAACAATTCCTTTGGCTCTTCTTAATGTAGTGCATTTCCTTCATGGATATCTGTGGACACTTGCATCTTTTGTATTTGTTATAGTTGTGTACAAGTTCCTCATTCGTTCTATTGTGAAGAGCTGAATCTCAAAGTCGTTTTAAATTCCTGTTGGAAATGCGCAGATGCTGGAAAGCCAGAGAATGTGCAAGACCTGGAGGATGTTTAGCTTCACTACTCGGGACAAAACTGGCACTACTATCACAAAACATGCAAAAATCATTGAGAAACTTCACACCTCATTAAGAACCGGCTAATTTGTGTAACCCTTATGAAAATTAACCATGGTTTTACTACAAATAAAATAATAATAATAATAAAAAAAAGCTATTACCCAGAAACACGTACATCTGCAAGATAAGTTGGTAAGTTTACATACATTTTAAATCATAAACATCTTAAAGACATCTAATAGTTGTATATTTGACATCTGATAGAAAACGTCCAACAGACGTATTGCAGATAAGCAAACACGCTGAAAATTGCAGATTTAAATGCAGACGTGAAATAGACATCTCCGTGATGTACGTGTGCTATCAGGGTATAGTTAAACCATGGAAACCACATATTAACCATGGTCTTGCTACACTAACCATAATTTAACCACGGCATTTGTAGCAAAACTGTGGTCATACAAATGCTAATCAATGCGCCAAAAAACATGGTTACTACACTTTGACTATAATAAAACAATGGTTAATTTTTGTAAGGGAAATTGGCTGTTATTTTGGCTTTTGTATTACATGCAAACACGTGTAGCAGGATGTAAATTTAAAAGAACTGTAGGTTTCATTTACTAAATAACATATGCTATAGTACTAAAGCTATAGTAAACAAACCACAAGCCACTCAAAGTAATTCCTGCATCTTTTATTATAATTCTAATAACCTTTAGTCATTTCTTAAAACATTTGTATTTCATATGTGTATATCAATATGTATAATCGCATACACATATATATTCTGTAAATAACCTCTTAATCTGTTCATAGTTAATTTTCTTCAATTTAAAAGAAAAAAGATGCTTTCTGCACACCCTGCACAGCTACTGCATCAGTTGCTCCTGTGTGTGTGATCCGTGACCTCTTCGTAGGTCACACTGCCCAAGACCTCTTAATGGCTATGTGATTTTCAATGTGCATGTATCCTCGGCATGATTATGCATATCTCTGCAGTGTGAAAGCGTGTCTGAATACTGTTCTATTGTTAGCTGTAATATCGACAATCTGAGCTGCAGAGCTTGAGGGCCGAACAAAGACTGAAACATTTCCTTTCCCAACCAGAAAAACCGTTTCTGCATTGTTTTTCGTATAGTCCAATCACTCATTCAGACGCTCGACGGAAACTGTCAAGGAGGTGAGAACTGTGTGAATTTTACTCCACCTAGTGGACAATATTGGAAAGTGAGAATATTTACCATTCATCAGGGTACAAGACGAGCTGCTATTGAAGCGAATTGGTTCGATGAATTTGACTGTGGAAAGATGAGACGACAGGGAACACAGGATGTGTAGAAAGCATGATTCGATTACACGTTAAACTCATGTTAAACATTTGGAAGACAGAGATTCTTTAAAACTTGGAATCCTTTTTTCCATCTCAGAATGATAAATTCCTTCATTGTCCTTACTGTTATCAACATCACTATACTTACCAGTCTTAAACATCAAAAATACAATAAGTTCGTCAATCTTTTTGTCCAGTATGGGTGATTAAGGTTAAGCGAGCGCTGTGATGAATGATGCATGAATCCCACACTCATTCTGAGAAGACGAACAGATGCGAGATGGGCTGAGGGAGATGAAGGGGGCGAAACCGTTACTGATGGTCCTGAAAGAGACACAGACAGGAAGGGTAACATAAAGGTGAAGGCGTTAGTGGTTTGGACTCAAGGTGACAGCAGATGAAAGGAAGAGGAAAGAGGACGAATATCTCATGAAAGGTGCGATGTGATGATGAGGAGCCCTTTTAATTGATTGAGCAACTGTTTGTGATGGGAAATGAGGGCTGGAGGTCACTAGATTTACTTGAATATGAATGTAAAGGGTATGTCTACAGCCACAGACAATGAACTCCTTGATAGTCCTTGCATACAAAGTGATGTCACATTAATTTTGTTGAAAGGGAAAAGCGGGAGGGTGAGGGACACTGTAAGATATGAAAGTCTTGTCTCTAATTTAAGTCCTAGAGGTAACGAAGATCTGAACACGTTGCACGTGGTCACAAATTAAAAAACAAAAGGTCAAGCATAAACACCTGTCCAGCGTTTGCGCTCAGAAACAAACAAGAAACACTGCAGCTTATAGCGATAACAGCAAGGACGATGAGAACAGTGACTGCAATAAATAACATTATCTCTTGTTAAATCAACAACAGAACTCCAGACCCACTTAGAGTTTAAAAATTGTTATAGGAACAATCATCGTATTAAAACAGATATTAGCACATATCCCTCACCCACGTCAGAGTGCATGTTCGTCTAGCCTCGCCTCCATAGAAAGAGTGTTTTTTTTTTTTTGGAAGGAGAGAGGGAGAGTGACTTGGAAAGAAATACAGGCAGTTTGGTTTTCCCTCTCCCTCATCTCCATGTTGTCTCCTCTTTTAAAATGGAGCCTTGATATCGTTGATAGGTTCGTTGAAGTCGTAGTCACCTCTATATTTTGAGAGTCTGTGGTAAAAATGTTGATAAATTTTCAGTATATATATTCTTTTCTTTTTACAATGTCGTATCATCTTCCTTCTTTAAAAGATTTTTTGCGTTTTAACTATCTTCATCTTGTATCCATACATAGATATTTTATTGTGTCCCATTATGTGTTATATAAATAAAACAGATGAGTGTGTTGTCATCGACAGGCGTTGTCGTACGTTTGTGTATGTTGCTGTCAGTAGGCTGAGGATGTACTGAGTGCATGTGTGCATGTCTGTTATGTTGGTCTGGGCACTTATTTTTGCTACGGGTTTGTAATACAGTGACCAGTCTGTATATATATATTTATATATATATATATATATATATATATATATATATTTATGTATATATATATTATTTCATTATAAGACATGAGAAGGTAAAGAAGTTCTAGTGAAATACAAGATAAGCACAAGCCTCAATCTGGCTTCGGCAAAATAGAATCCCTCCATTGGTGAGGTAAAAACACATAACAAATCACGGTCATGCCTCTAGTGATAACCTTTCACATTATCAAGTACGCGCACACACGCACTCACACACAAACAACAGGAACCCAAGCATAAACACAGTCTTACCAAATAAGTGCCTGCCGTTAAATTGACCTCTATTTTAAGGGCTTCCCTAGTCATGCCAGACAGGAGGTTTGTCAGTACCTGCCCTCCCTGCATTGGTCTCCATTGAATCTACTCTAAAAACAAGACCGTTAGTAAATATTTGCCGGTAATACAGACTCTGAGAAAAAGAGAAAGATAGCAAAGGAGGTTTCAATATCTCTCTTTCTCCCTATCACATCCTATAGAACTACAGAAAAACAGGAAAGCTAAAGAGCATTTTGATTGTTTCCCTCAAATTATTTGGCTCAGGTATGTAGTATGTTACCTTCTCATGTTGAACTTGGGTATCCTCGTAGAGCTAGATTCCCCTATGTGATTCATTTCCATTTTGATCCGCTTGTGAGTGCCTGCAAGCTCAAACTAAGTGTGTTCTGTTTAGATGTTGATATGTACGGATGTGTATGTTGGTGTTCATGTTTTCGTTGAGCAAAACACACATAGGCGCAGGCATGTTCACAGTTCCACAAGCCTTCAGTGCTCTCTGTTTCTCCTGTATCTCTCCATCCGCGAGTCGGCAGTTTGATGTTGAAGTCACCTTTTTCTGCGTTTTTCTTAATTCAGGGAATAATCTCTGATGGCAGCAGTTGTCACCTCATCTTTCCTGTCCTCTCAACTCCGGTTGGCCTCGTCTCTCCTTCTGTCTGTCCGTTCATCTCGAGAGGAGAGGGCAGAAATGGGGAAAGTGCTAGAAGACAGCCTGATGATAGGGGGGAAGGTGGAGAGTATAAGGAAAGAATTTTTTCTCTTGGTCACCCGCATCCCCCTTTCTGTTCTCCATCTCTTTCCCCATGCCATCCCGGACCTCATGCAGCGGTCCACTCCAAAGGTTCCCAGAAGTTAGCAATCAATAGCATATCAATGTTTTACCTCATCTTTGCTAGCGTTTTTTGTTCATGCACTACCCCTTTCTCACCCTAATCCCTCTCCATCGCTGTCCTCCCTTGCGTCTCTCTGCCTCCCCTTCTATCCCTCCTCTCACCTGTCCATCACTCTCCTGAGTGCCCTCTCTATGTTCATGCGATGGCCAACCCTGGTCACACCCAGGTCCAAGTAGTCATCCTTGGTAAGAGAGGGCAGGTGCGTGCCATCAATCTCGTTGTCTAGGAAACGCTCCCTGTGCTCACCCAGGTTCAGGTAGCCCAGCCAATCTGCAACGTCGTACTTGGTCCAGTATGGGAGTGGTTTGGAGGCGAAGGGTTTGGTGGGTGAAGGGGGCGGGAGGTGGGGATAACTCAGGCAAGTGGGTGGAGGAATGGAGTGGAGTGGTGGGGATGAAGTCCCTGACAGGAAGTGGGTGGGAGACAAGGAGCGAGAGACCACCAGAGAGGAATTTGGAGGAGGCGGAGCCCCCGAGGGGGCAAAGAGAGGGGGAGAGGGGGAGAAGTAAGGGTCGCCAAGAGGATTGGCAGGTGAGGGTGGAGTAATAGAACCACGGAGGTCATACAAGCTGCTATAGAGGGGCGTGGTGGGGAGAATAGGAAGGGAAGAGGGGCGGGGAGGGCCAAGCTTGGGGCGGTCTGAGGGAGAAATTAACGGGCTGGGCGCTCGCCTGCGCTGAGCGTGATGCGACTCTGCCTTACGTGACTCGCGGCTTGGGATAAACTGGAACTCCAGGGCTTTGGTGCGGTAAACGGGCCGGTGTTTGGGTGAGGTGGGGTACGGCGAATATGAAGAGGGAGAAACAGGTGAGTGGGATCGGGGAGGAGGCTGGGATGAGGCAGCAGGGGGCTGAGGGGAAGGAGACCGAGCCCAGTTTGGGTAGAGCGGCTGGGAAGAAGGGGTCGGGGAGGGAGACAAGGCAGGCTGAGAGAGCTGAACAGGAGATGGGGAGCTAGAGCGGACAGAGGGAGGACTAAGTGCACCTGTAGAGTCCTCTGAGAACCTGAAATGAGAGAAAATGCGACGCAAATTAAGGCAGAAGAATAAGAGGTAGAACAAAAAGAGAGAAAAAGGAAAGAAGAGTTTGACAGTCAAGAGAAAGCGAGAGTGATATAGTGCAGCAGTTACCTGTGTCTGATGTGGGACAGACAGACGTACATGGACAGTGCGATAAAAAGCAGAAATCACAAAAGAGAGGAACAGTTTAAACAGACACAGTTACACAGTACACACACAGAGTTCATTGGCATTTGAGACATTGATAATCAAATGCCAGTTACAAAATTATTTTCACGCACTGTTATTCTGAATATCCCAGGAGTTCTTAAACTGAGTGGCTCATATTTTGATTATGTCTCATGGCATACCAAATCACACAATGCTCGTGCAGCTTAGAGATTCTCATGCCACATGCCTGCTTTCAAGGCCACCATGCAGACGTTAACACATAGTCATGCACATACACTTATACTGATAACACACAAATACCTGTGTCTGCTCAGTGATCTCTGAGCTCCCCAGTTCTCCGTTCCTTTGCTCCTCTGCTGTAATTTGGTGCTTAGTTCATTGATGATGCTTGCCTTCATACCGGACATGGGAGGATGCAGTTTACGTGCCTCCACATATGTCCCCCCGGTCTGTACCCCTCCCTCCCCCATGGACTGTGCTGCTCCGGCCGACCCATCACCCCACAGAGGTTTTATCTCTGGAGTGCGGGGCCGGTCAAAGTACATTACAGAGGAGCGAGCAATCCCTGGCCCTTCCCTCATTCCATAGCCATCACGGGCATCCTCCTCCTCTCCCTCTTCTGCCTCATCCTCCTCCTCCTCCTCTTCCCTACGACGGTGGTATGCAGGGGGTGCCGTGCTGGTTTGGCGTCGAAGGTCTCCAGCCCGGCTCCCTTCTCTGTACCTTTGTGTTTTTGGGTAGGTGGATGCAGTGCTGGCGGCTTTGGCATTGTGCATTTCAAAAGTCTGTCCATCAAGATAGCTCATGTACGACTCTAAAAAGTCTGCCCCACTTGTTCTGTCGGCCTCTGTTGCCCCAACTCTTTCTCCAACTCCACCTAGGCTCCCCATCCCTGCTCTCTCCAATCTTTCTCTGACCCCACTACCACTGAGTGCAAGAATGTTGTCTAAGTGATGATCGCTGCTGCTTCGGCTGTCCAGCTCCTCAATCCCAGAGTCCACGACTGTCTCCTGGGATTCGCCGCTCTTAGCTGCAGCTGCACTGGGTGGCGGATGATGCTCTGCGCTGGGCCGCCTGCTACCCCCTGTAGCTACCGTGGAGACAGTTGCTATGCGTGTGTGTGGCGTGACAGCGACAGCAGCAGCAGTAGTAGAAGAGACGACAGTTGTAGAAGCAGTTGTGGAACAGCTTGCGGTCACAGTAGAGGCGCCTCTGAGAGATACAGAAGTTGCTGGGGTGGATGTTGCTGCTGGAGGGCCCCGGTAGGCAGGTGGAGCTGGAATAGAGAGAGGAGGTGGTGTGGGAGAAGAGGAGCGTCCAGCTGAATTTGTACTATTGTATAAGTGTTGTGACTGAGATAGGCCAAACGGTCTATGGTAGGAGGTGGGTGGTGGCGGAGGTGATACAGAAGGAGGTGGAGGTGGCCCAGAGGGCTGCAAGGTGGAGGGGGAGGGAGGTGGTAGTGGGTTGGGGGAAGATGGAGAGGGAGATGGGGCTGACTGGGTGAGGTTGGCAACCTCACTGTCATAGGAAGTAAGGCTGGAAGTTGTGGAATCTCCTGCCTGGGGTGAGGGCAGGGGTGTGTGAGGTGGGAACCCACTCATGAAGGAGTCTTTTGGAGGGGGAGGAGGTGGTGGTGGAGGTGGTGGTGGAGGTGGAGGATGAGGATGAGAATGAGGATGAAGCTGCTGGCGGGCTGCCACATTGTGAGACATCATCGCAGAGTAACCCAAACCACGATCAAAACTATTGGCAAACTCCAGAGGTGGAGGCAGAGGATCAGCAAACACAAACTCATCATCTACATCTACTGAGGGAGCTGGGGGAGGGAGGACCATCAGACTGGTGCCACTTTCACCTTCACCTGCAGCTCCTGCTGAGGGACGTGTAGGGGCTGTTGTTGGAGGTGGGGAAGGTGGTGTCAAGGAAAGGATGTATGCCCCAGCCTCGCTCTCCATCCTCAAGAACGAGGGGCGTCGAGGCTGCTGGGGCGTTGGCTGTGTGGACTGCTGCTGTAACTGGGTCTGAGCTTTTTCTATGTCTCTTTCCCTCTCTCTTTCTCTTTCTCGTGACCTCTCTCTCTGCCGCTCTCGTTCGCGCTCCTTGTAGGTGGGCTGATAGTGCTGAGACTGATAGTGGTGCGTGTGGACCGTTTTATCCTCTGAGAAACGAACTCTTAGGCCTTCTCTGGGAGCGGAGGTGCCAGCAGCCTCCCTATCTGCACGCTCTCCAACCCCTGCTTCCTCACCCCAGCTGCTTCCTGCTCCACGCAGGATCCTGGGAGATGGAGGCCGAGTGGATGTGGTGGTGGCAGCTAGTGATGAGGAGGTAACTAAGTACGAGGAGGAGCTTGAGGACTGAGCAGCAGAGGAGGTTGCAGAGGAAGACGAGGCCATTGAGTAGGAGATGTGTGACGTTGGTTGTGCAGTGGATGAGGGAAAGGCCCCAATGCTGGACAATTGACGGGTAAAATGATGTTCAGTGGTCCTCTCCCTGCGTATGCGACCATCATCTTTCAAGGCACGTTCCCGTGCAGCCAATGCCAAGCCTAGTGGGGATGAAGGATCCAGAACTTTCCCCGTTAATGGGTGAATGAAAGTTGTGGTGGAGGCTTGCTGCTGCTGCTGTTGTCGGCCTCCCGCCCCATAGAAGTCAGCAGGTACAGACTTAGGCTGGTAATCCCCAGGAGGAGCAGGTGAGGAGTACTCAGGCAGGCCAAAGGCAGGAGGCATACTGCGTGTGTGGTGGATAAAAGTATCACCTGAGAACATGCCTTCATCTATAGATTTGGATGGTCGCAGGCGTGGTGAAGGCTGGGAACTCAGCTGCTGTTGAGAAGTCTGGGTCCGTCCTCCCACTTCTCCTGCTCCACCCAGCTCTTCCTCAGCAGAAAGAAAAAAGGAGGCACTCTTTCGTCGTGCTTCATGGAATCGTTCTCGATCCCTGCGAGCTGCCCCTACTATGGCAGCACCAAACTGGCTGGTGAAGTCCAAGCTCTCTTGAGTACGAAGTGATGGCAGCGATGGAGGTGGAGGAGCCGGCATAGATGGAGGGGCTGGCGGTGGAACGGTGGGTGCAGGTGGGGGAACCACAGGTTGGGGTTTAGAACTGTCACTCTCTCCTGGAGGAGGTGGTTCAGCCTCCATGCTGCTGCCTTGGCTACTGCGACCACTGCTGCTGGTGGAAGGGGCTTTAACGATGATGGTTGGGATAGGAATTGAGCTCTTCTCCACTGACCCCTTCCCTTCCAGTGTTCCCTGACCCTGACGCAGATCCTCCACCTTTGACTGCTTCACCAGGGGCCCCTTCCCTCTCCGGGCACCACCTTTCGGTGCACCACCTGCCCCTGCTCCTGCCCCTATCGCACTGCGGTCCATCCTGGAAGGTTGGCTCTGAGTAGTCTGCTGCTGTTGGGGAATTACAGTAGCGACACTAGTGGGTGGGACTGCATTGCTGTAGCCTCTTCTCAATGCTGCAGACTTGGCTCCTGGTGCTCCTCCAGCCCCTGCAAGATCCCCTGTGTACCCAATCACCTTCCTGGAGGCAGTCCTGCTTGGCACAGAGGGGTGGGCTTGAGCGTGGGAGTAAGAGAGGTCCCCAGTTGCGGACCCAGCAGGTGGTCCAGGGGACCTGTCTCTGGGTCCATGAGTGACATGTACTGACTGCGAGTAGAGCTGATAATGTGCAGAAGAAGAAGTGGATTGGGACACCGAAACAGACGGCTGCTGGGATGTCTTGCCCCTAAAGCCAAGAGGGGGAGCTGAGGAGAAAGGGGGCTCAGGGGGAGCTGTAGTAGGCGGAGGAGGGATGTCATCTGGGCCAGGTACTGAAAGACTGCGGGCAAACTTCATGGCTGGAGGATGAAGGAATTGCTTCTCCTCTTCTGGAACCCCTGTAGAAAAAGAAAGCCATAAAGAGAGATGAAATACATTTTCAAGGAAATAAATTAAGGGAGAATGAATAGAAAAGACAAAAGAACAATATGTGTGAGAAAGAAAGAGAATGCACAAGAGCTGGAAAGGAGAAAAAGGAAGGAAAGGAAAATATATCTTTATTTCCTAAAAATGAGCAGAGGGCAATAAAGTGGGATACAAAAATGAGACCATCTTGTAGTACTTCTGTCTGTCTGTCAGCTTGTCTGTTTTTACCATAACTAGGCAATCTCCCAACAGTAACATGTACAAGCCATTCACCTCTCTACTTCAGCAATGCTCTTCTGTGTCAGTGCAGACCAATTTTAGTTACAGTGTGTTATACAAGGACAAATGCAATACATACATAAAGTCTACCTGATGACGCAAGAAGTGACACAATTACACAAATAAAATAGCTATATTTCATGGCATGCAATATAAACAAAGGCTCTTATTTTACAAATAAAGTTCCCAATTGTGTATACATTTTTTTCATATTGAACATTTAATCACATGTTGACATTGCCAGCTTTACATATTTTAGGCATGGGACAGAAAGCATTTCTTATCCTACAAATACTGTGCTAATAATCTTGGGGGTTATAAATGGGCTTTAAATTTGATAGTCCAACCAAGAATGAACACTGATGCTGAGCACCAGATAAAATAAATTCACCTTTGTTATGGCAATTGGTTTCTTCAGTAACCCAGTCAAACCCCTGACAAGATTCTTATGGATTGTTTTAACAAACTGAAATGTACGGCCTCTATTCTAGAGCAACAAAACATTACAGACGATAAACATTAAGGCAAATCCACAGCTGCACTCTTCTGAGTGCTCTAAAAGCACGTACCATAGACGTACAGCAGTATGGTTAGACAGACAGGTGGGCAGACAGACAGATGGACTAACAGACAGCCTCACCGATGGACTTCTGTCGCAGCATACCGTGCGGGGGGCCGTGGCCAGACACAAATTGACCACGGTCGTAGCCTAGCCCTGCCCCAGATGATGTCATACCCATTCCCGACTGGTCGAAAATTGGCTGCCAAAATACAGACAAAGAACATTAAGAAAATTATGCACCAATTTTTTTAAAAAATGCAATTTTGCCAGACAATTTGTTAAAAAACTTCCTGAGCATTATCTAATAAAACTCAACTCACAATCATCATGATCTTAGCGATCTTTAATAACTCTTTCAATGGTCTCACGCGCAAACACACCTCATTATAAAAGCCTCTGCCCCGTTCTCTTTTTACCCCCTGAACCCGGGGCCCTGGGGCATCATTGGTACTGATGGTCTGCTGTGCTGCTGCTAAAATCTCATCCAGTTTATCTGTCATAGAATAAAAGACAGAGAGATAATTAATCAATTAATCAATTAATTAATTTACAAACTATTTATTCTTAGCTTAAATTGATTTGAAGGAGATGTCTACCCAACAAATGATAACTCCATCATTATGGTCTCACCAACGTTTCTTTGAAAACTTTTCTTTCTTCCATGGAACTCAATGGGATTTATTTACACCAGAATAGCAAAGCTGCTCTTTTCCATACAATGAAAGTAAATTGAAAATCTTGCTTGACAGGCATGACCACAAAGTATTAGCCTATACTATACCTCACACAAAACTGAAAAATGATATGGCTCCAAATTACTTGGAATATGGTTGATAAGACTTGGACTAGGACTATTTTTCTGATGCTTCATGGTCTTCTTTTTTGGTCCATTTTCATTGTATGAAATAGAGTGGCTCAGACATTGTGCTAAATATCTCTTTGGTGCTCAGGTTTACACCAGTGCGTTTTCATTTTAACATTTTGCACTTCAAAATAAAAGCGATTCTGTCGGCGCCGACAGCCTTGTGACCAGCGCACCGACAAACAGCGGCGTTGCGCTCCGGGCGTCCCGTGTTCGAATCCCAACTCAAGGACCTTTCCCGATCTCACCCCTATCTCTCTCTCCCACTTCGTCATTTCTGATCTGTCCTGTCATAATAAAGCAAAATGGCAAAAAATAAAAAAAAATAAAAATGATTCTTGTCTACACTGGCGTTACTGCGTTTCAGAAAAGATCTCCGTGCACACTACACAACCGAAAACGCATATCACATGAACATTCATAATGAGCATGGTGTTGTTTTTTTACACGGTCATCAAACATACGTAACCACACCATCGTTTTCAGAAGTCTCCTTTTTGGTCTGTTTACACTGAAATGCAACCCCAGAGTTTTAAAACGTCTCCATTTTCGAGGGTCAAAAAAATGCCGGGGTAGTGTAAATGAAGCAAAAGTTACGCTAAAACGAAAATGCACTAGTGTAAACGTAGTCTCTGTTATATGATTTTGAATTATGTAACAGTGACTAATTGATGACGTAACATACATTTTTGTGGGACCTATTTCTTGATGGGATAGTTCACCCAAAAATGAAAATTCTGTCATTAATTACTCACCCTTATGTCTTTCCAAACCCGTAAGACCTTTGTTCATCTTCAGCACACAAATAATTTTTTTTTTTTTTTATGAAATCTGAGAGCGAAAAGTATTGTAACATCACAAAATTAAGGTTGAACCACTGATGTCACATGGACTATTTTAACAATGTCCTTAGTACCTTACTGGCCCTTGAACATGTCAGTTGTGTTGCTGTCTATACACGGTCAAAAAGCTCTTGGATTTCATCAAAAATGAATTTGTGTTCCGAAGATGAACCAAACCCATGTCTTATGGGTTTGGAACAACATAAGGGTGAGTAGTTAATGACAGAATTTTCATTTTTGGGTGAACTATCCCTTTATCTATATATGACCAGATGTATGACAAAACCATTGACCCTCTTACTCAAAGCCATCTGATAAACTGTCCTCTTCTTCTCTGTAGCTTGTGAAGACTCGAACTCTGTAACAGATGGAAAGGTTTCATCCAATAAGAAATATCTGCAGACCAATTAGGTCAAGTGTCTCATACCAGACAGATAGAGTGGACAAAGTGCTTTACCTGATTTTTTTTTCCATGGGGCAGAGGCTGTGTTCAAGCAAACAGAGAGTCAATGTAAGGCAGAACACCATCAGCCTGTAGTAATACTGTATGAGCTGTTAATGCTGTAATCACATTCCCATGAACTAACAAAGCAGCAAGAGGTTGAACACTTTCTTTTTAACTTAGGTCAGGCACTTCAAACAAACATACAGAAAAAACACTAATTTCCAGGATGCACACAAAATGCACACTCCCAATCCTGTACACACAAAACACTTAAAGTGAAACTGAAGTGTCTCTTACCTCTGTCCACTGTGTATGGAATGCCAGGACAGACAGAAAGATTAGGGAGGTTATCAGACAGGTTAGTTAGGATTTCAATCAATCAACTACAAAACAACCCGTGCGACAAAAGTGTGCAGGAAAGGTTCATAAAAGCCACAAGTGAACGTGTAGGGATTGTGTACACGTGTGTCGGTGTTTCCGTATGCATTTAAAGCTGAGGGATTCCAGGGGAATTAGAGGAGGGGTTGATCTGCTTGTCTGTTAAAACTAAATAATCTGCTCTTTTGTCGTCCTAGAGTTGTTTCCATCTTTCTTTTTACATTTAAGTGCTGCTGCCTGTTTTTTATAAGGTATCAGTACAGCAAGACATTCATGCTAGAGCAATCTTGGTTATCTTTAGAGCATGACAGCCAGTGAGGTTGGGCACTGCACCAGGTGGAGAGGTGAGCACATCTGAAAAGGTGAGAGTTCTTCGCTCACATTAAAGTGCTGCATTTCATTAGGCACATGGTATTAAATAACATAATACCTGCACACGTTAAACACCTGAGACACCTTCAGTACACTGAGAAGATACTAAAGACACATCAAAAGCATTTTGATCAAGTTTTTATAATGGAGTATTAACTTAAACCGCATTAAATGTAACAGCAGACATGCATTACTCTTGTGCCCTACATTAGTCCATAGACATCTGCCATTAAGTCTTTTGTACATAGTAGCCTATTCTGGACAAAAAAAATAAATAAATAAAAAATTAGACTGGAAAACACCACTTGGCCAACATGTAAAAAAACACAACCACACTTTGCCTTTTGTATGTTTCTATGTTTAGGGATAGGTAAATCTGATGATCCGATGAAGTGGTACGCAACAAAGTGGTAGATCATTCAAATAATGGCATAACAGACTCTGCCAACAATGAAACTGGAAAATATTGTCTGAAAACAAAAGCTGTATTCTAGGGATACACAGATAAAGAAATTTTGGTCGATGGCAATTATAAACTTTCTTACAACGTTCTTATTAAACAATTCATTTCAGAAATGTAGACCTATTAACTATTGATAAAGAAATTAAACATACAGTGGTGGCCAAAATTATTAGAACACTAGTATTTTCAACAGCTAAAATGGTTTTAAGTCAGTTATTTTTATCTTTTGACGTAGTGTGTCAGTAGGAAATATCAGTTTACATTTCTAAACATTCATTTTGCTATTAAAGGAGAAGTCCACCATCAGAACAATAATTTACAGAGAATGCATTCTTCAGAGTCTTGCTTTCTTCAGTCGTAAAGAAATTATGTTTTTTGAGGAAAACATTTCAGCATTTTTTCTCCATATGATGGACTGGTATGGTGCCCCAAGTTTGAACTTCCAAAAATGCAGTTTAAATGCGGCTTCAAACGATCCCAAATGCGGTTATAAATGATCCCAGCCGAGGAAGAAGCATCTTATCTAGCGAAACGATTGGTTATTTTCATTATAAAAATACAATTTAAATACTTTTTAATGTCAAATGCTCATCTTTTCTTGCTCTGCCTGAACTCTATGTATTCTGACTCAAGACATTTAGGGTATGTCGAAAAACTCCAATCGTATTTTCTCCCTCAACTTCAAAAATGATTTCAAAATCATCCTACACTGCTGCAGAAGTACTGACCCAGTCTTTGCAAAGTGAACATGCAAAGAAGATCAGCGATATAGGATGATTTTAAAGTTGAGGGAGAACATGAGATGGGAGTTTTTCGACATACCATAACTGTCATGAGCCGGAAAAAACAGAGTTCCGGGAGAGTAAAACAAAACGAGCATTTGACATTAAAAAGTATATAAATTGTATTATTTTTTATGAAAATAACCAATCGTTTCGCTAGATAAGACCCTTATTCCTTGGCTGGGATTGTTTACAACTGCATTTTGGATCGTTTAAAGCCGCATTTAAACTGCATTTTGGAAATTCAAAGTCGGGGAACCATACCAGTCCATTATATGGAGAAAAATGCTGAAATGTTTTCCTCAAAAAACTATTTCTTTACGACTGAAGAAAGAAAGACATGAACATCTTGGATGAAAAGGGGGTAAGTACATTATCTGTAAATCTTTGTTCTGGAAGTGGACTTCTTCTTTAACTGTAATAATCCAGTGAGATTTTTGTTTGCACACGTAGCCAGTGCTCCACACAGAGATCTGATCTCACCATCATCTAGTCTGTCTGGAATGACATGAAGAAAAAAAACAAACTAAGAAAAAACTAAATCCAGAGGAACTGTGGCAACGTCTCCAAGAAGCTTCAAGAGACCTATCTGCAAAGCTAACTAAAAACCTATGCACAAGTGCACCTAGGGCAAAAGCTGCTTTTAACGCAAAGGATGGTGTTGTTAATTGATAGAAGTTAATTGATAAAATCTATTTATGACATTATTCTTGACAACATCCTCCTTTTACAGCATTTTTACACAAGTGCCTAAAATCTTTAACAGTACTATAATTTTGCAGGTAGGTTTCTTGAAGCATCTTGGAGATGTTGCCACAGTTCGTCTGGATTTAGTCTGTCTCAGTTTGTTCTGTTTCTTCATGTCATTCCAGAGACAGACTGGATGATGATGAGATCAGGGGCCAGTTCTATAAACGTAGCCTCTATGTTAAGACAGTGACTTAAGAACTAGTTTGACCAACTAGCAGTTAAGTAAAGGGTAATCAGTCTTATATTTTGGATTCAATTTAGACTAATCTAAGTTATGTAACTAAATTTGAAAAATTTTGACCAGTCTTTAAAAAAAAAAGTTAGATGACTAACTTTTAAGACTAGTCTAAACCTTTTATGCAACCGGCCCCAGATTTCTAGGGGGAGCACTGGCTGTTGTCAAACTCCTTGTGCAAATAAATATCTCAGTGGATTATTATAAATAATAGCTAAATGAATGTTGGGAAATGTAAAATGACATTTCAAAGAAAGGAATAACTGACTTAAAACCATTTTTAGCTGGTGAAAATAATAAGCCTCTTTCACACAGTGATTCTGGAAAATACACGGATAATGTGTCCCGTGATTTGTTCCGGAATCTTTTGATTTTGGTTCATTCACACTGCCAGTGATCTTCCGGAATACGTGTGTGCATTCGCACACAACCCGTAAAGATCTCGTAAAGACACATGACATTTGGATGTGACGTGTAATGGGATGCGTACAATTAAACGGGCGAACGATCTCCGCTTCTGCATGGATAGTGATAGTGAGGAGCTCCCTGATCGCTGATTCATTCCAGTTTGCACATATTTTTTCATCGTGAACATTTATCTGCCGTCAAAACACCCGGTAAAAGAGTCACACAATAACCTGCGTCATCACTACAACACAGCCTTTACGGCATTGGTTCTGGCTTTTGTTCACACAGCGCACTTTCCGGGACTGATTCTGGCAATGTTACTAGGTCCCCAACCCGGGATCGTTCCCGGAATCAATCCCGGAATGTGTTTGCGTTTACACAGAAGGCACCCCGGCAATTTTCCAGCAATTTTTCAAAATCAAAGCACAGTGTGAAAAGGGCTCTAGCGTTTTAATAATTTTGGCCACCACTGTACCTATGGCCAACTTTCTTTAATAAAAGCTAAATGGAGAATATAACTTTAATAATAAATAGAATGAAAAAGAATAACGAAACAAGATGCCTATGTGCCATAGATAAAAGCATCTTTACAGGCTCTGAATGAATTTTTATTTATTTGTGTTTATCAAAAGGTAGGCCACCTAAAAATAATTTGGCATCCTGTGATTGTTTGATCATTATAATTTATTGACATTGCCTTTCAAACTCTGTTTTTAACAATCTTTAAAAAAAAACATGTTTTTTCATCGTGCATTCCAATTAATCTCAATCAAATGGCAGTTGGGTTGTTTTGATTAAGTAAAAAGAACAAAAAAAATACAGCTAACTAACACAATAAAACACAATAAAAACATAGTAACATCATTGAACAAAACATGATTTTTGAAAATTTAAAAAAACTGAGTTGTCTGTTTTTGCAAATAAACTCTTTAAATGTTCAAGGCAGAAATTGTTAAATAAAGTCATTATTTTTGTTTTTTATGTCACATGGACTATTTTAAAGATGTCCTTACTACCTTTCTGGGCCTTAAACGTGTTAGTTGTGTTGCTGTCTATGCAGGGTCAGAAAGCTGTCAGATTTTATAAAAAATATCCTAATTTGTGTTCCCAAGATGAACGAAGGTCTTACGAGTTTGGAACAACACGAGGGAGAGTAATTAATGACAGAATTTTCAGTTTCACTTTTTTCAGTGTGAGGGAGAAATTGAAAACTCAAAAGAACAGCCTTTATTTGAAATAGAAAGTCTTAGTAACAGTGTAAAGGTCTTTATGGTCCCATCTGATGAATTTTGTTCATATTTTGACCCCTTTGATATTACTGACCCCAAACTTTTGAACAGTAGTGTATACATATTGGCCTGTTTAACTTATAATGGTATTAATATGACAGCTGATATATTGTCCATCTGTAGTGGATATGCACTGTTTGCACAAGGATGTCCTTTTTACATGCTACTAAGTGCTTCAAATAAACTGTGAATACCTTTATAAAAATTCAATACCATCATCTTTTTACACTTAGTTCTTGCTTAGAAGTGTGCACTGTAAATAGACTATGATTAGAATTAAAACCTGTTCACCCTGATTTCCAGAACCCGCACAGAAACCAGCCAATCTGATTGAGTGCTATAATCAGTACTCACTATTGCTGAATTGCATCACACCTCACACTAACTATACTTTGATATAGTATACTATTTGAACTGAACTGAGCTGGTGATGACATCATTGAATTCAATGATGAACTGCCTTTAGCTGAAAACTGAGTGTTTACTGTTGCCCTTTTGCATTTCTGATGCACTATTTCCTATTTAATACTGTACAGCCGCTTAGTCACAATCTGTATTGTTAAAAGCGCTATATAAATAAAGGTGAATTGACTTGACTTGACTTGACTAAGCATGACTACTGAATTATGGGAACTGGGCTGAGGAGAGCGTTGAGCATTTACAGTAGACAAAGTGCCACTAGGGACTGTGAGCTCTGAGAATATTGCTTGGGCTGAAGAGAAGGGAGAAGGAAGAAGGGAAAACATGCCTTAATGGACTACCGAGGTGGTTTTGGTTTGGTTTTGGTTGATAGGGGAAGGCACACATCAATTTGGATACAGATGACAATAAGCAGGGTTTGTCTTGGTGATGGGCCTCTGAAATGGTCTAGTCTGATTCTCTTGATGTTCTGTAAGCCTGATTGGTAAACTAAATGATTGTCAGTGATGGTGACACCATGAGCCGGCACATACTGTGCCTCTCTAGCAATGCCCACCGCCCGCTGCGTTACTACAGCAACACGCGCAGCACTCAGAAACCTGTTTCTCTGAGAGCCAGAGGTGTGTGACTACAGGGAAGGTGGTTTAGATTGAGGTTTAGGGTTAAAGCTAAGAGGGGTTGCAGGTGTGGGATTGAGGGATAAGGTGGAAGGCGGGGGGGGATATAAGGGTTGGGAGGGGACAGTTTTTGGGGGGTTACCTGTAGTGGGGGTGCTGGTAGTGACAGTGTGGAACTTCTGAAAGAACAGTGAAAGAACATTCTTAATGCTGTCTCTCTCTCTCTCTCTTACTTTTCCTCTCTATCTCTATGCCATCCAGTTCAAACACTTCCCTCCATCCTTTCTACTTCCTTTCAGTGTATCACTTTGATGGTTTATTCTTCCATTCACTCTCTCTTCTTCCATCCCTTCCCCTTCTGACCGTTCAAACTATTCTATTTCTTAAACTATTTGGCTCTTTCATCCTCTCTTGAATTTCTCTCTTCACTGTCCTCTCTCTCTCTAAACCTGGTCCTGACCTCTAGTGCAGTGATTCCCAGACGAGGGTATGCAAACCCCAGGGGTTACATAAGCAGGGAGTGCTGATAAGATTTTACTTTTTGCTGAACCCCTAACACAGAGATTACTCCTTAACACTTTAGGGCTGCTAATAGATTAAAATAATTGTTTACAATTATTTAGCATGATATGTTTTGTACTTTTTGCATGTAATAATGCTACATTATATATACTACTGTTCAAAATGTTTAAAGAAATGGTTCACTCAAAAATGAAAATTCTGTCTGAAAATTCTGTAATTACTCACCCTCATGTCGTTCCAAACCCATAAGACCTTTGTTCATCTTCGGGAACATAAAATATATTTTTTCAATATAGTCGCTATTTTTGTTTTCTTTGCACACAAAATGTATTCTCGTAGCTTCATAACATCACAATTGAATCACTGATGTCACATGGACTATCTTATCGATGTCCTTACTACCTTCCTGGGCCTTGAACGTATCAGTTATGTTGCTGTCTATGAAGGGTCAGAAAGCTCTCGGATTTCATCAAAAATATCTTAACTTTTGTTCTAAAGATGAACGAAGGTCTTATGGGTTTGGAACAACATAAGGGTGAGAAATTAATAACAGAATTTTCTTTTTTGGGTGAACCATCTATTTAAAATAATTTGATGACAAATGATAACACATTTTTTTCCCTCAGACAAATATTAAGCATCACAACACTGTGCTTCTTAAAGAAACAGAAACAGTTCACCCAAAAATTAAAATCAGGACATTATTATTATTAAAATTAAAAATAAAATTATCCTGGAACTTCCAAGCTTTAGAATGGCAATGGGTGGGTGTTTCTCTTCATCAGTCCGAAACAAGTCCAATAAAGTGCATCCATCCATAATAAAAAGTGCCTCACACAGCTCCAGGGGGGGTGAATAAAGGCCTCTTGTAGTGAATCTATGCATTTTTGTAAGAAAAATACCCACATTTAAAACGTAAGAATCATTTTAATCTAGCTTGCACCAACTGGTCGTACACGGAAGTAGCTCTGGGCGGATGACATATAGGATGTCGGCGCTGCACATGCGCCGATGAGTTTCGCACAAACCAACGTTTGTTTACAGGAGCAAAGGAAGCCAAGTTTCCTTACTTTAGCAAAAGAAATCTAGTCTCCTTTTGGTTTATATCGAAATCATTTTTCTTTACAAATCCTCGTTTTGTACTTTTAATTCATGAGCGTTATTTTGTTTTGGTTTCTCCACAGCGTGGCGTATGCGCAATGTCGACATCTTATGTCATTTGCCCAGAGCTGCTTCCGTGAACAACTAGCTGGCGCAAGCTAGATAAAAGTGATTCCTACGTTTTAAATATGGATATTTTTCTTACTAAAATGAATTGATTTGCTACAAGAGGCCTTTATTCACCCCTCAGAGTGATGTGAGGCACTTTTTATAATGTATTTTATTATGTATTATTATAATGGATGGATGCACTTTATTGGACTTGTTTTAGACTGATGAAGAGAAACACCTGCCCATGTCAAACTATCCAGTGCCAGGATAGTTTTTAATATAACTCTGATTGGATTCATCTGAAAGAAGGAAGTCATATACACCTAGGATGCCTGGAGGGTGAGTGAATAATGGGCTAATTTTCATTTTTGGGTGAACTATCCCTTTAACTTTATGTATAACTAAATGTATGACACGGAAACATTTTCAACATTGATAATAATAAGAAATGTTTCTTGAGCAACAAATCAGCATATTAGTATGCTTTCTGAAAGATCATGTAATACTGAGGACTGGAGTAAATGACTACTGAAAATTTAGCTTTGCTAAATTCAATTTTTAAATTTACCGAACTAGAAAACAGCTATTTTAAGTTGGGTTATAACACTTGGTGGTATCACAGTTTTTACTGTATTTTGATCAAATAAATGCAGCCTTGATATGCATATTACACTTCTTTAAAAAAAAGTCCTAATGAGCCCAAACTTTTAAACAGTAGAGTATGTACCACATAAAAACACCTGACACTGTCATTTGATAGAATGATAACTGTAAATGATATCCAGCATAATATAAATTAAAATGAAACATTTCTGGTTTGTGTTGATTAAGGGGTAATTGAGGCATAGTAAAGGGGCTGTAGGGCTCAAAATAGGCTGGGAAACACTGCACTAGCTTTCCCCCCATTCGTCTATCCTCCCATTTCCCACATCTTACCCATCTCTTCCAGTTCTGATGTCATGGATTTGGAGCGCAGAGCGATAGCTGGTGTGCTCAGCCTTTTACTCTGCTGTGGGACTGTGTTGAGAGAGAGAGAGAGAGAGAGAAAGTGTCACTGGTGTCATGATGATCAACATCATCAAATAATGCTTCAATGTTGTCTCTGCTGTTTAAATTCGTATCTCTTACTTTTCTTTCTGACCCCTTCCTCCATATCAGGGTTCCGGGTAACCATGACCACCTTGACCATGAGGCTGTTCCCGCCTTGCCTGATCATATTGACCACCTGCCTGTGTCCCACCTTAACCACATTCTGACCATTCACCTGGAAAAGAGAAAGAAACCATATACAGAAAGATACAGAAAGAGAGACCTTGAGTAATGAGGACAGATCTAGAGAGACTTCAAGTAGTGATAAAGAGGGAAGAACGGAATATAAGTTCCATGATGCAGTTCAGCAGACACCTCGATAAGGAAGTCTCCCATTCGCAGACCAGCTCTCCAAGCCACGCCTCCCTCGTCGACAGACTCAAGGTACTGCAGTGCTGGAAAGGCTGGGGTGGGAGTGAACTCTTCTATAGGGGTCTGAGCTACAAAGAGAGGACATTTATATAATCAGTGTAGTGTGCATGTGCAGAATGTTCTACTGAGGTTTACAATACATGGACAGTTATGAGAAAATGAAAAAGAAAAGATGAACAGTGATAAAAGATTGCGTCGAATGTTCTCATTCCAGTTCTGGAGCGCATCAGTATAAATGTGTGTGTAAGAGATAAAGAGCAAGAGCCAATGTACCCTCTTATGCAGTGTGTGAATTATTCAATGACTTTCAGGGGGTCGATTTATTAAAAGAATTTTTGTCAGTTTCTGGGGCACAGTCATTTTTGGGTAATGTCACACAACTGTTTTTTTTGCCACCCCACCATCAGCTTTAGTAACATTAAATATGTTTTAAACAAAAACAAGTGACATTTGTGATGATTTTGTTTATGACTGTCTATTTACTGCATAATGACAAATATGTGATTTAACTTTGTGACTAATGAATTGCTGAAACATATATTTATATGTAAAAAGAACATATTGCACCCTGCTCTTACCCTTGGCTCCTCTCAGCACAAAGCCAAAACCTTCATTGTCTTTTTTCTGCAGGAGGACTGTCTTCTCCTTGATTATGTAGTCACTAAATGAAAGAAAGAAAGGTAGAGAATAGAGAGATTACGGGGTAGAAGAGGAAGATAAAAGAGGACAGAACACATGGTAAATATCTCCACTGCGTCAGGAAAACACTTAAATCCTGAACAAGCTATTGAGTGAAGGAGGTGGCGGGGGGAGGGTCAGAGGCCGAGTAAAGCAGAGTACAGTGTATGAACATATACACTACAGGACAGACTGTACTGACTCTTTAAAGGTGAATTGTGCCAATGTTTCAATACTAAAACTCTTCTGTTTCCGCAAAAACATTAACATAATTGTTTATAACATGCCACAACTGTTTTCAACAGTGATAAAAATAAGAAATGTTTCTTGAGCACCAAATCAGCATATTAGAATGATTTCGAAATGATTCTAAACAAATGATTCCAAACTCAAATTATATTTTAAAATCAAATAAAATAGGAAACAGCTATTTAAATTGAATATAAAATATTAAAGTCAGGGTGGGAACTTCACGATCCGATTCTGATTCTGGGAGTCACGATCCGATTCCAAAACGATTCTTGATCTACATTTTTTCCCCAATTAATTCTTCTGCTGTGCAAATACATCTTTACAACCTCACATTTTAACCAAAATTGCAGTTTCTTTGCTTTTTGTTTATAGTTGATATCTCTGTATGTCAGTACTGCCATCTTAAAAGTAGAGGTGTGAATCTTCACTGGTTTCATGATTCAGTTCAATTACAATTTTCATTATCAACTCAATATCACTATGTATCACATTCTCAGTTTTCAATATTACTGCACATGGCTACATTTTCATAAATTTTATATCAAATTTATCTTGTGCAAACTTTATTTTTTATTATATAAACAGGCTACGTTTTAAAAACAATCACGTATTTAAAATAAGTGTTCTTTAAGTATCTGCAAGTTTTCAGACAATAGTTATGGGTTTTTCTTTTTTCCTCAGCAGTATTGCCGTTTGATTATTACTGATGAGATCATAGACAGTGGCAGCTTTAACAGACTGTATTCACACTAATACACAAATCTCTTTCGATACATCAGATGTTTTGTCCTGCTCTGAAAATATAACTGACTGTGTGAACATCAATTTCGTATAAAAGTATTCAAAAATTGAAGTACATTTAACCGCAGTTGCAATCGATCTTCAGGACAACAAACACAAGGCGCACGTGAAAGTCTGTCAGTGCACAAGTTTCGTGCATCTAATAGTACTGCATTCCAAATGGCATTAATGAAAGCATATCTAAAGTAAAACACGGCAGGTGAAAGCACACATTGTGAAGCAATGCGCCCATGTCTAGCATCTTTCACACCGAACGCGGAAAGTGCTGGGCTGCGCTACGAAACCCATTCATTTCAATTGCTTGCGTCGACCAAAGCGTGCACACGTGCCACATGCGGGAAAAAAACAAGCTCAAAATCGATTCTGAATCGTTGAAGAGAGAATCGCGATGCATCTGAGAATCTATTTTTTTCTCCCACCCCAGTGTAAAGCAATATTAATTGTGTCCTGAGTTCATCACGTCACAGAAAAATGTGTTAATAACCACCCAGTCAAATCTGAATGATTAAAAAAAATAATGGCAAGTAAATAAGTTGTCAAAATTTTGAAAAAAATTAGCAGAGTTAATCCATCGCACAAACCTTCACAACATCGTGCCAATCTTGAACGTAGTTCAAACGTCACACAGCAGAAAACGGGGCAGGACAAGTCCATCCACTGCAATTACACAATCATTTTGTCCTGTAGTTAGGAAAGAGACTGCGGATCATCTATGTGATGTTTGTATGTGCAATGGGCACTGTAAGGGAGATGTTGGCGGTTGCCTGAGCAACGGCCAGAACTGGATATAGGAGCTAGCCAGACTAATATGTAGACATGCACAGTGAGTGATACAGTACACACACTTGGCAGCCATATTGAACAGAGTTAGTCATTCAGCATGCCAATGTTCACCTCGAAGGGATCTCAACAAAGCACTCGAGCATAATGTTTTCAAAATCAAACCAGTGTAAGCTGGGCCAAGGACATAACTGGCCACAGCAAGAATATGAAAAAATATGGCAAAGCCTGGTTGTTATGTCTGAGATCACATCTATATTTAGGCAAAGGACTGTTTGCTCAGAATAGTAAGTGAAGCAATGCGATCTCAATGCATCTTTCAGAGGTCTGCAGAGGTAGTGAACATTTGACACAGAATACATAGAATTGCGAGATCTATACATCATAAAATAAATACTATATGTTAATTTTTTTGGTTGTCTTATATATATCACAGGGGCGTTTTCTCCAAGGAGGCAAGGGAGGCAATGTCTCTTCAAAATACTGGATGAGGAAAAATTATTAAAAAGTGTACAAATCATTTGTTTTTCTAAAGAAACGGTGTCCAACAGTGACACCAGCCAGTAAAGTTACAGCGGGAGTCGGCGTCTCTCTCGCCTCCCCTGAGCCCATTGAGTTTTAACAAACCTCCTAAAGCATGCCGTGAGTTTGGTGGGCTGTAACTGTTGGGGGGAAGTCATGTGAGAGGAGGCAATGCCTCCGTTGCGATATGATTGGATATGACTGGTTATGATCAGCTGTGATTGGTTCATATGATAAATCCCATCTCTTGTGTTGATGCGCATTCCGCATTCGTAAATCAGTCTGAATGAACAAGATAATGGCATTAATGGGAAGACTAATTTAATAATGCAAGTGAACAACTCAGACATAACCACATTGTTGAATGGCCTGAAAACATGATCTGTGGGAGTTTTTAGTGAGTGATCAGCTTGGTGAAATTTAAAGTAAATCTCTGTGTCTGTGACCAATATTTACCGAGCTTTGATGACTGATGATCTGAAAAATTCAAAAATAGTTCAAAGTTAACTATTAAAAGGAATAGCTAAATAAAATATACTGTTTAAATTGTTACTGCCTTGAGATATTAATTTGCAATAAATGCAAAATACTTAAAAACACTGACCTGATGAGATTCATACTTGGCTTTAATGAAATAGAATTTTGATTAGAATGTTAATGTAAAAATATAGAATTAAAATAGAATCGAATTGTATAAAATAGAATTGTTTTATTTTATTTTTATTTTTCTGATAGTGTAAGTAATGTTTATTTATGTGACTGGGACATGAATTTCCGTTTGATTTAAAAAAAAAAAAAAAAAAAAAAAAAAACGTTAAGGACTTTGCCTCCTGTGTGTCTGTTTATATGTGACACTGGACCAAAAAAACAGTCATTTTTGCAATTAGGATTTATGTATGGTTTGTTAGGATAGGACAATATTTGGCCAAGATATAACTACTTGAAAATCTGGAATCTGAGGGTGAAGAAAAATCAAAATATTGAGAAAATCGCCATTAAAGTTGTCCAAATGAAGTTCTTAGCAATGCATATTACTAATCAAAATTAAGTTTTGTTATATTTATGGTAGGAAATGTACAAAATATCTTCATGGAACATGATATTTACTTAATATCCTAATGAAAAAAACGATCATTTTTACCCATACAATATATTGTTGGCTATTGCTACAAATATACCTGTGCTACTTACGACTAGGTTTGTGGTCCAGAGTCACATATTGTAATCTTTTCACAGGATGAACAATCTACCACTAAAATGTGTCATTCATAATTTGCAATAATTTGCAAAATAAAAATAATAATAAACACAGGTGTATGTATAAATAAATACATATGTTTTTGTTAGTGAGGTCAGTGAAAGTGTTTGTAGGGCATGTAAAAATCTTTATGCAAAAAGAAGAAAAATAAAATCTCACCAACCCTAGGTGCATCCCCATTTGTGTCTTCATGCACTATTCTATGCTATTTTGTAGAATAAATAGTGCCCATAGTGTGTTCACACTGAAAACTTCAAAAACCATACAATAGAGAGTTGAGTACATAGTGTAAGTACACAGTGTATAGTATGTCATTTGGGACACAACTCATATGCTTCTTAATGAGTGTATACAGGAATGATTCACAGTCATTATATCACTCACTGTCATTCAGTCACTGCCCTGATATATTTATGAATGTGTGAAGCCAGTAGTCAGTTATGCTGATACTTATATGGTATAGGTTTCAGTGAGTTAGATGAGTCAGTTACTGTGTTAGTGAGTCAGTGTGGTTGTTTGTCCAACAGTGTCTCTGCCAGTCCATGAGTCATATGGCCAGTGATTTCATGAATCATGTGCAGCAGCTCTGATAAACGCCATCAGAAAAACTGCCTTCATGCTATAAAGCTCCAAACCCAAATGCTGCAGGTGTGCATGTACAGCCCAGAGCCATGTGTCTGCTTTCATCCAAGATAAAGTGTTTTGGGGAATCTTAATGTGTGGCATTAAGGCAGGGCTCGACTATAAGGTCAGTGTTAGAGGGATTCAGGCCAGCGTTGCGCTCGTGTTGTTAATTCACCACCACAGTTTGTGGGCTTGTACAGTAGAGCTTGTGCAAGTGGAAAACAACCAAGCAAGCACACAAAGACTCACAACCGAGTCCGCACAGGGACACATATTAATAAGTGCACTGAACGTGTGAGTGTATTGAACTGTATCACACTCCTAGAATGCCCTTGGCTGCCCTGAGTTGAAAACCACGAAAGTTAAAGAAGTTCACCTCCAGAACAAAAATTTACTCACCCCCTAATTCAAGATGTCTTTCTTTTTTTCATCAGTCGTAAAGAAATTATGTTTCCTGAGGAAAACATTTCAGGATTTCTCTCCATGTAGTGGACTTCAATGCTGCCCGTCAGTTTAAACTTCCAAAATGCAGTTTAAATGCAGCTTCAAAGGGCTCTAAACAATCCCATATGAGGAATAAGGGTCTTATCTAGCAAAACAATCAGTCATTTTCTAAAAAAATGACAATTTATATACTTTTTAACCTCAAATGCTCATCTTGTCTAGATCTGCGTGAACTCTGTGTACTGTATTCCGGTTCATGACAGTTAGGGTATGTCGAAAAACTCCCATCTTATTTTCTCCTCTAACTTCAAAATCATCCTACACTGCTGTTTTACCTTTTTTTTGTAAAGGGCGTTTGATCTTTGCACGTTCTCATTGTAAACATTACACAGAGCTCATGTAGAGCTATTCAAGATGAGCATTTGAGGTTAAAAAGTATAGAAATTGCCAATTTGTTCAGAAAATAAAGAATCATTTTGTTAGATAAGACCCTTCTTCCTCAGCTGGGATCGTTTAGAGCCCTTTGAAGCTGCACTGAAACTGCATTTTGGAAGTTCAAACTCATGGGCACCATAGAAGTCCACTATATGGAAAGAAATCCTGAAATGTTTTCCTCAAAAATGTTTTCTTATCGACTGAACAAAGAAAGACATGAACATCTTGGATAACAAGTGTGTAAATTATCTGCAAGTTCTATACATTTATTTGCTATAAGAGAGCAAACTAATTCACAGAAATGAACAAATTTGAAAATTATGTTACATAAAATGATTTTGAGTTTGGTGAGCCTGCAAACGCTGGTATTAGATACAAAGTAAGATATACAGTTTTTGCATTAACTTGTGTTAAAACTGCTCAGTTTGTAACATCTGTCTATCTATCTATCTATCAGTGGTGAGGAATTTTTTAATCAAATGTAAATTCATGGCCCAGTCACATTTTCTTGGTTAAATAAGCATTGCTTACACCATCAGAAAAATAAAGAAAAAATATTTTACATTCTTTTTAATAGTTAACTTTTTTGGGGGGGGTGTTTTTGCATTTTTGACAGGAAGTGAGTGGGAGATAGAGAGATCGGGATGGGATCAGGAAAGGTCGACAAGGCAGGACTCGAATTTGGGACACCCACAACACAACTGCACCAAATGTTGGCGCACTGCCCACAAGCCAATCGGTACTGACTTAATAGTTCACTTTTAACTATTTTTGAATTTTTAGGATCATCAGTCATCAAAGCTCTATAAATATCGGTTACAGACACTGAAATTTAAATTTCACCAAGCTGACTCACTGAAAACACCCACACAAGATCATGTTTTCAGGCCATTTCAAGTCTTATTTTGACAAAGTAAGTGGTTATTCCCATTAACGCCATTATATTGTTAATTCAGACTGATTTGCAAATGTGCACAAGTGGGATTTATCGCATGAACCAATCACAGCCAAACATATCCAGTCATATCATATCGTGATGGAGGCATTGCCTCCTCTTATGTGACATTTCTCAGTTATCTATCTATCTATCTATCTATCTATCTACTAGTGTTGAGGCATTTTTTAATCAAATGTAAATTCATGGCCCAGTCACATTTTCTTGGTTGAAAAAACATTGTTTTTGCATTTTTGACAGGAAGTGAGTAGGAGAGAGAGATAGGGACGAGATCGGGAATGGTCCATGAGGCAGGACTCAAACATCGGACACCCAAAACACAACTGCACCAAATGTTGGCACGCTGTCCACGCGGTGCTGACTTAATAGTTAACTTTTAACTATTTTTTTATTTTTTACCATCAGTCATCAAAGCTATATAAATACTGGTCACAGACAATGAAATTTAAATTTCACCAAGCTGACTCACTAAAAGCTCCCACACAAGGTCATATTTTCAGGCCATTTCAAGTCTTATTCTGACAAACAAAGTGGTTAAACCCATTAATGCCATTATATTGTTCATTCAGACTGATTTGCAAACACACACAAACACAAGAAGTGGGATTTATCGCATGAACCAATCACAGCTGAACACAGCATATCTAAAAACATTGCGATGGACGCACTGCCTCCTCTCATGTGACTTTTCCCCATTCATTCTCAATTATCTATCTGTATGGTAAGTAAAAGTGTCACTTTGAAGCTTGATTATCTGCGTCGCAAGTTTGTTTGCACTCTACGTCTGTGTGAGTGCTTGTGTGTGTGTCCAGTGCCAGTCAGGTGCTGGTGAGAAATTGTTTCAACTGTACCATACTGTACCCACATGCTGATAGTCACACTGTACACAAGCTCAGCCTTCAACCCACTCCATCTGTTCATTTCTCTCTCTCTCTCTCTCTCTCTCTCTCTCTCCTCTCTATTTCCTTGAATGCTTCCGAACTCCAGTCTCCATCTAAAAGCCAAATGTAAAAGCTTTCAGCAAACCTCTTAAAGAACACGAACCCGGGGCCAGGGGGTCACTCATATCTCCCCGTGAACTCTTTCAGAAACTCCTCTGTGTGTCACCTCCTACCCTGCTTTCTATCTCAGTCCTCTCTTCTCTCCAACAGTCCGTCCGCACTCCTCCTCACATATCTTCCATCGCGCCTGCACAGAGGGATGCCAACGGTGGCCATTCTCCATATCACCCACTCATCCCTGCCCAGATCGAAAACAAGCCAGGAATGAATTGATGTGCAGAAAGTGATGGTCTCGCTTCAAGTTGGCACTCCCTTTTTAAAGTTACAGACATCTCACACCCCGCTGAACCTCTCTGCCACACATCTTGTCGTCCTCTCTCTCTCTCTGACGTTTCGGGCATTAGGTTCGTCCTGTGAAGTGATACAGACAGTTTATACAGTAGCCGCATATGTAGCTACTGTACATATGTTGAAGCCTACACAATGTACTAAGATTTTACACAATCTTCATAGTGACAAACCAACACCCAGCCAAATTGCAGGCACCATAATTGTCCAACTTAATGAGAGTTTCAGTTCTAACACATGATAACATCAGTACACAATGCACAAAAAACGGCAAGCGGACATTGCACGAGAACACACTCCACAATAAACGCAGCAGGGGTTACGAGAAAGCAGCGCGAACGTCCCCTCGTGAGTGATCATTCTTCATTTCCTGAATGTACACATGCAAATCACACATATGACAGAAGAGCCCAATAGCATCAACCCCTTCCAGTGAGGCGAACTCCTCTAAATCAGCAGCTAATAGAGCCCAGCACATTCTCCCTCCGTCCCACACACACGCGCGCTCGCACGCGCAGAAACACACACCGGTTTAGCATTCTGTCCATCAGAGCAGCGGTGTATCAGGCTGGAGGCAGACATTGTATTCTGCGGCCGTTAACAGAGAGACAGAAGCTGCGATTCACACACACGCGCGCACACGCATGCATGCAGCGGTGGAGACGCGCTACGCTGGCTAATGCGCGAGCGAGCGCTCTCGCTCTTCCGCACATAGACACACGCACACGTCCGAACGCGCGCACACACGCGTGCATTGCAACACATCCCTGCCTGTCGATCCACTCCATCACTCCGGCTCGTTCCTTGCACACATGCGGCGCTCTCCCGAGCCCACCTCCCTCCCTCCCTCCCTACCGACCGTGAGAAAAACATGAAAACAGCCAGTACCTGTAAATGAACCAGACGCTGCGATTCATAGGGCCTAGCGACGGCCAGGACGACGAGAGGGAGAGGGAGAGAGAGAGATCCTCCTCTCCGCATCCTCCCATCGCCATTTCCCCCCCCTCCTCCTCCTCCTCCACCTCCTCCTCCTACTGCTGCTCCTCTTCCAGCCAGAGAACAGCAAGCGAGAGCCGTGCGAGGGGAGGAGAGGAGGAGAGAGAGACGGAGAGAGTGAGAACGAGGGCCTAGCTCTCCCAACCCTTTCATACTTAAGACGGAGAGAGAGAGAGAGCGAGAGAGAGCGAGAGAGAGAGCGATGGTTCACTGTGACTGCGACAGAGGAGGAGGGAGAGCGAGCGAGGCAAGGAGAAAGAGAGGGAGGGAGGGCGAGATAGAGGGACAGAGAGAGAGAATGTGTGGTTGGAAGACATGGTTTAGCATGAAAGAGGAGAGAAATGATGTAATTTGATGGAGGGAGAGAGGGAGAGAGAGGGGCTTGAGGTGACTGAGTTTGTTTGCTGATTAGCTAATGCATGCATTGAACGTAAAGGACGCTAGGAGGTCCAGCGTTTTAATAAAGCTAGGAACGAATCGCAGGTGTCTGTTACAGTATCTGAACAGCGCTCATTGCGCGAGGCGCTTAAAAAACAGCCGCTTCGCAACGGTCACATCTAGTGCATGTTTACGTAGACAAAAACAGCACATGGCGAATGCGTGCACACCTGCTGCAGTACAGGAGATCAAACCGTCAGCAGGGTGCAATTGAAATGCCAAGCACCAGTTACACTAGGGCAAGACAACTGTCACACACTCATCCGTCTCTCTTTTACTCCTCCCTCTCATGTACGCGTCTGCCTCTTCCGCTCTTCTTCAGCAGAACAGAGCGATGTTTCTATCACTGCCTCCACTAGTCACTGTTTTCCCATTCATAAAACTGGCAGCAGCCTTTGAGAGGTAGAGAGACACCGGGAACGAACGAGAGAGAGAGAGCGATAGAGCACTCTCTAGTGCTCTTGTTGGGTAGCCGTAGAGCACTACAGCTCTGAACCACCATCCGCCTATTACATCATCAATATCACCAGCTACTGAATGAACACTTGTTTTTTATTGCAATTTTCGATGCTGTTGCCTGTAGTCACACCTGATTCACAATCCTCAGATTTGTCGTACGCTGACTGACACGTAATACAGGAGTTTGAGGAAATGTGATGTGTGACCCTGGACCACAAAACCAGTCTTAAGTAGCACAGGTATATTTGGAGCAATAGCCAAAAATACATTGTATGGGTCAAAATGATTGATTTTTCTTTTACGCCAAAAATCATTAGGGTATTATGTAAAGATCATGCTCCATTAAGATATTTAATAAATTTCCTACTGTAAATATATCAAAACTTCATTTTTGGTTAGTAATATTTTTGATTATTTCCAGATTTTCAAATAGTTGTATCTCAACCAAATATTGTCCTATCCTAACAAAACCATACATACATCAATGGAAAGCTTATTTATTTAGCTTTCAGATGATGTATACATCTCAAGTTCCAAAAATTGACCCTTATGACTGGTTTTGTGGTCCAGGGTCACATATATGGATTTTCTGTCATTTTTACAATAGCCAAGACAGCAGAAGTGTGACTCATGTAACTAACATTAGGATAAATATTGTTTGAGTATTAGCCATATTAACATAAATCTGCTGCAAAATACCTCTGAGAATGATTAGACACACATGCTAACTCAATTACATTTTTTCCTTTTTCTAATTTACTCAATTAAATGGTTAGCTGCACTCGTAAAACAGCTACTACTGTAAGCTACTATTGTAAAACAGTAATATTACATAAAAGCATTACAACTGTTTTTTGTTTGTTTGTTTGTTTGTTTTAATGTATTTTAAAATATAATTTATGCCTGCGATGGCAAAGCTGAATTTGCAGCATCATTACTCCAGTCTTCAGTGTCACATGACTGTTCAGAAAACATTTTAATATGCTGATTCGCTGCTTAAGAAGCCTTTCTTGTTTTTATCAGTGTTAAAACATCTATATTTTTGTGGAAAAAGTGATTTATTAATTTGTTTGTACAATTATAAAAGCCTTTACTGTCACTTTTGATCAATTTAATGCATCCTTGCTGTACATACTTTATGTAACAGTGCGTTCATTCCAGTGTACAGTATTTTTATGGAAAAGCAAAATATACTTGTCAAAAACGTCACCTGTAAGCTTTTCTTTGTCCTAGTAATTACCATGTCTCTTGGTTTGAAACCAGTTCTTAAATAAAACCTTTGCAAACACAATGTAATTATGCTGGATTATACTTAGATAAAACATTTCGATTCAGTGTGAAAGAGATGAAGTCTATATTCCTTAATAAAACAAAACAAAAATTGGTTTAAACTATCTGTTTTATTAGTTTAAACCAACTAATGGCCACAAAACTTGTCGGGTCTTTAAAACTACAGCAATGAACACCCTAGTAATTTGACTAAAGTTACTTTCCATATGTGACCCTGGACCACAAAACCAGTCTTAAGTATATTTGTAGCAATAGCCAAGAATACATTGTATAGGTCAAAATGATCATTTTTTATTTTATTTTTCTTTGAGGATCATGCTCCATGAAGATATTTTGTAAATATACTACCGTAAATATATCAAAACTTAATTTTTGATTAGTAAAATGCATTGCTAAGAACTTTATTTTGGACAACTTTAAAAGCGATTTTCTCAATAGTTAGTTGTTGTTTTTTTTTGCACCCTCAGATTCCAGATTTTCAAATAGTTGTCTTTTGAACAAATATTGTCCTATCCTAACAAACCATACATCAATGGAAAGCTTATTTATTCAGCATTCATATGACCCTTATGACTGGTTTTGTGGTCCAGCGTCACATATTGTTTTATAAAAGCATTAATTACAAGAGTTACTGTAAAACCTTCAAGAACTAAAGGGATATTTTCTAATTAAGATGATAACTTTTAAATGCATACAATGACACAATAAGTATTTTGTGCAGAGTTAAGTATGACTGATTTAAATTAATAATTGAATAAAATAATTTACATAATTACATAAATTAATTAACTGTCAAAAAGTAATTGGTGTGTTAATGAGCTTAATGTTTGTATGGTCCAAGAGTCTCTGCGTGTTAATCAGACTAATAAGCAGACCATGGGTCAGCGACATTAGCCACGCATGCTACATGTACCAACTGAATAATCACTGTCACACGAGCAATAAGAGCGGGAGAGATTCATATACAGGAAACCCCACTGGCCACTGGACAGAGCCAAGCAGATCTGTTTACTTACACGACCGACTATTGGGAAAGAAAACATATATGAACAATCTCACACTCTTCCTCTGCCTCTTAAAGTGTACGTGGTGTATTTTTTGTCCTCTCTGAACCTGTTGCTCTGTCCCCGTCTCTGCACCGTGGCAGATGTATACACTTCCACACCCATCTGCTTCCTCTTCTCCCTTCTGTCCATCTGACCTTTGTTCCTTCCTCTGCTTGTCCTCCCACTCCTATCACACTCTGTCCCTCTCTGCCCTTTATTTTTTCTCTGTCTTCTCTTATTATCATAGTTCTACACTGACACTGCCCCTTACTTCTGCAATGACCTTGAGTAGTGGCTAAACCCACTAAAATCATGCCGTCTTTACTTAAAGGAATAGTTCACCCAAAATGACAATTTGTCTTCATATACTTATTCTCATATGAGTTTTTTTTTTTTTCTCTAAAAAATGTCCAAGCTGTATATTTTTATACAATAAAAGCGACCACTGATACTGAACAAGATTTTCAGTAAATAACAACTTTGAATTTGAGTCATGACATCAAATGACTTTTTCAAAGTCATTAAGTCTTTAGTCAAAAAGACTAATTGTTTGGTGTTTTTCATCATTTCCAGAGCTTGACAACACCTATACAAGTGGTTCTCAACCTTTTGGACTGCAAATCTTACAACGGTTTACAAAAATATTCTAACAGCCCACACTCCTAGTTTCAGTAAATTAAATTGCAATTAATTTATTTAATAAGCTTTGAATGTTCTAAATGATTTAAAAAGAACTGAATGTTCTTCGGGGATACAGTTTTTTTTTTAAAATTCATTTGGACCAAAATTTCAGCCACTGAAAATTATCGGCCGAAAATGGCATTTTTGTTTTTCAACCCATAATTTTCAGTGGCTGAAATTTTGGTGCATCCCTTCAGGAAATGTCATGAAAATGCATTAAAAAGAGTTGTGAAAAAACAGCTGAAAATATGAGCCGAAAATATATGCCGCTCACATGCTCTATCATCTAATCATAGCTTTGTAGGACTATACATTATCTGGATAACTAGTCAAAAAAAAACAAACTGTTATATCTGATTCTGTTGTATACAGCGGAATAAAAGATAATATATTGATAATTTATATTTATATATTTTTTGCCCAATTTGATTGTTACTTTTGATAAAAGTGTGATTATTTTATTGGCTTGTGCTTTTTAAATTCAATATCATTAAAATTATTGAGTTAAATTAAGTTTAAGTCTTACAAAATTTATTTTATGTTATTTTAAAAAAATTGTGCATAATTATTATATATTATTTTATTAAATAATATAAAATTAATTTTGTAAGACTTAAACTACAAAGCATTGAGTATCTGCCCAAAATTTAATTTCAGTGCATCTCTAATTTCCAGTTGTTCATGATTTACTGAATATATATATGTTTTTCTTTTACTCACAATTTCTACCCGAGTTTTTGAGCTTGCCATAGCTACAAAATTGTATATTCATTACAATTTTTTTTTTTTTTTTTTATGATTTTATTCATTTAAATAATTTTCTATGAAAAAATAGGCTACATCATTTATGCTTATTTTTTTTATGACTGTGTTCTTCAAGCGCAACAAACAGTTGTGGGGACAAATTAAAATAGTGTGTTTCTTGATTATTAGTTATTTTAGCTTATTTCAATGCATGTTTTGTCCTAATTCAAATTATTTTAAGTCATCTTGAGGCCCCCTTAGAGGTTTGCCGATGCTATTTGAGAACCACTGCCCTACACTGGGAAAAAAAATGGTAAATTAACTGTTCTAATCTAAACTCGTTTTAGGTCAAAACTATTACTTAATATCACTAAATCAACCAAAATACATTCATTTATACCAACAAACTGGGTAGAAATAGCTCTTTAAGCTAACAATTTACCTTAAAAAGATCACCACATTTTACAGTATAAAGTGTCCATTACTTTAAATGCATACGGAAGCGAGCAGCTCTGTCATTCAACTAAACTTCTCACAGCATTCTGGAGCGAAATGATGACAGAATGATCAATTTAGGGTGATCTATCCCTTTAAAAACAAGCACACCAATGTACCCACCAGAGAACGCATGCACTAGAAGGTAGATAGAGACCCCTCCCCCTACCCCTGTCACCTCCCTCTCCTTTAACAATGTCTGTAAACAAAGCGGAACCTATGAATGAAGGAGGAGAGCGAGCGAGGGAATCGAAAAAGAGGGAAATGCAGCCACGCATCTCCATCTCTCAGAAGAAACACGGCCATGGATGAGAGAGCTGAGAAGAGAAAGACATGGACAAGAAGAGGAAGAGAGAGCTAAAGGGGAGAGAAAGCAAGAACTCACATCATCTCTGTCAAAGCCTCTTTCGTTGGATGTCGATGTTGGTCCTCGCTGCCCTCCCCCTCCGTCTCCCTCTGCCTCCTTCGCTCTCTACGGCATTGCTGGATCCACAATCTACTGCCTTATTCTTCCTCTTTCTACAACTCTCACACTCTTTCTGTCCTCCAGCATGGTAGACTACACCACACCGCTGTTCATTCAGAGCATGTGTGTGTGATGAAGAGAGTGAGAGAGAGAGAGGAGGGGAGGGCGAGCGAGAGCGAGCAAAAGAGAGGGAGAATCAGCAGGAAGAGAGGGGGTAAGCAAGTGTGGATAGTGGCAGACGGCGTATGTGTGCCTGTACAGTACAGTATGTATTGGTACGCGTGTTCCTATATCTGTATCTACGCCAGAAAACTTGCTGGCACGTTTTCAGCGCAGGACTGCGCAGCCGCGCTCGTGCGGACTTGTTCGCTGAACTTTTACCTGAAATTATACTGTACGTCCTTGACCCTATTACGCAGATCACTGTCCTATAAAGAGATCACGTGCGCTGGGAAGGGAAAAAGAGAGTGCTGCAGGGTGCTCAGGGACAGGGACGCTGGAATTGTGACACAGTTGAGCTTGCACGGACCGAAGGAAGACAAGAAGCAGAGAAGGATGATGCAGAGAGAGGAAGTTGCTATTAAAAATGACTCGGCGAAGGAAGAACAATGATGGAGGTGGTGAAGCGATGCCAGAAAGGACGTAGTCATGTGTGGGGTTCTGGAAAAGTGGGGCTGAGATGAGAACAGAAGAGGTTGGAGGAACAATAGAGGCAGTTTGATGAAAATCTTTTTATAGCATTTAATCTAGGTTAATAAAATCTTACAAATGTCATTTTTTAATTGTTATTTGATGTTCATTCATAATACATTAAATATTTAGTGCTGTCAATCGTTTAAAAAAAAATTAACTAATTATGTTTTTGCACATTTTCAGAAATTAATCGCGATTAAGGTGAGTATCATGTAATTCTAGGTAACTGTTCTTCTCTTCCTAATATTTAACCATTGACTATAGCCATTCAACAGTATAATTGACAGCTATCAATTTTAACATTTACAGACTTAAAAAAAAATAACAACTTCTAATTCACAAACTCATTATTTACCTGTGGCCTTCAGCAAGTAGGAAATATACCGAAACTGAATAAAGTTATTAAATACTAAATTAAAGGAGAAGTTCACTTCCAGAAAAAAAAAAAAAAAAAAAAAAAAACAGATAATATACTCAACCCCTTGTCATCCAAGATGTTCATGTCTTTCTTTCTTCAGTTATAAAGAGGAAAACATTTCAGGAGTGTTCTCCATATAGTGGACTTCAATAGTGCCGAATTTTGAATTTGAATTCCAAAATGCAGCTTAAATGCAGCTTCAAAGGGCTCTAACCGATCCCATCCATGGAAGAAAGGTGTTATCTAGCAAAAAGATTGGTTATGTTTAATAATAAAAAAAAAAAAAAACATGTATATACTTTTTAACCTTAAATGCTCGTCTTGTCTAGCTCTGCGATGTGCATGCGTACTCTGTGTAATCCGGGTCAATACAGTTAAGGTATGTTGGAAAACTCCCATCTCATTTTCTCCTCCAACTTCAAAATCGTCCTACATCGCTGTTTTACCTTTTTTTGTAAAGGATTTGACCTTCTTTGCACGTTCACTTTGTAAACACTGAGTCGATACTTCTGCAGCGATGTAGAAACGATTTTGAAGTTGGAGGAGAAAATGAGATGGGAGTTTTTCAATGTACCCTAACTGTATTGACCCAGATCCAGAGCTAGACAAGATGAGCATTTAAGGTTAAAGTATATAAATTCAATTTTTTTTTTTTTTTTTTTAGAAAATAACCGATCTTTTCACTACATAACACCTTTCTTTCTCAGCTGCGATTGTTCAGAGTCCTTTGAAGCCGCATTTAAACTGCATTTAAACTGCATGCTCGTAGTTTCATTTACACTTTAATATACAGCCTACAGTGTGCACCACTGCATGCTAGGAGCACAGTAAAACGGCTGACAGGACAGGTAAATTAGTTTTTACTGACATATGGCCTGATTACACCTCATCTAACTGCAGTTCACTGTTCACAGTTTACAGTTCACTCCCTCGTCACCTGTACCTTTCCTGTGCTCATTTGACTAGCGCCTGTCGCTGAGGCGAAGTTGGAGTGCGTGTCTGAAAAGTCTCCTGTTTGATGTGGTCATAAAGACGTTCTGCGACACACTTCTTGTCAAGAAAAGTGAGAAAAAAGACAGAAGCAGCAGTTGTGAGTGGGGTGGCCAATCTTAGCCCCACCCCTGCGTTAACTGCCTTAAATATTTTAAAATTAATCGCCTGAGTTAACACGCTACTTTTATATACTGTAAAAGTATATTTATAGTATTTTATATTTTTTTCCTATAGATAGTAGGGCTGGGCGATTTTTCCGATTTTACTGATTAATTAGAATTTAATGTGTTGCCATGATTTTATTTTTTTAGAAATTGAGGAATCGCGATTTTGAATAGAAATATTACCAAACGTTAAAATTAGACACTTTGACAATATGCCAATAATAATAGTAAAGAGAAAATAACGATCCAACCACATGTTGGCGCACGTGATTAACTGCTCTTGTGTGAAACGCTCATATCGCTTGTTGACAAAAATGCAGCGCAGGCTGTGGAATAGCAAAAACATGCAAGAAGATGGGAGTGAACTACTTTTAACTTGAGCACCACAATTTTATAATGCCATTTCATGCATGAGATGCAAGTGCAACATTCAACTGTGTCCATGTTTACAACAATGAAAAAGCAGTACAATCTAATAAAAAACCTGTGAACCTGAACTACTGTATGTCTGATATTTCATGTTTGCATCATGATGACAGGCTGAAAGCTGCTGTTCATTGTTTTTACAGAACATTTATATTTATAATAGTCTACTGGTGTTATACTTTCAGTCATTTTTAATTTGAATTACCTTGACTTTTGAGGTTGAGTATTTCCCTCGTATTATATAATATGTTTGTACAAGATGTAGTTGTAGTTCATGCATCTTTTCTGCAAAGATATTTAACAAGTGATTTGTTTAACATTTACATCATGTTGACAACTTCATGTGTGGTCCACTTAGAATAGAGGGTTAAAAAAAACGAGAACGTTCTGAAAAAAATCTGATTAAAATTTTTTGCCATATCGCCCAGCCCTAATATATATGTGATTTAGAATGTGATTTAGACAACGAAATGCTCACTACTACACTAACATGTTTTCACACTTGTATAAAGACTATACTTTGGTGGCAAAAAGTTTTTTTTTCTTTGGTCATGTCAATTGTTGCAAGAATGCTTCTGCATCCATTTATTCATCCATGCATTCATCCCTCTCTTTCTCTCTCTCTTTAGTGCCCTTCATAGTCTGACCTCCAGATGGAGTCACCACAGGGGTGGGAGGGTGATGGAGAGAAAATGAAAGAGTGCAGGGGGTGAGTAAAATGGGAGGAATTAAAAGAGAGAGAGAGGGAGCGCAAGGGAGATTTGGAGCTGGACGAGGGGGTGACAAAGCCAAAAGCGGAAGGGGTGAAAAAAAAATTAGAAACTGAAAACATAGTAAAAAGTATCAATTTGTGTGTTTGATACATGTGTGTATTTCTGCATGTGCATGTGAATGGGAGCAAGCAAGTGTGACCAGCGAGAATCAGAGGATTAATGAAAAATCTGATTTATTACGTGTATATCTGTATGTAAATAATTTGCTAGGCTTGTATTGTGTTGTCTTGCAGGCTGCTGGGATGAGATGAGCGTGAGCTCTCTTCGTGACTGGGACACAATGACATCACATGAAGTGGCTTTATGTTTACTGTGAGGTGCTAATGAAAAGAGCACAGCGGTGTTAATTTACCAGCACACGACTCACAGACAGTTAGTCAGACTGAGAGAGAGAGTGAGATTACAACATGGCCACCAAAAACAGATATGACAGTCTCGCACAAAGCGTCACATAATTTGAATATTTTTAGACCCACCCTGCTCCCCAAGGCCCAGTAAGGAGGATACACCATAGAGGACCTCAGTAGCTCCCCTCGTTTCCCCAAGCCCCTGAAAATGTCCCTGGGTGACACATGACACATTTTTGTGAACATCCTACGAAAGGAGATTACTGATGACTGGGGCATGGTTGACATGGTTTTTAAAAGCTGAACTTCTTTTAACTTGTGCTGTATTGTTACACAAAAGACGCATTCATAGTGCATGTTCACAGAGAAAAAAACGGTCCAATATGGAAAAACAGCATATTGGAATGCAAAAACATGTTTATAAATCCATCATGAAGTGGATCTTAAAGGGGTCATCGGATGCCCAGTTGATATGATTCTTTAGGGTGTTAATGAAAAGTCTCTAATATACTTTGGTTAAAAATTCTTAATGGTTTTGTAAAACAACACCCTTTTTACCTTGTCAAAATGAGCTCTGCAAAAATCATCCCAATCTGAGGGATTGTTCCTTTAAATGCAAATGAGCTCTGCTCGCCCCGCCCCCTCTACTCTCTGCTGCTCTGAGAGATTGTTTACTTTAGCCTTGAAACTTGCTAATTAGCATGTTATTAGGAAAGGTGATTGCAGATTCATAAAAAAACCTTATACTCACTTCTGCTGTAAGTGAAGCTGGATCACAAATGATTTGCACGAACATTGAAGCATTTATGTAGATCGGGAGGCGCATTCCCTTCACAAACAAACGTAATCCACTGCATCTTCAGCGGCTCAGATGTCGGGAGTAAATGACGACCACTATGTTCATTATTACATCCAGCAACACAACACCTCAATCACTCAATCTAAGATATTCTTGTCTAACTTACATCCCTGCTCCAGCATCGAAACAAAGGAGGTTGGACTGTTACAGCTGATCTGAAGTAAGACGCTCATGTCAATCATCTATCGTGGGAGCGGCCTCTGTCGGTGTGACAGGCATCTGAGAATGGCTCGATTTGGAAAAGGAAATATTATTTTTACAGATTAATTAAAAACCACTGCATGGATTTTTATCATTATAGGGTAGATTTGTACATACACTGCCAATACACATTAATGTTCTAACAACATGTAAATGTGAACTTGCATCCAATGACCCCTTTAAAGAGAAAGTAACATAAAATGAATTAAACTTTTTGCTATGGAACATGCAAGAAAATATTCAGAGATGTTTTTTTTTTTCTTACATACAATGAAAGTGAAACACCACCAAAACTGGTTACCAAAATATCTTCTAGTGCTCGACTAAAGATTTTTCTGGTCGACTAGTAGTTCTTCATTTTAAGCATTAGTCAACTATTACTCTCACATTTATTAATAAACCATATAAATCATAATAATGAGCCTTTAATTGCCTACATAGCTTAATAAGCACTCTAGTGCATGCAAAAAAAGCTTGCCATAGCGCACCGGCAGTTATAATAATTCTGAATGTGTCTGGGAAAAACAGCAAGGAGACTGCATTAACGTTTTAATAATTTATTGATAAACTAGCGCTTTCCTTGTTTTCGGCTTAAGAGATGAAGTTGTCACTGACTCGTCATCTCTGTAGTATTGATGCGCCTGTATGCACGTTTCATACGGATTACATAATCTGAAAATATCTGTTTTCTATTTGAACTGGCTAATTTGAAAGTAGACATTTCACTCTATAGATACATTTTCATGTCTGTAAGGCAAGTATACATGGAGTTTTGTAGTTTCGCACTCAAGTTCACAGAGACTGAGACAACAGAAAGCGTATCCTGTTTGCTTTAATTACTTTACAAAAGCGCAACGTTTCGTTGTTATTCTGAGTGCACACATATAAATGTAGAGTCTTTACAGATTCAGAAGATGTATTACATTTATCTGAATGACCAAAAATGATAAGAGTATTTTAAGAGCAGGTGACCACACCGGCACCTCCATCTGTCATGCAGTGAGCGCACTACTATTCAGCTTCCAAACTCCACACAGACACATCAATAGTGCACATTTTTCTAGGTTAACATTAGATTGAGCGACCATGTAAAGTTGCCACTTACATCTTTCAGATGAAAAGCCATTATGAGATCGATGAATGACAGGTGAGTGTTTGGATGTTCTGCCCGATGTACTATATTACCACATAGACCAGCAGTTAACGATCTGTCCGTGAAGGACTGTGTGACTTCGCACTATGGAATTTTTTTCTGCGACTAAACGACTGATGAGATTTCGGTCGAACAAGCCTCTTCTCGTCGACTAATGGTTGGCCCTAATATCTTCTTTCTATTTTGTTTTCTGTGGAAGAATTAAAGTCTTACAATTTGTAAAAATTATGTGAGTAAATGATGACAGAAATTTTTGTTTGAACTGTCCCTTTAAGTGAATTACTGTACAGTACATCTATTACAGGAACAGTTCCCTGGAGCAACCTAGTAGGGCTGGGTGGTATATCGAGTTTGTATGATATATCAATAAATATTTTGTATAAACAATATGGTATGAGGCAATACCATTTATATACAGTTTGATATGAGTGCATCTGAAAAAAGCGGACTACACAGAGTGAGCTTCTGGAGGAAAGTCCATAAAAGTTTGTACTAAACATGAGACATACTTTATATTAAGGGCTTTAAAATAACTTGTGAGATATAGTTAATATGTAGAGTTTAAAGTGCCCCATCTGACAGAGACACTGCTGTTTAATGCGTTTGAAATGTGGTGTTTTCCTCAGTGCATAACTTACATTTGACAGGTATATTCTCCATCTGTACATCTGACAGTCATGGAAATTGTTTCATTTTGCTGTCCGCTAAATTTCACAGACTTCAATGAACAAGCGCTGATGTGCGCATGCAGAGTAACAGCGCAATAATTGACCTTTTGGTAAGCCCCGCCCCCCTTAGTTACTGTTGCTCACTCAGACAAACAAATGGAGTTGCCAACTGTCTTAAAATAACAGCTGTCAGTGTGAAAACCTTTTCCCAAGATGTTTTTGACACATTTTGGACACATAAGGACCACCTCACATCGAGGAGCATTCAAGTGGTACTTAAATATGCCATGGAGGGATATATAAAAGATTTTAAAATAAATATGATGGGTAACAGGATTAATTTGGAAGCAGGATTTACAGATCACAATGCAAGTGGGAGTAGCCTCATGTTACGGTCGTCACGATCGCAGATTACAACATCCAGGATCAACACTCGTGTACCGCAGGGTAAGATTAAATTAATTTACATGTACCCAGTTTAATATGAAGAGGCGCTCAATTGTAGACCTTCATTTTATGTGTTTTTGACCTACAGTGTACTTTAACTTTAGCTAGTTTTAGCCAGAGATACTTTGCTGAAGCACAAGAAGGCGTTAACGTTCTGCTTGAGCAGATGAAAACTGTAACTTAATGAGAGTATGACAACTAGAAAATTAACGTTGAATAAAAAAATAACCCCAGGCACATTGTTTTACCATTTTTGTAACATAAACTCCATCAAAACAAAGAGCGCTTCAGCTCATCTGCATTCGAGAAGGTGGGGCTTACTTTCTGACTAAAATATACGCTACCAGTCAAAAGCTTTTGAACAGTTAAGTTTTAATTTTTTTTTTTTTTTGTAAAGAAGACTCTTCTGCGCGCCAAGTTTGCATTTATTTGATCCAAAGTACAGCAAAAACAGAAAAATTGTGAAATATTTTTACAATTTAAAATTACAGTTTTCTATTTGAATATATTTTAAAATGTAATTTATTCCTGAGATTTTAAAGCTGAATTTTTAGCATCATTACTCCAGTCACATGATCCTTCAGAAATCATTCTAATATTCTGATTTGCTGCTCAAAGACATTTATTATTATCATCATGTTGGAAACAGCTGAGTAGAATTTTTTCAGGTTTCTTTGATGAATGGAAAGTTCAGAACAACAGCAATTATCTGAAATGGAAATATTTCGTAGCATTACAAATGTCTTTATTATCACTTTTATACAAATGATAAAAAAATACAACTTAAAGAATCCTGAAAAAAAGGACTCAGCTGATTTAAATATTGATAATAATAATAATAATAATAATAGTAATAATAATAATTGTTTCTTGAACAGCAAATCAGTACTTTAGAATAATTTCTGAAGGATCATGTGACATTGAAGACTGGAGTAATAATGCTAAAAATATAGATTTGATCAAAAGAATAAATTACATTTTTAAATATATTTGTATAGAAAACAGTTATTTTAAATAGTAAAAAATGTTACTGTTTTTGCTGTACTTTGGATCAGCTTAAACAGCTTTAAAAAACATTTTTTGTTTTTAGATTGTAACGACAATGTTAGAATGTAATATGATCTTAGCTTCTTTTTTGCATAATATATATAAAATCCAAATAGAAAAATGTAGAAAATACAGTGATGTATACCATATATCGCAATTCAACCAAAAAATACAGAAATATATATTTTTGGGCCTACAACCTGGACATAGATGTTATACTTGGTAATGGTTAATTACTAGTGAAAATCAAGTCTACAACCTTCAGGTTACCACACTGGGCTACACTAACTTACAGGAAATATAAAGTTTGAATCACAATGCCACACTTTAACCACTTCAATGACAACGACTAAATGTACAGTACGGTAGTTGTATTCAACCTCACATTCTTCAGTGTCAGTCTCAGCTATTTAATTCTGAAATGAATTTAACATAACAGACTCGCATCTGACTTCGAAAACCAGTCTCACAGGCCGCAAATATTGAGATGCATGAATCACATGCTGGCATCTCCGTCTCCATGCCTGTCAGTCTATCACTCACACTCACAGCAGTGCCAGAAAAGGCGCCAAGGCCTCCTCAGGTGAGTCACTGCCAACGGCAGCATTTCAGAAGAACCGGCAGAAAACTCTCCACGTGCTAAACCAAACCTAGTCTAACCCATGAGGCATGCAAGTTGATGATAAAGAAAGCAAATCTTTTGATGGTTTCTGACAGCTGTGAGAAAATAATCTGTGAAGGATCTGTATCTTGACAAGACCAGCATTTTAGATGCCATTTAACGACCTTAACCAGCAAGATGTCCTTTGACTGCAATTTTTGCATTGTATGCTGTAATTTTGAATTTTATGCTTTAGCGAGTATTTTACACTGGTCCACTAGCTAAATCGGCACCAAACCAACATAAACAAACTCTAAACAGGTCTTCTCTGCAGGAAGTCTTTCATTACAAAATATCAGCAATCCATAAATTTGAAAGTGTTCTTACCTGGGCGCGTCAAAGCTGTCGTAGGATCCAACGGTGTAATGTCGGAAGAGTCGCTTGGCTCTCTCGCTGCGGCTCTCTGAAAGACGCACACACAACCGCATCCACATCATCATGAGGTTGGGTGCGTGAGGGTGCAACTACAGCATGACAAGAAAATACATGTCCGACTTGAAGTTTCCCGCTCTGACAGAGCGCGGTGGCCCAAACCACGGTGAGTTTAGCCAGCGTGAAATGGCACAATCGGTCTCGCTCACACTCCAGTAGTGCTGTAAACTATTAATAGTCATCATAGCTGCTCTCCCTCACCAAGTCTGACATCACAACTTCACAGAGAAGCTGTGGCAGTCCGACTGTCCTACACCTACATATGGGACTATCAAAATGACAGCTCCGAGTTTAGCGTGGATGTCTTTGATACTTATAACGTGTGTGAGATGTGTGTGCGTGTGCATGAGGAGTCTCACCTGAGCGAGACTCCAGGCTGCGGAGAGCCACCTCCTCCACGCAGTCGGAAGGGAACCAGCCTGTGCGCCCTCGAACCGTCCCCTCCCAGTAGCCTCCTTCACCCACACTCAACACTGAGAGAATCAAGAGAAAGAAACAACAGTGTGTGTGTGTGTGTGTGTGTGTGTGAGCAGTAAACATATGAACAGTGTACAACCACAAAAACACACTATATAGAACAGAAGCGTCATGACCAGACACATTTTTGAGCCAAGTGGATTTTGAAACACCATCACCATTTAGGTTTCACGGTTATGGTAGAAAATAAAGTGTTTGTTTAAAATGCCGTAGCAGAAATCAGTCCTTCCTGTGTCTACATTTGTTCTGTCCATTTGAGTTCTTCTCTAGTCCACCAATTATTTACTTGGAACTGTATGACTTTTTCCAATTATCATAGTCTTTTTTTTCTTCATACACTTATTAATTAATTCCCATGACTTCAGTATGATTGTTCGATGTTCTAAAACTGAGAAATTTCTATTGATAAATTTACACTCATACCTATACCTATTTATTTGAAATCATTTGTAACATTATAAATGTCTTTTAATCAATTTGATCAATGTGTCTTTGATTAAATATTAAATTAATTTACTGACCCCATGCTTTTGAACTGTAGAGGATTTTATATTCAAACACATTAAAAAAAATGCTGGGTGAAATATGGACAAACCCAGCTATTGGGTTGTTTTGACTCAGCGGTTGGGTTAAATGTTTAACCCAAGCCTCTGGGTAATTTTATTTAACTCAACTAATTACTATATGGCTGACTTAAAATGAATCCAAAATAGATTGTAAATTAGAAATCAGACACATAATTACTAGAGGCTTCAGCAATAATCATAAGGTGAAAAATTATTAATAAGCAGTTAAAAAAAGTTTATTATTTAATTATTTATTCAACTTATTATTAAATGTTAATTTATTGAACATATTAATAAATGTTAATTTCTAACCTATTTTGGGTTCATTTTAAGCAAGAGATACAATCATTTTGAAGAAACTGTTCAGTTAAAAAACTACCCACACGGTTGAGTTAAACATTTAAACCAACCACTGGGTCAAAACAACCCAATTGCTGGGTTTGATCAACAACTTTCAACATTTTACTATATTTCTTTCAAAATTTCTTAATATTTCCAGGTTTTTCACGATGAGAGATTGTAAAAGAAATGTGACCTGTACTGGCAAAATGAGTTGCAATGAGCAAAATATATATATAAATTAATACTTAATAAAAATGAATAGGGACGTAGCAGTATACTTAAAGTATGATGTAAAGTTCACTTAGAAAATTTATGAGTATACTTGCAATATAAAACTACTAAAGTAGTACTTTACTGAGACTACACTTCAAAGTGTACTAAAAATGCATAAAAAAGTATTTAATTAGTAAACTATCAGTATACCTATAAGTTCACTTTTAGTATACTTTCACTACAAACTGAAAACATAGATGTAAACTAGTTGTGTACTCAAAGTTTACTACTGTTATACTTAAAGTATACTTAAAAGTATACTTTTATATACTAGAAAGTGGGCCAATTTAGTCCCAAGGAGTATTGAAATAGTACACTTAAAAGTATACTACTAGTACACTGATATCTGTATTCTTACTACATAAAGTATACTTAAAAATATACCTGACAAAAAAAAAAGACAGACAACTTAAATAGTGCATTACTTTTTTTCATCTTACATCTAAACAAGCATTCAAGTAGGAAAAACAAATAGGCTAATCAAATATAAAAAAATCACTGTAGTGTATTCATTACACATAAACTGATTATTAAAACTACAAAAGCAGTTCAATCAAGAGCAGCAAGTGATTCCCTATTTTCTTTTCATTGTTAGATTAACATTAATGAGACAAACAGCCTATATATTAAAACCTACAGTAATGTTACACATTAGATATTGTTCCCCAACAGTTAACCAAATGTTAACTTAAGACATAACAGATTATGTTTGCGTGAATACTTGCAAGGACAGACCTTTCAAAATATTGTAATTCGGGGTCGTATCCGTCTTTATGCACATGCTTCGGATGTGTTAGTCAATGCAGTCATTTTGTTTACATCAGCATGGGTCCGATCGTCACATTTCACGGGTTCAGACTCATGCCATCGAGGATTTGCTATGAATATTAACAAAGCTGGAATGCTGTGCTTTACAACTAACGCTTTGCTAAGGGGAAGCACCAGTTGTCAAAAAGCGAGCAGGGAAAAAGGTACACCTTTCAGAAAACATACAAATAAAGGTCATTTTAAATGTTTAATTACCATTTAAAGTGTTTGGATCTTTAGACGTGAAAGAATTTTTGTGAAAACCTCAAATTCATCCAAAATGTACATTTTCCACTCTTTTTGCCGGTGCACATTCCGACTCATATAATCAGCACGGGTCATTAATATATATATATATATATATATATTTTATTTATAATATATTCACTCTGGAGATGAATGTGGCCCCCCTGCACACACTTCAAAACCATCAAAACTGTTTTTATCTAATACCCCTTAGGGCACCAAAAGAGCTAGGACTGCCCCGGTACCACTTAAAAAACATAGGTGCATGACGCCCCTGATACACACTCAGTACACACAAACAACTGTAATCACAAATCGCATGCAAAATCACTATCACTTATGAGTTTACTAATACGTGCATATATAAAGCTATAGTGACAGATCTAAACATGGACTCTACAACTAATCACACACACACACGCATGCATGTTGACATTGCTCGCGAACGGACATATACTGACATACCAACACATATCACCAGAATACATACACAGACAACGTTTATCCACACCTGTGAAGAACATACAGAAACAAACACACATTTAATGGCACTCTTGCTGACATATATACACACCCCCTCACACAACGCAAGCAGACACACACACACCCACACCCATTCACCTTTGACTTTGTCTCCCTTGTTGAAGCTGATCTCGCGGTCCCCCTGGGCTGAGTGCGAGCGGGTGGCCACAAACACACGCCCGGGCACGGCACTGTAGAGACGCCGCCGTTGCCCGCTTGCTGTGCCCTGACTACTGATAGAGCCCGCCCTGTACAAAGGCACACGTATCAGACACAGGGTTAACATTCATTTATGCACATTTATTACCAGCTCTTCTCATTCAGGTGTCCGTCTTCATGGGACGTGAATTTTGATGACGATTTAGGCATAGAGTTCGCTGAATGACAAGCTATAGCCTTGTCCTTTCTGCTCTCTCTTTCTCACCCTTGTCTTCCCCGTGTTTGCCGGCTCCGATCGTCTCGGTCACCTGTTCGGCCACGGGACGGGGAACGGGTTCGTGCTCCACGGGGACTGCTGGAGCTACGCAACGTGCCGCCATGCTTTAGACCCTGAGAGATACACGTAAACACGAAGAGTAACAATCAGTGTTGGGAGGGTTACTTTGGAAATGTAATAGGTTACAGAATACAAGTTACCCTATTTAAAATGCAATAAGTAGTGTACCCATTTCTATTGCTTTATCAATGTAACTGATTACATTTGATTACATTTCTAAATTTCTAATGAATATTTTTTTAGCTGTTAATCATTTTCAAACATTTAAAGCAGGCAGGGTTAACTTTACGTTACTATTTAATACTGATTACTATCAGACTTTCAAAATCCTGCATCACTTGAACTAAGATCATAAAAATGTAATTTTAAAAGCACAGTCACCACAAAATCAGGCTTTAGCACCTCTTTTTATTTTGAGGTTGTTCTAAGGTTAAATACAGATTTAAAATGATAACAATAAATAGTTTATTAGCTGTGATACTGTTTTTGAAAGAGGAAAGCTGGCAACTAACAATGCCTTGGAAAAAAACAGATACAGCATATACATAAACCCAAACAGAAAACAGTTATCAAATAAACGTGTCTTATTCTGTGTCCTAAAACTCCTGAAACATTGGTGTCTCATATTGCAGAGCAGTCAGTGCAATTTGGGAAAGAAATCAATTCAATCTGTGTGTGTGTGAAAATATTCAGATGTAACCCCCTCTGTAATCGTTAACATTTTCAGTAGTACTGTAATTTAATTACACATTTTTTGTAACATACTGTAACATTTATTTTGCAAATAAATTACATAACTCTGTAACTAGTTACGTAACACATGTAACTAGTTACTCCCCAACACTTAAAGTATGAACATACAGCTGAGGTCAAAAGTTTACATACACCCTGCAGAATCTGCAAAATGTTATTTTACCAAAATAAGAGGGATCATGCAAAACGCATGTTATTTTTTATTTAGTACTGATCTGAATAAGATATTTCACATAAAAGACATTTACATATAGTCCACAAGAGAAATTAATAGTTGAAATTATAAAAAAGACCATATTCAAAAGTTTACATATGCTTGATTCTTCTAGTGTTGTTACCTGAATGATCCACACCTGTGTTTTTTTGTTTAGTGGTAGTTGTTCATGAGTCCCTTGTTTGTCCTGAACAGTTAAACTGCCTGCTGCTCTTCAGAAAAATGCTTCAGGTCCCACTAATTCTTTGGTTTTTCAGCATTTTTGTTTATTTAAACTCTTTCCAACAATGACTGTATGATTTCGAAATCCATCGTTTCACACTGAGGACAACTGAGGGACTCAAATGCAACTATTACAGAAGGTTCAAACACTCACTGATGCTCCAGAAGGAAACACAATGCATTAAAAGCCAGGGGTGTAAGCTTTTGAACAGAATGAAGATGTGTACATTTTTCTTATTTTGCCTAAATATTTTTCCATTTAGTACTCCCTCTCAGAAGCTACAGATGATACTTACATGTTTCCCAGAAGACAAAATAAGTTCAGTTTACCCCGATCTTCAAATTCAAAAAGCTTTCACCCCTGGCCCTTAATGCTTTGTGTTTCCTTGTGGAGCATCAGTGAGTGTTTGAACCTTCTGTAACAGTTGCATATGAGTCCCTCAGTTGTCCTCAGTGTGAAAAGATTAATCTCAAAATCATACAGTCATTGCTATGTATCATTCAGGTAACAACACAGTATTAAGAATCAAGTGTGTGTAAACTTTTGAGCAGGGTCATTTTTATAAATTCAGCTATTATTTTCTCTTGTGGACTACATGTAAACATCTTTTATGTGAAATATCTTATTCAGGTCAGTACTATATAACATGCTTTTTGTATGATCCCTCTTATTTTTGTAAAATAATAAAAATTTTGCAGATTGTGCAAGGTGTATGTAAACTTTTGACCTCAACTGTAAATACAAAGAGTAACAATTCAAGTTTCTAGCATGGCCCAGTTAGCCCCTTAACTCCCATGCTAATGGATAGCTTTTATGAATTCAAATTTATAAATTAATTTACAAATGTATTAATATTAATGTGCAATTTTTACATTTTGCACATTTGTTAATGAATCATTACTTTTACATTTATTTAAACAACATTACCATTAAAAAGTTTGAGGTCAGTAAGTTTTGAACTGCTTTTCAAACAATAATATGCTGACCAAGGCTGCATTTATTTGATCAAAAATACAGTAAAACAGTAATTATTATAAAATATCATTACAATTTAAAACTATATTTCTATTTTGATAATTTTTAAAATGCAATTTATTCCTGTGATGGCAAAGCCGAATTTTCAGCAGCCATTACTCCAGTCTTCAGTGTCACATGATCCTTCACAAACTGATTTGGTACTTAAACATTTCTTCTTATTCCTATTTTTCATAATATTAATATTTTGGTGGAATATTTTCAGTTTCACTTTGAGCAATTTTATGCACCCTTTCTAAATACAAAAGAAAAAAAGGAAAAGAAACTTACAGACCCAAAACTTTTGAACAGTAGCAAATAAATAAAAGTAAAAAAAAAAAAAATTCTCATAACTACCTGCACAGAGACAAGGTTTGATCCAGCAGCGTTGGGAAAAGCGATCCAGTCTGGAACGTTCATGCTGTTGTCACTGTTGGCCCGCAAGAAGGGGTGAGGATGGGGTAATCCAAGAGTACGAGAACTCTCCCTCCTCTGGGGGGCATACTTTGGAGACTCCAAAAAAGGAACTGGCATGAAATCAGGAGAGAAATAGTAATGTAGACAGATGCCAAGAGAGACAGAAGTATGCTCCAACTGCCCAATAATGTCCTGTAAAATGCACTTCACAGGATATTCGGCCATCTTAAGCGTACAATCGTACACTGCACGTGCGGTCTGTATTCAAAGTTGTTGCAAAGCATTACAAATGAAGTGAAGTTCAACAGATCCCCTGCTGAGTGTGTAGGGAGCAGTGAACACTGCTTAGGGACTGTGTGAGTCGCAAGGCAGCTAAAGAGAGACGAAAGTATCAAGCTCCAAATGTCAAAGTTTGAAGAGCAAATAAATGATCTCACACAGAATAAAAATACCGGTACAACCGAAATAAATCTGCGCTCCTTACCTACGTCTGATTCACGATGGTTTTTAATGATTTCTCCCAGCTCAAAATGCCCAGACATCACAGCCACCTAGAAAAGAAGTTCACACACGCTTAATATTTGCATCTGTGAATGACGCACAGTGACGCCAAGGCTGGGGAATAACACAATATTAAACACAAACACACACGCGCATTAACCTCCCTTCATATTAAACGCAAACGCACGATCACAGTCACAGCTGGCTCTGTGGAGACGGCTGAGGTTAAGTAAAACTCTTTCGCTCGCTGCTGCTTCACTCCACCTGGGACTCGCAACGCATACAAAAACGATAACACACTACGAGCTACGAAACAGCAAACGATGGTGCCACTAGCATTAACAGATGGAAGTGCGAAAATAAAAAACGAGTTTACGAGCACAAAAAACAATGATAACTAGAATCATGTCATTTTAAAAGCTTGATTATATAGTATTTCGTTTTCTTTAATTACTTGATTTAACCTGTTAATAACATGCACACAGAGCTTTGAAAAACAAGCCCCAATAACAATCTGCAAGTGTCTCGTAATTACCTGGAAGGGGGTCTGCCCACTGTTATTCTTTGTGTCCTTATTGGCTCCCCGATACAGCAGGATACGGGCACAGCTCTCCTAAATGATGAAATCAGACAATAACGGCCTGAAGACACTGAGGCCATCTGATGCTGGCCATAAAATATAACAAGCATTATACATCACACAACTGTAGCACTCCAGTAAATACACCACTTCAACACAAAATAATGAAATCTATGCTTAACCAGCACTAAGATGTGTCTGTCTTAGTGTAAGACAGACATTTTCGACATAAGATTTTATTATTTGGCTTGATTTTTGTGTCAGGACCAGCGGTTATACCTTGTTATATAAAGCACATATGTGCAGGGCAGTGTTTCCTGAGGCATTCTGGGATGAGGAGTCTGCACCATAAAAAAGCAGGTGCTCTAAGTGTTGAGAGTTCCCATTTTGACAAGCCTGGAGAAAGAGAGAGAGCAAGAGAAAATAGGACGGACACAGAATGAGAGAAGTGGATAGGAAGAGCAGAAACAGTCATTTGACATGAGGAAGGGAAAAGAGGGAGAGAAGAATAGATTTTATACATTGTCAGAACAGACACCTTTGCTAATTAACACCACAGTGAATGTGTGAGTGAGAGGAAGAGAACGAAAGAATCAAAATAGATATGGAAATGCACACATGCACAGAGAGAGAAGAAGGACTGAGCAGTGATTCCCAACTGGTGGTGCTTGGAAGAAACTCAAGCTCGGATTCTTGAACTTGTAAGTCTCTATTGCCTTTGTGTTTGTAACTTCTGTTTGCAACTTGTTTAGTTGTGATTGTTATTAAATTACACCAACAGGAACTGCAAATGACTTTTTTATTCTTGTTAGACATTCCATTTGGCTGTTTTTAAGTCAAATTCCCTGTAAGTACTTTCTCTGAGAAAGGCAAAAAAAGCTTATTAATGTGATTTATTAAAGGGAGTAGAAACTTGGCAAGTCTGTTTTTCAACAACAATTTGACTGTTTTTAGTTAAAAAATGAATCACTGTAATAATACCCATTTTAAAAATATTACTGATAATGCTAAATGATATCTAGTGTAATATGAGTCAAAAAAGGAACACAGTTTCTTGTTAGTATGTGGCTGATTCAGTGTTTATAATGAAGTTTCTTTTGCTTACCAAGGCTACATGTTTTATTATTTAAACATATTAAAAAATATAGTGTCATTTTTGTTCTATGAAACATCATTATAAATTTAACACATGTAATTTTTTTAATTTATTACTATATATGCTGATTTGGTCCTCGTGTAATATTTCGTAATATTACCAGCTTAACTAATATTTTACAGTTGTGTTGCTTAATGTTTTTGTGGAAACCGTGATACATTTTTCAGGATTTTTTGATAAAAAGAAAGTTCAGGAGAACAGCACTTATTTGAAACATAACTTTTTGTAACAATGTAAAGTCGTTCCTGTCACTTTTGATCAATTTAATGCATTCTTGCAGAATAAAGGATATTCATTTCTTTGTTAAAAAACAAGCATACTGTAATTTACTGTAATGGTACTGTATGCATCCAAAGTACAGCAAAAACAGTGAAATTTTGAAATATTTTTACTATTTAAAATAACTGGTTCTATTTGAATATATTTTAAAATGTAATTTATTCTTGTGATTTCAAAGCTGAATTTTTAGCATCATTACTTAAGTCTTAAGTATCACATGATCCTTCAGAAATCATTCTAATATGCTGATTTGCTACACAAAAAACATTTATTAATAATTAACATTATTATGATGATGATGAAAACAGCTAAGTAGATTTTTTTCAGGTTTCTTTAATGAATAGAAGAACAGCATTTATCTGAAATAGAAATATTTTGTAATATTACAAATGTCTTTGCATCAGTTTTGATCAATTTAAAGCATCCTTGCTAAATAAAAAAAATAATTTCTATATTAATTTCTAATATATATATATATATATATATATATATATATATATATTTTTTTTTTTTTTTTTTTTTTTTTTTTTTTTTTTAACCGTTTTTTGCTTTTTTGTAATAGGACAATTGAGATATGACAGTAAGGAAGTCTGAGAGAGAGATAGAGAGAGGGGGACAGGATTCAAACTTGGGACACCCAAAGTGCAATTGCGCCATATGTCGGCATGCTGCCCACAAGGCTATCTGTGCTGACATCATAAAAAACGTTTCTTGAACAGCAAATCAGTATATTTGAATGATTTCTGAAGGATCATGTGACACTAAAGACAGGAGTGATGATGCTGAAAATGTAGCTTTGATCACAGCAATAAATTACATTTTAAAATATATTCAAATAGAAAGCAGTTATTTTAAACAGTAAAAATATTTCACAATATCTGTGCTTTTGCTGTATTTTGGATCAAATAAATGCAGACTTGGTGAGCAAAAGAGACTTACAAATCTTACTGTTCAAAAACTTTTGACTGGTAGCGCATATATTACAGCAGTTCTCAGTTACACATCAGTTATTCATGTGTTTCCTGTATATGTCATACACGCTGTTCTTCTCAACATTTTTTTGTACCTGATGGGTTTCGTCCCAGCCATTCTCATCACGGAGTCCCAGCTTGGCTCTGTGGTAGAGGAGGGTCTCACAACAGGACGTGTCGCCCCCTATCAGCACAGTGTGATAAAGTGGTGTCAGCCCACGGCGGTCCTTATAATCAGGAGATGCCCCCAAAGACAACAGCGTCTAAAAAACAGAAAACATACGACTAAATTTAAATATAAATTTTAATTACTAGCATAATTTCATTCTTCACGTGGTTCTGGGAAGCTATTGTGGTTTCATATATGTGTTACCAGTAGGGCAGTGTGTGCGTGTGCTCTGACAGCCTTGTGGAGAGGGGTCAAGCCATCCTTTGCCCTAAAGTCAATGTGGGCTCCCCCCATCACCAGCACCCTGATGATCTCCCCTCCACCCGGCTCCGTCTGTACAGCCAGAGTCAGTGGGGTCTCTGTCACACATAAGCGATCAGTTATTACACTAAGATAATAAATGTTATGTATATGACCCTGGACCACAAAACCAGTCATAAGGGCCAATTTTTTTTTAAATTAAGATTTATGCACACTGAATAAATAAGCTTTGTTAGGATTTTTGACAATTTTTGGCTGAGATACAACTATTTGAAATCCTGGAATCTAAAGGGTGCAAAAAAATACAAATAATGAGAAAATCACCTTTAAAGTTGTCCATATTAAGTTCTTAGGAATGCATATTGCTAAACAAAAATGAAGTTTTGATATATTTACGGTAAGAAATTTACAAAACATCTTCATGGAACATGATCTTTACTTAATATCCTAATGATTTTTGGCATAATTTTGATCCATGCAATGTATTTTTGGCTATTGCTACAAATATACCTGTGCTACTTAAGACAGGTTTTGTGGTCTAGGGTCACATATATTTACTTTATATAACTCACATTGTATTCGTCTGAATGAAGAAAGTCATATGCACCTAGGATATGCACTTTCATTTTTTTAGCGAACTATCCATTTAAACAGGTTTGGAATAACATGAAAGTGAGCAAACAAAATTATTATTTTAGTTTTTGGCTGCACTATTCCTTTAACTACAAGACAATACTTTTTCTCAGATCAGCCTCCTAGTGGTTGCAAACGGTGCAGCAGTTCTCACTCCACGTTAGCAAGGTCTGCTTTGAGAAGTGACTGTCAGCCTGGCAAGCACAACATCAACTCTGTGACTACGCAGACGACGCAAACTGTGAACAACACTCAAGGTAGCCGTCTTGCAAGTCAAACTCTGCCGCAAACGAATGCTAATATTACTCTGCATTGTCATCTGGTCCATAAAACGGCTTTCACGGCACGTCTGGCCACGTCTCCGCCTCACCAAATGCTCGCCAAAGTGCAAAAAACTTGAATTAATATGGCATAAAAGATGCTGCCCCGTTACAAATGTGTTCAAATTATTCAGTGGTCTTTGTTGACACGCACTGAACTGAACCGTTGAGCTGCAGTAATTGTTTCATCTCATTAAACAGCCCAAGAGTAGTAACTGGGTTCTTGTTTGTTTATTTAGTGGGCAGCCACTGAGTCCAACGCTAACTTCACGCATTTGTTGCATAATTTAAACTCCAAATGACTTTTGTTGGAAACTGCATGGATCGTTTGAGAAGATGCAAATGTCCATTCCTGTAAACGCTCATTGAATATTCATACAGCCTGATTTCCATATGCATATAGCATGTGTGTGGGCCAGTTTATGCTCTACTGGCGGTAATTCATTATCCAGCTTACTAATGGGAAGCTTATTAACTCTCACAGGAAGGGAACAGTGCAGTCCCTGACACCTCACCTTCTGTATCAGGATCGTGGTAGTTGGGGTCAAGACCTTTGTCTACAAGTTTGGCTACCTTTTCCACAGCCCCGGCCTGGATGTAGTCCATGAACTTCTTCAGACTGGCCTGTAGGGGGAGATACATGCAACTCATGTTAGGCAGTGCCCTGAGGATAAGCTACTTATCGTATTTAACATACACACTAACACGAAAGTAGCTCACCTTGAATATTCACTTTGTATTTCTATTTTTGATAAAGAATAAGATGATTTCTGTGGTGACGCCTACCTTTGTGTGTAGTTTGGCAAGCTGTTTTTCATCTAGATTTGTCTGTTTGTACACCCTGGTTTTGTAGCGGAACTGTGTGAAAGAAAATCAGCCAAAATCAGTGGAATGACAGCCGTCAAAGAAACTTCCATCAGATTATGGAGGGAAAAATGTTTACAGTAATGTAAAGATGAGTAATGTAATATAAGGAGAGCATAAGCATACATGTTTGGTCTTTTCTAAACTGTTCTTTTGAGTCAGGGCAACTTTTTTAGATGCACTAAATTCTATTTTTTAGCACAATTCCTTTATGGATGCATACTTTTATAGTACTGATGTGTTGATTCAAAATAGTTTTGTTTTATTATTTCTTTAAAATGAACTAAAACTATTAGACTTAACCTAACACTATTAAAAATATTTACAGGTAATTTAAATAAAGGTTAAATAAAGCAAGTTATTAATATTAGGTGAAACACTTAAAAAAGATGACGAAAATTTAAAATGTTGCCTTGGCATTTAACTGAAACAACTATATTTAAGTTAAAGTATTAAAATGACTAAAATTAAAATAAAAACTGAAACCATAATAATAAATGTTTACAAGAATATTAAAAAACACTATAACAGTAAATGATATTAAAATAATTCTGATGTAAGATTTTATGCAAAAAAACATCAAGCTCGAGGTATCAAAAAAAGCACTGTAACTGAACACAAGCAGAAATGCTCAGAAGCACAAGCCTAAATTAAATTAATAAATGAAAAAAAAAACAGTATCAAATTGGTGCTGGAAGTAGTCAATCTGGTATCAGAATGAAAAGAAAATCAGTGATATCGCCCACCCTTATTATCAACTTCAGATGAAAAGAGTTAAAGTTTTTGCTAAAGGAGCAGTCCACTTCCAGAGCAACAATTTACAAATAATGTACTCACCTCCTTGTCATCCAAGATGTTCATGTCTTTCTGTCTTCAGCTGTAAAGAAATTATGGTTTTTGAGGAAAACATTTCAGGATTTTTCTCCATATAATGGACTTTATTGGTGCCCCAATTTTGAACTTCCAAAATGCAGTTTAAACGTAGCTTCAAAGGGCTTTAAATGATCCCAGCCGAGCGAAACGATCAGTCATTTTTTTCGAAAAATAAAAATGTGTATACTTTTTAAGCACAAAAGCTTGTGTAGCACAGGCTCTGGGATGCGCGTCCACGATGCTATGAATTAGTGATGGGTCGTTCTTGAACGATTCTTTCATTTTGCATGAATCTTCAATGTGACTCGGGAAGAACGAGTCATCTCGGGGAGTGATTCGTTCAGTCGCGCATGCGCAACATCCTGTTAGGTTCTGTACTGGAATTAGTTCTCCTGTTTCAAGTCTTCGGGTTTTTTGAGTCGTTCAGTTATCTTATGGGGCTGTCACGTGATGAACGAACGACTTAAACCCGAAAACTTGTCAGATAAGAGGGGAGGTGAGTTAATCATAGACTAAAGACCCAGGTAAACAATGAATTAATCTTTTCTGTTTCTTATAGCATTATAGTTTTGTCTTGTTTGTAGTGTGATCAACGTTTGTGTCAGCAGTAGATGTGTTAGGGAAGTAACATGAAATGACTCATTTTGCTGAACGAGACTCAACTGTCCGAGTCAGTAAAATGATCCGAACTTCCCATCACTACTACGAATCACGTGTAAGTTCATCGTCTGTGTACTGAGTATGGTGAAAAATTCCAACTTGAGAGGAGGACATCGTTGTAGCTTTTTGTTTGTAAACAGCGTTTGACTTACTTGCACTTTCTTAGTCTTTACACATTCGCTTTGTAAACACCAGGTCTGTAGTTCCGCCTACGTTCCGCATGACCTTTCGACTTGATTCAGTAGTAGGTAGTGTCGTGAACGCGCATCCCAGAGCCTGTGCTACACAAGCTTTTGTGCTTAAAAAGTATTAAAAAAAAATTCCGAAAAAAATGACTGATCGTTTTGCTACATAAGACCCTTCTTCCTCAGCGGGGATCGTTTAGAGTCCTTTGCAGCTGCATTTAAACTACATTTTGGAAGTTCAAAATCAGGGCACCAATGATCTCTATTATATGGAGAAAAATGCTGAAATGTTTTCCTCAAACACCATAATTTCTTCATGACTGAAGACAGAAAGACATGAACATCCTGGATAACAAGGGGGTGAGTACATTATTTGTGAACTGTTGTTCTGGAAGTGGTATTCTCCTTTAATTAATTAGATTTTGAGTTTACTACTGTTGTATAATATTGCCCTGTGCTCTACACATAATACAAAACATTTTAATTTTTTCATTGTAAGACAAATGTCCAATAAATCATATCAGGGTTATTAGGATTCATAGTTACCAGAGAAGCCGCTTAAAGAATTATTATCACCTAGGCAACAAACAATTTGAAGCAGCAGTTTCCTAGCACCAACATTCACATTCAATTATAGAACAAGAGGCAAAAAAAAAAATAAATAAAAAAAATAAGAAAATGCCTAAAATGAATAGGAGAACACAAGAAAGGGTACCTCCAGGTAGGGTACTCCTTTCTCAAAGGATTGTGGGTATTCGCGGAGGGGCCTCTCTTCCTCCAGGAACTTGGCATCGTGCCCGTCAGTAGCAGGTTGGAAAAGGCCATAGTTTAATACATCCCTTAGAGATTCAGTTAGACTACACAGCACCTGCTGCTTTGCCTTCCATACGGTTGCATCAGGGTTGAACCTCAGACACTTCTATAGAGACAAAGAGAAAAAAAATGGCTGTTAGATAAACAAACTGATTTAACAAAATTACACAATTTAACTATTTGCTCTTTATTATATACAATTTTATTATATATAATTATATAATTATTATGTTATTCAAATAATATATTGTATTATTACATTTCAAATATTTATATTTACAATATTAGTTTTTTTGTTTTGTATTTTTTAATTTATATTATTGACGCTAACATTAAAAGTTTTTCAAAGGTGTTTTCTGCTCACCAAAGCTGCATTTTGATCATAAATATAGTAAAACTTGTTATATTGTGAAATATTTTCACAAGTTAGTGTCACAAGACATTAATGTTTTCATACACTGCCATTCAAAAGTTTAGGACCAGTAAAAAAAAATTAATTGTTTTGTAAAGAATTCTCTTATGCTCATCAAGTAATAATGTTTTTCTATTTTTTAGAAAAATAGTTTTTCTATTATTTTTTTCTATTTCTATTTTATATATTTTAATATAGAAATATTACATATATATATATATATATATATATACATATTCAGTCTTCAGTGTCACATGATCCTTCAGAAATCATTCTGATATGCTGATTTATTATCAATGTTGGAAACAGTTGTGCTACTTTTTTTGGGAACCTGTGATACTTTTTTCCGCATTCTTTGATGAATTAAATGTTAAAAAGAACAGCATTTATTCAAGATATAACTCATTTCTAACAATATAACTTTTGAACAGTAGTGTACATTGTTAGAAAACCTTTCTATTTCAAATAAATGCGGTTATTTATTTATTAAAGAATCCTGAAAAAACAATCACAGGTTAAAAAAAACTGTTTACAACATTGATAATAAATCAGCACATTAGAATGATTTCTAAAGAGTCATGTGACACTGAAGACTGGAGTAATGATGCTGAAAAATCAGCTTTGCATCACAGGAATAAATTACATTTAACAGTTATTTTAAATCTAAATAATATTTCACAATATTACTGCTTTTTCAGGATTTTTTATCAAATAAATACAGCCTTGATGAGCGAAAGAGACTTCTGTAAAAAAATAAATAAAAAAATAAATAAAAATCGTACTGATCCCAAACTTTTGAATGACAATGTATATTTATGTGTGTGCTATTACATGTATAATATATATATATATATATATATATATATATAATAAACACGCTTAATTTATTTTAATTTATTAATAATAATAATAATAATAAGTACCAAATAATTACTAGTATTGACTAACTATCCCTACTGACCCTAAAAAGAAAAAAAATGGAGTTCTGTTTGATGTGCACTAGAGGGAGACATTGTGATTCATTCAGGTGAAACATCACTGCCGGATTAGCAGACCCTTGACCAGCAACTGTCCGTCAGCTTCATTAGCATCTAATTTGAGTCTTCGGTCAGCCTGGTAGCGCTAAACAGCAGTGCTAATTGAATAATTAGTCTGCAGTAATAGCTATAATCCACAGCTCGCTCAGGTACCGTAATAGATGCTTAGGAAGGCCAGGTAATGCAATGTGATTTGTGACACACCCCACTCTGCAAATACTGCACGGTTCCTGCCTGAAGCTCTACACCCTACCCTACAAGCTTGAGCATAAGCTCCAGGCTAAGGGACATGGTAGCTTCGAGCAGCTCAGGCTGCATTTTGGGACAGCAGCGCTGTTCCAGGAACTGTGAAAATGGGACAGCCCTGCAGCGGAGTGCTGGAAAGAAATCCCCTCCTCTGACCTTGAGGAGTAGCTGTGATTGGTCCGCGGTTGCGTTTAGGGGGTTAAGTCCGAAACGGTCAGTTTCCTGCTCTCTTTACCACTGTCTTCATGTGCATGTGTGTATGTGTGTGTACATGCAGTGGCACAGAGAAGTGTGAAATTTCTTCCTCCCTCTGTTGTTCAGTCTCTCACTTTGTGCACAGCCAATCCCCATCACCATGGCAACCAGTTCATTAGTAGAGCAAGCTGCAGGTTTCCATAGAAACATCTCAGCAGTCCCTTGGTGCGCTATGGTATGGTGTACGTGTTTCACTGTGATCTTACGGAGTGCACTACACTGGAGGGAGCTCTGCTCGAGAGAGGTCATAGGTGTAGTGGACAACTTTTGGAATATCAAGACGTGTGGAGATGACTCACATGTCAGTACGTATAAGTCTAACATCTTGCATATGCAAGGACAGGCAAAATAGTTCACACAAAAATGAAAATTTCATCATCTTTTATACATGCCTTATGCCTTTTGAAACCCTTATGACTTTTTTTCTTTTGTGGAACACAAAAGACATTTATAGCAGTACATCCAAGGTTTTTACAATATAGTGAAAGTGGACGGTGACCACAGCTGTCAAGGCAAGTATTCAGTAAATGGCTTTAGAAGATTAAAAAAAAAACGTGTACTTCAAAAGAAAGTCTTCTGGACTATTGTTAGGGTGCTTTTTGGGAGCTGGACATCCTGTGGTTCACATCTACTTTCACTGTATGAAAAAAAGAAAAAAAAAAAAAAGTATTGTATAAAGGATTGTAATGACATTAGGTTAGTAAAAAAATGGCTTTTAAAGGATTAGTTCACTTTCAGAACAAAAATTTACAGAAAATATATTCACCCTGTTGTCATTCATTTCTTCAGTTGTAAAGAAATTACATTTTTTTGAGGAAAAAACTTCAAGAATTCTCTCCATGTAATGGATTTCTATGGTGCCTGCATGTTTGCACGTCCAAAATGCAGTTTAAATGCAGGTTCAAATAGCTTTAACAATCCCAGGCGAGGAATAAGGGTCTTCTCTATTGAAATGATTGGCTATTTCCTAAAACAAAATTACAATCTATATACTTTTTAACCTCAAACGCTCGTCTTATCTAGCTCTGTGTGAACTGTTTTTTCCCGTCATAACAGTTAGGGTACGTCTAAAAACTCCTGTCTCAGAGAAAATGAGACTTTAGTTTAGACGTACCCTAACTGTCATGACCGGAAAAAACAGAGTTTACACAGAGCTAGATAAGACGAGCGTTTGAGGTTAAAGGAGAAGTTCACTTCAGAAAAAAATATTACAGATAATGAACTCACCCCCTTGTCAAGATGTTCGCGTCTTTCTGTCTTAAGAAGAAATTCGATAAGAAATTATGTTTCTTGAGAAAACAAATTCTAGAATTATCTCCATATAATGGACTTCAATGGTGCCCCCAAGTTTGAACTTCAAAATACAGTTTAAATACAACTTCAAAGGGCTCTAAGCGATCCCAGCTGAGGACGAAGGGTCTTATCTAGCAAAATGATCAGTCATTTTGAAAACAAAATGACAATTTATATACTTTTTAACCTCAAATGCTTGTCGTGTCTAAGTCTGCGTGAACACAATACGGTCAAGACAGTTATGTATGGTAGGTATGTCAAAAAACTCCCATCTTGTTTTCTTCCCCAACTTCGAAATCGCCCTACATTGCTGCAGAAGTACCTACCCAGTGCAAGGAAGGTCAAAATGGTAAAACAGTAATGTAGGACAATTTTGACGTTGAAGAAGAAAATGAGACGGGAGTTTTCCAACATACCCTAACTGTATTGACCCGGATTACACAGACTATGCATGCACATCGCAGAGACGACACAAGACAAGCATTTGAGGTTAAAAAGCTTCTAAATTGTCTAGATAAGACCCTTCTTCCTCAGCTGGGATCGTTTATAGCCCTTTGAAGCTGCTTTTAAACTGCATTTTGGAAGTTCAAACTTGGGGGCACCATTGAAGTCCACTATATGGAGAGAATTCCTAAAATGTTTTCCTCAAGAAACAATTTTGTATTTACTGAAAAAAGAAAGACATGAACATTCTGGATGACAAGGGGGTGAGTAAATTATCCGTAAATTTTTGTTATGGAAGGGAACTACTCCTTTAAAAAATATATACATTTTCTTTCTTTTTTTTTTTTTTTAGAAAAAAAAAAAAAAAGACATTGTTTCGCTAGATAAGACCCTTTTTTCTTGGCTGGGATTGTTTAGAGCCCTTTAAAGCTGCATTTAAACTGCATGTTAGAAGTTCAAATTTTGAGGCACCATTGAAGTCCATTATGGAGAGAAATCCTGAAATGTTTTACTCAAAATATAATTTCTTTACGACTGAAGAAAGAACAACATGAACATCTTGGATGACAAGGGGGAGAGTACATTATCTCTAAATTTTTGTTATGGAAGGGAACTACTCCTTTAACTTTACACATACAATGCAAATGGGTAAAAAAAAAACACAGATGCAGACGTGAGTTCATCTGCACCCATGCGATTACAATAATTTTGTTGGAATGATAATCAACCTGGAAAATGATTTATTATAATGATATCTAATTATAGTAATTTGGCGGTTAATCTAAGAGCTATTATTTTCAGGTCCAAACCACAGACTTCTTCACAATGCCATCCTCTCTTTTTTCCCGCTGACAATAAGCCTGACATCCTGTGGTGTTTTTAAAGCGTTGAGGAACAATTTATAGATGAAAGTTCTAAACAGATTAGCTAATTAAACAAAATGTACCTAAATGTCTTTGCTTGTATCTCCTGGTGTAATTGCTGTATTGATAAAGATTCTGTTTAAGAGCTACATCTGTCTCTCTTGACGTTTTCATACTTGTTTTTCTCGGTTCTTTAGCTAATATTTTGTTTTGAACCCATTACTTCCATTTTCTCATTAAGTGCGATGCCAAGAGTGAGGTACAACATTCAGAAAAGTTAAAATATCAAAAAGGCAACCTTTGTTTAATAGTTTGGTTTAACGGTTCTACACCAGTGAGGCTGTCCCTCCCTTACTATGTAAGTCTATTTCATGGCTAAGCTTGTTAAAAATCATTTACTGCACAAGCACTTCCATCTCTGTTACTTTACATCTGAACACCCTCAGGGGAAAAGTAATTGTGCACATACATAAGTGAACAAATCACATTTGCCCTTTTGACTGTCAGACTAACAAACAAAAATTTTATCAAATAACAATCCAGCTAGAATAGGGCCATGTTAACATAGATTTGCTAACATGGCCATTACAAAAATTCACACAATTGAGTTTAGGTGCCCCACATTACCAAATGTCCTAGATTAGCCTTATTGATTCAGAGGGCCGGGATCCCTGCAGACTGCGTATAATATACAGAAGAGAAAAATGTCACATTTTGCTGATATAATACATAAGGACTGCTCTGCATGACAAACTAATATTTTACTCTGGATTTGAAATATTACAGACACCCAATGTACAGCTGCAGGAAAAGTATGTTAATAAAGATGTACTCTGGGTTAAATGGCTCGTATAAATTGATCATTAGTTACTACAGCCTACAGTTTGCCACATAAATGCATATTATCTGCACTGTAAAAAACAATTTGTTGAGTCAACTTAAAATAATTTGTTACCTTAAAATTTTAAGTTCAGTCAACTTCAAAAAAAGTTTATTCAACTTGAAATGTTAAATTATACTAAGTGACAACTTAGATATTTGAGTTGAATCAACTTAAACACAAATATCTAAGTTGTTACTTAGCACAACTTAACATTTCAAGTTGACTAAACTTATTTTAGTTCACTGAACTTAAAATTAAGGCAGCAGGGTAAATTATTTTAAGCTGACCCAACAAATTGTATTTTTTATTTTTTACAGTGTGGTTGAGATCATTTACAACACTTATTTAATTAAATGTATTTGTATCTGACAGTTGAGGGAGGCGGCAGCTGTTCTGTGAGTGGGCGTGGTTTCAGTGCAGACAACGGACACACCCCCAGCTTTTGAAAGCAGAGAATACTGCTTATTTTTTCATTTTTCATACTCATTTTTTTAGATTTGGATAACTTATTTTATTTACTTGGAAGGCTTTTTATTCATTTAAATTTGGCTGGGTGGTTAATAACACTTTTTTTTGTGGTGTGACAAACTCAGAACACATTTAATATTGTTTTACATAAACTTTAAACAATTAACACAAAAATGTATGTCTTCTTTCTGTAACATATTATGTTAACATTCACAGTGCAGGGTGAACAAAGAATCAGAATAGCTGGGTTTAATAACTGGTTGACTCTTTTGTCAACAATAACCTCCATCAATCATTTCCTGTAATTGCGTATCAGACCTTCAGGAGGTCAGGAGGAATTCTGCACTATTCTTCTTCACAAACTGTTTCAGCTCTGCAATATTCTTGGGATGTCTGGAGTGAATCACACTCTTAAGGTCATGTCAAAGCATCTCAGTTGGGTTGAGGTCAGGACTCAGGACTGTTAAAGTCATTCTGTTGTTGATATACTCCTATGTTTTGGTTTATTGTCTTGTTGCATCACCCAGCTTCTAAAACTCAACATTTTTCACTGTTTTTATAGACTGGGCATCTCTGACAGACATCTTAAAATTGGTGAATTTTTACATGGTGTGTTCAATAGGGACATGGAAATATATGCGTGTGAAAATTTTAAATATCAGACAAAACGTAACTGAGCTAATCACACCCTAGTAAAAAAGTAACAGATTTAAAATGCATTTATTTTTTGGAGTACTACTTATGCACAATGCACATTTCTTAATATTAAGCCTAAAATATGTTTTAATGTCATTATTGATGAGGATTGTATGATCTTTAAATAATTAGTCTTTAAATGCAAAATATTTTAGAGTGTGCCTAAAGTATATCTGTAATAGTTTAGCACCACCAAATATACTTTAGTATATCTTTAGTTGGACTTCAGCACTACTTTTGGACAATTAAAGTGAATTAAGTTTAAAATTAGCTGTTCCAATTTAACCGACTTAAAATATACCAGTTTAGTATATTAAAAGTACAATTGCAGGGTATTTTTATTAAACACACAAGTATGTAAATGTATTTGTAGTATACTTAGCATGAAATAAATGTATTTTACATACATTTTAGTATTTTTTTTTTTCACTAGGGTGGAGAGAGCACTTAAAAAGTATACTCAAAAAAAGTAACTGCTCCCAGTAATAAAGAAGTAAATCATTGCTGTAATTTGAAACTGTCTTTCTTTTATATGCAAGCATTATGTGATGTTGTAGTCTAACTAAAGTGTTTACTCATGTCTGACTGGTACAATGTTTCATGTAACCTTCCATGTGTGTTTCTCTCTTTCTAGGAGCTCCCTAAAGCCCATTTCTGCAGGGCCAGAGCAGGGGGGATTAGTAGACTTTAATGAGATCCATAGGGAAATAACCTTCACAGCCTCCTCCTACTCTCTCTCTATCATTGCCTTCTTCAAGACCACTCCCGTCTAGTCTTCACAATTACACCTACTTCTCATTTTCTTCCTCTTCCTCTATCACTGGAAAAAATGTTTTTTAAGGCCTTTTCATACTGAACGCAAAAAAAGACTGACTGTCCAATTAGATTTAAAGGAGATGTTCACTTCCAGAACAAAATTTTACAGATAATGTCCTCACCCCATTGTCATCCAAGATGTTCATGTCTTTCTTTCTTCAGTCGTAAAGAAATTATGTTTTTTGAGAAAAAAATTCAGGAATTATCTCCATATATTGGACTTCTGTGGTGCCCACAAGTTTGAACTTCCAAAATGCAGTTTCAAAGGGTTCTAAATGATCCCAGCCGAGGTAAAAGGGTCTTATCTAGCAAAAAGACCGGTCATTTTCTAAAACAAATAAAAATGTATATACTTTTTAACCTCAAATGCTTGTCTTGTCTAGCTCTGTGATGCGCATGCATACTCTGTGTAATCCGGGTCAATACAGTTAGGGCAGGGGTGTCAAACTCCGATCCTGGAGGGCCGCAGCTCTGCAGAGTTTAGATGCAACCCTAATTAAACACACCTGATCCAACTAATCAAGTCCTTCAGGCTTAATTGAAAACTGTATAGTATGTGTGTTGGAGCAAGGTTGTAAACAAAACTCTGCAGGGCTGCGGCCCTCCAGGAACTGAGTTTGACACCCCTGAGTTAGGGTATGTTGAAAAACTCTCATCTCATTTTCTCCTCCAACTTTAAAATTGTCCTACATCGCTGCAGAAGTATTTACAGTGGCCCAGTATTTACTAAGTGAACATGCAAAGAAGGTCAAACACCCTTTACAAAAAACCCTTTACAGTGATTTTAAAGTTGGGGGAAAATGAGATGGGAGTTTTTCCTCGGCTGGGTTCATTTATAGTCCTTTGAAGCTGCATTGAAACTGCAATTTGGATGTTCAAACTCGTGAGCACCATAGTCCTCTATATGAAGATAATTCCTGAAATGTTTTCCTCAAAAAACATAATTTCTTTTACGACAGCGGAAAGAAAGGCATGAACATCTTGGATGACAATGGGGTGAGTACATTATCTGTAAATTTTTGTTCTGGAAGTGAACTTCTTTAAGCTTAGATCACGTGCCAGGAGCAGCTGCTGTTGCACAAAAGGGCGAGAGTTGTAGCAATGATTCGAAAACCAGTGTAAACAAACACCAAAGAAAAGTATCCCGCAAAAAAAGAGAAGGGAGTAGATGCTGAGTTCCTGTTATCATTGGTGTCTGAGAACAGATTTACTCTCGCTTTTTCACATCTCACTCAGTGTGAAACAGTCTTTGCTCAGTGTTTTTGACATTGGCAAACAGTTTTTTATAAAGCACAAATCTAACCAAATGTGATATTAGTGAAGTTCATGCTTGAAGTAAAAAAAACAAAAAAAACAAAACAAAAAAAGCCAGTGGAGTGAAACTAACAAATGTAAGAATATTTTTTAAGAAATTAACACTTTTGTTTATCAAGGACGCATTCAATTTATCAAAAGTGACAGTAAAGACTTTTACATTGTTACAAAAGATTTTTATTTCAAATAAATGCCTCTCTTTTTTTTTTTTTAACTCTATTTAACAAGATTCCTGAAAAACATGTATCACCGTTTCCACAAAATTATGAAGCAGCACGTGTTTTTAACACTGATGGTAATAATAGAGAGATATTTACTGAACACCACATCAGCAAATTAGGGTGATTTTTGAAGAATCGTGACACTGAAGACTGGAGTAATGATGCTGAAAATTTAGGTGTGAAATCACATGAATAAATTACATTTTAAAATGTATTAAAATCAAACGTTTACTTGAAATTGTAGTAATATTTTGCAATATTTCTGTTTTTACTATATTTTTGATTAAATAAATGCAGCCTAGGTGAGCAGAAGACACCTCTTTAAAAAAAAAAAGAAAACACGTTAAGATAGAAAATAATGTAAAAGAGTTTTTTTTTTTTTTGCAATTGACCCTTTGCAGGGAGTTTGATTGACAGGTGATCTGACCAATCATAATGCCAGAAAGCCACTTTGTCAAACAAACAAACAAACAAACCAGACGGGAGAGTGGATTAACATTGGTAAACGTGAAAAATTGTGCGTTTTGACGTCTTTCTGTGGTTAAAATAAAATACCTTCTGATGTTCATTCATGTTTATTTCATGCTTTAACTTGTAAATATAAAAATACGATTGGTTCACATACTGTTTGAACTGAGGCGCTACAGCGATCTGTCACGGCACATTAAAGAGCCACAAAACAGTATTTATTTGAGTTTGAATTTCTTAAAAAAATGACCAAATTTTAAGCCTGAGACTTCATACCAAAAAGTAATCTGTCTTGTCTGTCAGTGCATTGTCAGTTTCCTCTTTGCTCCACAATATATTTGTGACAACATGATGTGTGGCGTAACTAAGGGGAGCGGGTCTTTGCGAAGGGTCAACTTAGCAATACTTTCCCTCCCTGACGCGTCCTATCCTCTTTCCATCCCCCTCATTCTCTTTCTTTCTCCATCTTTACTTCTTCACTATTGCTCTGAGCTCTCTCACCGATCGCTGGTTCAGGCAGACTCTGTGGTTAATGAGTGTGAGATGCGGGGTCACTCTGATAATGCCCTGATGCCCCTCAGGCTTCAGCGCCCTGCACTGCCAACACAGCTGTTTAACTATTACTGTCGCTATTTAGCATACAGTTCCTATGCAGTTTGTGGTAATATTAATACATTTCAGTGTATACATTTTGTATGTTAAACAATTCTGTTTTGGGTCGCCGCTTGAAGTCAGATGGCAAATCTGTGTCCAAAAGCTTTTAATGCATTAAAGGGTGAGTGGGCAATCCCGAAGCCCTACATTTGCTCAGTTGTGTTTGCGCACCTCCTGTCTCTCCCCGAACTCATTAAACCACAATTAACGAGCAATTGCAGTTTATTGAGGGTGAATTAGCTGGTATGTAGAGCAGGCCTAATGTACTGGGATTATGCAGACGTATTACTCCACACAGAAAAAAAAAACAGAGAGAGAGACTCATAAAAGAACATGGTTTGAGGCAAAACTGAAATCAGGAAGACATAGGACAGAAAGACATGAAAGAGAGTCTGAAAGTTACATTGACAGCTTTCGACACCTGACTGCCTTCTTTAATGTATACAGAAAATGAATAACTAGTTAGCTGCAATATAATGGAAGTAATGTCCGATATTTTCTTACATATTGTGATTGTACTGTTTGTCCAAATGAAATTATTAGAAGAGAAAAAAATAGGGCCATCTATTTTTATATGATGGTGGGGTGGGTTTTAAGCAGACTAAATGATTGGAGAAGACATGGCATACATCATCAGAGAGAAGACTGACATTTTATTGGAAGACTGAGTTATGCCATTTTGATGAAGAATTACAAGGTCAAAACAATGGATGAATCATTCATAACATCAATAACACAGAAAATAGATGTGAATTTTAATTTTCTTTTAATATAATATAATTTGTAATAAAATAATTCTCTGATTTTATAACCTAATACATCATGAATGCATCACTCTATTTCAGACTCATTTATCATTTTTGCACCGGCAGGTGTTGCAGATGGGTTAAAAAAAAAAAAAAAAAAAAAAAAAAAAACACAAGAAAAATGTTTGGCAGAGTGTTTCGATCCAGCTCAGATCACCTGCAGGTGTTTCGCTGCCATCCTGTTTCATCTATCAACCAATCTTACACTAATTACAATTTGCTAGTGGCTTGTTGGAGTAAATAGGCAGCTTTGGATAACTGGAACGAAGAAAATAGCACTCATTGTCTCTCTCTTCCACTCGCACACAAACATACACAAACTTCCCCCTCACAAACACACAGGCTACTGCACACATGCACACCTACATTAATTCTACAATCCCACATTAGAAGAGTAAAAAAGCAAGAGCAGATACAGTTTGGCTTAAATACGGAGAATAAAAAGAGAAAGATTACCAAAAACTTGCCGAAACTGAACATGCTCCCTCATCAGGCACGTCCAAATCCGGTGTTTGAGTAACATCAAGTCTACAAAAATGCCTCCATCTGGTCAATATTTGAATGCAAATATCCCACAATCCTGTGCGTGCGGTTTGGCAGTAGATTGCAAGAATAAAAATAATTTCTGAGTGAGTGATTGAAACAAATGATTTTGTAAATGACCAGGGTTTTTTTTATATATATTTCTAGGATTTCTTGTCCTTTTTCTACAGCTCAAAATACACATTTTTGTTAATCAAAATAAAAAAGAAATATAATTATTTGAAATATATATAATTATAAATATACCAATAAAATAATATAATAACAGATGTTACATAAAAAAACTTTTGTTGCCTGAAATAAGCTTAAGTACTAAGCTGAAAACTGTAAAACTGTAACAGTACATATATAATATTAAAATAACACTGGTATACACTACCAGTCAAAAGTTTTGAATGTTTTTTTACGATTTTTAAGGTTTTTTTTAAAGTCTCTTCTGCTCACCAAACCTGCATTTATTTGATCTAAAGTACAGCAAAAACAGTAAAATTTTGAAATATGTTTACCATTTAAAATAACAGTTTTCCATTTTAATATATTTAAAAATTAATTTAATCTTGTGATTTCAAAGCTGAATTTTCAGCATCATTACTCCAGTCTTCAGTGTCACACGATCCTTCTGAAATCATTCTAATATGCTGTTTTGCTGCTCAAAAAACATTTATTATTATTATGTTGAAAACAGCCAAATTTGATGAATAGAAAGTTCAGAAGAACAGCATTTATCTGAAATAGAAATCTTTTGTAATATTACAAATACCCAATAGTGTACAATGTTTTTATTTTAGATAAATGCTGATCTTTTAATCTTTCTATTTAAAAAATAATCCTGAAAAAATGTTATTCAACCATTGTAAATATTAATAATATAATATAATATAATATGATACTGTAGACTGGAGTAATGATGCTGAAAATTCAGCTTTGATCCCAGGAATAAATTACATTTTCCAATATATTCAAATAGAAAGCAGTTATTTTAAATAGTAAAATATTTCAAAATTTTACTATTTTGCTTTACTTTGGATCAAGCAAATGCAGGTGAGCAGAAGAGACTTCTTTAAAAACATTAAAAATCTTACTGTTCAAAAATGTTTGACTGGTAGTTTAAATTATATTCCGGTGCCTAAAAGGCAAATCAAAATGCTCTGTTGAGTAAGTGGTCGAATGGGCAGCGAGGCAGCAAAACCGCCTTCAGTTTGACTTCCACTAAAAGAACACTCTGGGCCCAGGTCTGCCATTTTAATTCAATTATCAAGCATAATCATATTATTCATGATTCATTAATCTCCTGCCACTGCCCACAGCTATAGGACGGGCTAGGGAGCATGATGGTAAAGTCACCCTCAGTACTGTCATTCAGAGGAATGAAGCACAACTATAAACACATACTGTAGAGTACTAGATGCTGTCATGTGTTTCTAGTCTGGGAGGAAGCAGCACCGTCGTTTGCATCCCTTTTGGCAAACATGTCCACAGTGACTTTAATTAAAAGTGCCTGCTTTAATTTGTGGTGTACAATAAACGGATTACAGCAGTGGTGATTTCATTCCTCAAACCATTGAACCTCTTAATCTGTCTTGTGAAAAAGAGCTTCACTTGAAAACCGCACAAAAATCACTCGCTTTTTACTGGGCTATTTCAAACCCACATCTCCCCCCTCCCTCTTTTGTTCTTCATCTAAAGTGGTCGAGGTCACCTTGAGTCTGTTTTTATTTGAAAGTCATACAGTTGTTTACAGGATTTTGGCTGGGAAGGATTTTTGCCATGTGGATGTTTGAGTCCCTGTACGTACTTTCCCTTGTTTCGTCTTTTTTTTTCCATTCTTCTCTCGCTCTTTCTTTTTGCTTTATCTGAGAAAAAAAAAATGTCGAGGTTTGCACATCTGTATGGAGGAGAGGTCTGAATAAAATTTACTTACACACACACATATGCACGCACACACAGACCGTATGAGCGCACACTGGAGGGCAATTTCAGCAGTTCCAGTCAGCGTCAGCCCATATTTAAATATAGATTCCTGAGCAATCAGAATCCTGTAAAACTATATACCATATCAAGAGATGTGTGAAATATAATATAGTTATAGTTCAAAGTAATTGGACATATCAGTGATTTATTTGAAACTCTTTCTGAAAATAATGAGGCTTGAATAAGTAAAGTGACCAGTGGATCACTGAGTCGCTAACTACATTTACAATACCGTAATAAAGTTTGTGATAGGTAAGATGTTTTTGGTTTTTTTTTTACATATTTTTTGGGCTCTTTATGTCTTTTTTATTGCAATAGGACAGTAGAGAGATGACAGGAAGGAGCTGAGAGGAGAGAGGGGAGTGGGATCGGCATTTTCATATATTTTCAAACACTATTTATTTGGTGATGACAAATCTGAATTTTCAGCATCATTACTACAGTCTTTGGTGTCGCATTATCCTTCAGAAATCATTATAATATTTTGATTTGATACTACTGAAGTAACATTTCTATGAATGTTAAAAACATTTGTGCTGTTTATTTATTTTGTGTGTGTGTGTGGAAACCATTATACATTTATTCAGGACTCTGAAAAGAATAGAAATCTTTTAGAACATTATAAATGTCTTTATTATCAATTTAACGCATCCTTACTGATTAAAAGTATTAATTTCTTTTGCACGGAAGTATAAATATTAGGGCTGGGTTTTGACACAAATTTCACAATTTGATTCAGTTGATTCACAAGCTTGTGATTCGATTTGATTCAATTTAATATCAATTATTTTGGCTATATATCAGAAATAGTGCATGCCAGATTTTCTTAAAAAAAAAAATATCTTAACTAATCCCATATCCCACTACATTACTATATAATTTAAGGTGAAACTTAACTCATCTGTATAAAACACTTAAATTACACTCAGTTAAGTTTATATAATAAGAAAGTTACAAAGTTACAATCAGTTTTTAGAAATATACACATTTAAATGGTGGCTGTTTATTTAAACATAAATTAAACATTGAAGAACAGTAGAAAATTTTAATGAATATGTTGTATGCTGCATATATTTAGCAAAATGCTCCTCTCTGGAGTTTATTTTTCTAGCTGACTAACGAGTTTATGGTTAATGTTGAGGTAAATCATGACATTGTTTATCCACATGTTTCCTACGCACGTGGCCTTACGTCAAAAGTGGGAGCGTCTTCCGATTCAAGTAAACAAGCGGGACGTGACACTCATTCATTCAACAGTTGACAGGAGTGATGGGCAAATGAAGCCTCTGACTGTTTTGGGAAAAGATTCAAAGCTTCAAGAGTTTCGAAAACAGCACAATCTGTTGGTTAGTAAAAAAATAAAGCAGCCAAATGCCTGTGAAGCTCTGTCGGAAGAAGCATTCACCACAATTTCCATAGATTGACTCTTTATATGCACCGTGAGTGTGTTTGTTTGTTGAATTTCTGACTCTGATAAATTAATTTACCCATCAAACAGTGCCATTAAATGCCAGTACGAATATCAATATAAATGTACAAGAACAGTGTACACATATATTAATTGCGTATGGCAAATATTTAATTTTCCTGAAATAATTTGTATTCTTGATATTACTTGTATGACTGGGTATTTAAAAATGTCATAATTAAATAAGTCCCAATGAAAATTTACTGGCAAAGTAAGATCTGGGGGTCGAACATTATGACACGCAAAGTGAATCACGCACATGACTGGACAGAAAGTGAGGTGTCTACGAAAGTGATTTCTACGTTAAAAAACCTCTTCGCTAATTAGCACACAAAATACCACTGGTATACTACGTCCGCGGCCTCACCGGAAGTTTTTTACATGCTGTAACTGGTATTTAAGTGGAGGAGATAATCAATTTACAAGCTTTTCGCACTGTGGCTTTTCTTGAACTGCGGTGCTACAGCATCTGTCCCTCCACATTAAACACATCAAATGCCAAAACTGCATTTATTGTTTGAATACTGTAAGAAAATGGATAGAATTTGAAATCAAAAACTTTGTTTCATATCAAAAGTAACAAAGCACAAAGCTTATTACGATTTATTGTATGGAAGGTGTGCTACAATGTTCCATTTATTAAACCATTAAACCAACATTGTACAAAGTTTTAAATCTGAAAGTTACTGTCTCTGTTGACGTCATCATGAAACATTAGCGTACTGCCCGCCCACTTGTTGCACGCGCATACCTGGGAAAACTTGAACCTCCCCCTCCCGTAAGCACTATAGTGGATTCCTGAGGATAGCATAGAGAAGTCGAGAAGATGCTGTGCTCTGCACTGTGAGGGTAAATCCGATCACTAGGGTACAGTTAGGGTATGTCTAAAACTTCCATCTCATTTTCTCCTCCAGCTTCAAAATCGTCCGAAAGAGATGGGAGATTTTTGACATACTCTAACTGTCTTGAACCGGAATGCACAGAGTACACATGCGCATGACAGAGCTAGACAAGATGAGCATTTGTGGTTAAAAAGTGTATAAATATGAATTTTTATAAGAAAATGACCAAACATTTTGCTAGATCGTATAGAGCCCTTTGAAGCTGCATTGAAAACGCATTTTTAACCTTTAATCTATTGAGCACCACTGAAGTTCACTATATGAAGAAAAATCCTGGAATGTTTTCCTCAAAAAACTTAATTTCTTTACGACTGAAGAAAGACAAATGTATTGGATGACATGGTGGTAAGTAAATTATCAGGAAATTTTTATTCTGAAAGTGGAGTAATACTTTAAAAACTGTTATTTTCTCATATACTCTGTAGCATGCATAATACGTATTTAGTTGTGTGTTAAAGGCATATTACAAGACAATGAAAGCGTTTTTAGACCTTGCATGCATGTCAACCTGTGGTTGGGGACTTCCAAAACCAAAATATGAACTTTCATAATCCATAATAAGGGCACTTTAACTGAAAACAGGCTAGAGTATTCAATTCTTGGGATTTGAGAATCAATATTCTTTCTTAAAAATGAGAATTGGTTAAAATAAAGAAAATCATATCTTTTTTTACCCAGCCCTAATACAAATGTTGTTGTTATCCTATACAGTATGACAATGCATAATCAAAAATTTGAAGGACTAAATACACATTGCGCATCACCTCTCGTTTTTGGAGAATGCGCACAGCGCTGAAACCAAATGTAGATATAATCATAACATGTAGGTCTGTTTGTCCAATTTTGCATCAGACTGGTGCAAGTTAAAGGGTCATTGGATGCAAAATGCACTTTTACATGTCTGAACATAAATATGTGTTGGCAGTGTGTGTACACAACCACCCTATAATGATAAAAATCCACCCAGTGTTTTTTTTTTTTTTGATCTCTATAAATCATCACCCCTTTCTCAAATTAAGCCATTCTCTGATTCTTGGCTGTGAGACGTCACACAGACTGAGGCCACACCTACAATAGTTGACTGACACGGTCGTTTCAACACAGACCCACCCTGAGTGAGCTGAAAACTGTCAACCATTGTTTCGACGCTGGAGCAGGAGATAGAGAAAAAAAGTCTCCCAAGCGCCTGAGGTTTTTTGTTGCTGGATGTAATAATGAACATAGCAGTCGTCATTTATCCCCGACACCTGAGCCACTGAAGACGCTGAGGATTACTTTCATTTTTTCTGTGTACCCCTCTTTTCCACTTAGACCACAGTCACACCTTTTCTGTTAAAGGACAATATCTGCCCCCTTAAACTGATTTACAGGTGCATTTTTTTTTTACCTTTATAGAGGCAGATTTTCTATCCTTATTAATTGCATACCATGTTTTATGTCATATTCTTAACATTCCATTAAGTGTATTATTAATATAATAAATAAACAATAAATTATGGCATATCGAAGTGATACTTGTAGATTTAAGAATAAAACCACCAACAGGTAGCAGCAAGTCACTGCCTTAATGAGCCAGGAATTGCGTAATTCATTCTTTCATTCAGTAATGAAGCAAAATGCTGTAGTTATGAATGGGTTATTAATAATCATCACTGACTCTCTAATTCGCTTAAATCTGCAAATTCGTTAACTAACGAAACACTGTTGAAAACAATATGTTGGATATATTATTATTTCATTGCAAAATATTACAAACATGACAATATTCTGTTTAAAATGTAGACTAAATTTAAAATGTAAAATGTTAATATTTAATATAACTTAATATTACCTTTTTTGGTGAACTGTTGTAAAAAAATTCTCACATTTGCCATAGTTTGGATATTCAAGGAAATTTGCATTCTTGCTCGTATTTTAAACATGAAAACAAGATCTCGCACAGGGTATGTGTATCAAAGAGAGTTTAAATCTCTAAAGTTTAAAGCAGCAGCCCTGCAGAGTTTAGATGCAACCCTAATTAAACACACCTGATCCAACTAATCAAGTCCTTCATGCTTAATTGAAAACTGCATAGTATATGTGTTGGAGCAAGGTTGGAACAAAACTTTGCAGGGCTGCGGCCCTCCAGGAACTGAGTTTGACAGCCCTGGTTTAAATCAATCTCAATGTACAGTCCATGTCAATATGTGCTCTTCATGCTATTAAGTGTTCTACTTTAAAAACACATTGAACAGCAGAGCGATTTGCTAAAGCAGCATATTCAGTGGGTATCCTATCACATGCACGCTGCTTGTGTGGATGCAGTCAGTTTTGACCACAAAAGATGAGGTAAGCTGATTGGATTATCATGTATTTGACCATTTTCCTGGGTTTTACATTGGACATTGCTTTGTCAGAAATACATGTTCAGTTTTAATATTACTTTAACTTGGCGTAGAATTAAATGAATGCCAAAACTCAGAATTTTGTTCGCGTACCCCCTCCGTCACCTCACGTACCCCAGTTTGAGAACCACTGATCTACCTAAATGCGTCTATGTTCACGCAAATCATTCGTGATCCAGCTTCACCTACAGAAATAAGAGTTTTTTTAATGAATTTTTGCAAATCACCTTTCCTAATAATGAGCTATTTAGCAAGTTTCGTGTCAAAATGCAGCTGAAGTTTACAGTCTCTCAGACAGAACGGCTGGTCACCCAAGGGCAGAGAGGGACAAGGTAAGCAAAGCTCTTTAGCATTTAAAGGGATATGCACTGAAACAGCTTGCTTTGAACAGAGCTGTTTTTGACAAGGTAAAAAGGGTGTTTTTACACTACCACTGAGAAATTTTAACCAAAATACGATATAGACTTTTCATTACGACTCTAAAGAATCATATCAACTTGTGGAAAATAGGCATCCGATGACCCCATAAAAAAAAAAAAAAAAGAGTTACTGCCCTAGACTGACTAAAACACAACTTTTAAAGTGCATGTAAACAAACTTATTGAAAGTGCTAATGGCACTTCTGCTTCGTAGTGGCAGCCGCAGCAGTAAATGTGTGTTTGTTGAGTGTGTGGCTCACCCACTGCCAACTTGCTGTGCTCTGGGATCTATTTCAAAGTCTACTCACATTTTATATATGTATAAGGTACTGCTAGGGAAGAAATATAGCAGGTCTTTTGTGCAGTAGAGGTCATGTGTATTGACCGATAGGTGTCTGGCCCTATTGAAGAGAGAGCAAGTTCTGGCCTGCCATAGCAGAAAACATGCGCCAGACTATTTGAGATGGCACTGGACGCTTGAACAGCTTTTCCAAGCTTTTAGATTCGTACACTTGTGTCACTCCCAGTATTCGCCTAATTGATTCTCTGAACGGTGTTCGGTGGTGCTCTGACTGCCTGGTTAATATGTATGCTGTGGGCTCAACCAGGCATGGTTAGCAAAAGTCGGATGTTGCATAGCGTATGAGTGGGTAATTGGAAAGCAGGTGTGGGTTTGTGTGTGTGTGACTAACCGTCTGTTTGATATCAGGAATGCCAATCCGAAAGACCATCATAGCTATGTGTGTGTCGTCAGGTGCGTTGCTTGAACTTCGTTCTCGTAGCTTCCGCTGCTGCTGCTGATTAGCCGGCGCTTGGTGGGTGGGTCCAGGGTTGGACGAATACGGGTTGGCCGCGTGGCCCGGGTTGCCGGGTCGTAGCGGTCGGTCTCCTGGAAGTCGTCCAGCCATTGTGCCTTTTTGCCTGTGCCCCTCTTCCCTGCCTCCTCTCAAACGCCCTGGTCCTCGCCTGATGTCATCTTCGTCGTCCACATCCTCTTCGTCGTCCAACTCCAGCTCTCCATTCTCCTCCTCGCCTTCCTCGTCCACGCCGTCGTCATCCATTTCCTCTTCCTCCTCCTCCTCCTCCTCCTCTTCCTCTTCCGCCCCTGGATAAAGGTGTTGACTGTTTCCCAGCATCCTTTGCTGCTCCTCGTCGCTGGAGAGGGGGCTGAGCGGCATCGTCATGGCGACAGGGAGAGTGGCACCAGCGGCAACGGCATCATCCCCAGAGACACACTGTGAAAAGAGAAGAGGAGTGTAAGCATGAGAAATAGCGAGAGGTGGATGATGAGAGGAGGAGAGAGCAGACTGAGAGAACAGAAGTAGGAGTTCGAGCGAATATAAAAGAACAAACAATCCCACATCGCTCCATCACTCAGCAGCTCATACCAAGACACAACAGGCCGCTCATGCAAGACGTGTTCTTGCATTCGTGCCGTTTTTAAACGCACACTAGAGGTCTTTGACAGTTGTGTCTAGCTGTTTTTGAAGCGTCTCGCGTCACAAGCATTACATTTAAGAATGGGACAGAATTAAGATGAACTTCTTTTAACTTGACACAGTGGCTCCAAAACATGGCACTCATAGCAGGAGACTTTGCCTAGTTCATGTTTACACTAAAAACAATAAAAGCAGATACTACAAATGCATCCATAGGACTCTATGATTTCCCCAACGCGGAAAAAGCAGACAGAATCGCAGTAACGCCAAGTGTCATGGAATTGGTAAAATTTTGGATGAATAAATCAAAAGTAGGTTAGTACGCGTAAATCAAAACGCGATATGGACTAGTGTCTGTGAATATTAAGCTGCAAAAAGACTATTTAAATATCAATCCTCCATGTTCTGTGCTTGTCTGTGTGAAATGCCACAAACACGAGTGGTTTCATTTACTACACACATACTGAAGCGCATGTGACGCTCACTGTGTTTTCAGCCTCTGCTGCCTCAATATATGAATACATGAACACATGAACATAATCTCTAGAACTGCTCTGAGAATCATTTCATGAGCATTTTACAGCTTCTTTTGAGAAAAACTATCATCATATCATACACAAACAGAAACTTAAAGGTCCTCATGACAATCCGTCACAATAAAAGAAATTGTGACAGAAATACTATATGTAATGATAGTACTACTACTATTAAAATTATTATTAAAACATTTTTAAGGAATAATTACATTAATAATAATAAATTATATATATATATATATATATATATATATATATATATATATATATATATATATAATTTTTAAAAATATATAAAATAAATTAATTAAAGATGCTTTTGATGATTAAAAATTAATTAAACGATTAAAATGGAATACAGAAAATTGAAAAAAAAAAAAGAATTTGTTAAAAATAAAACTGAATTTGAGGAAAAAATAAAACGTATTTCACAGGGTCGTAAAATGTAAGTTTTATTAAACTTTTAGTAAATTGCTGTTAAATTGTGTAAGTTTTAAGATTTCAATTAATTACACATGCTTTTTTATTAATAACATTTAATTTAACCATTAAAACAGAGTCCAGAACCATGAAAACAGAAATAAACTGAATACAGAAAAATAAAAAAACAAAAAAAAATGAATTTTTATAGGGCCCTAGATCCAGTGTAAAATCACTGTAATTGTAAATTAATTGTTTTCCCAAAAATAAAATAAATGAAAAAAAAAAAACAAAAAAAAAAAAAAAATTATCATCATTATCATCATCATCCTGTGCACCAGTTCAGTCCAGTTAGAAACTTAAAAGTATTGAAAAGTAGTGAACTACTGAAATTTATTTAATACTTTGTTTGTTGGTAATCACAGCTTCAAGACGCCTCCAGTATGGAGAAACTAGTCGCAAGCATTGCTCAGGTGTGATTTTGGCCCATTCTTCCACAGAGTCTTCAAATATTGAAGGTTCTGTGGGCCTCTTCTATAAACTCTGATCTTTAGTTTCTATTTTCTTATAAGGGCCATTCTAGCAGCTTTATTTTCTCTTTCTGAAACCAATAGAGAGTTTCCTTGGCTGTGTTTGGGATCATTGTCTTGCTGAAATGTCCACCCTTGCTTCATCTTTATCATCCTGGTACTGTAGGTGTTGGGACTGAACCAGCTAATATTAACTGCCACTGACAATAGTGAAAATTTCCAGTCAACAGCACCAGTTGTAGAAACCAGACCATTCATTTTCCTTAAAATAAATACCTAAACAGAAAAAATGTTCGAATGAGTTATATTGTTTCAAATCAAGAAACAGGTTTGGGTTATCTGATAATGATAATAATAATAACATCACTTTTTTGTCTCTTAGAAACGCATATTTGATAGTAGCTTGAGGATGCAGAGGTAAATTTTTGTCAGTAACATTTGTAAAAATTGTAGCAACCTCAGTTTTATATGGTTACATTTATTCGGACCCGTTTTTTTTTTTTTTTTTTTAAGCATTGGTCTCCCATAGTAGCAAGCATACATTTTAAATCATGATAAAAACAGTTAAAAGTTTGTTATTTCAAATGTAGGCACGTGGCAGCTTTTGCCGCATAAATTATATCGAACATTTATCGAACTCTTCATATCGTTTTATCGTAATCAGTATTTACGATAAAAATCAGTATTTGTAATCAGTATTTACACAGCATAACAGTAGAAAATGTATCTACATCACACGTGTCCCGCAAAATCACCTGTTTCCAGGTGGTCACCCTAGCTGATGCTCTTGGGTGCTTTATTAAGCATAAAAGTGATTCATGACGCCCTGCCAGAATATTGAATTCACCAAACCGAATATTCATTAAATGTTCAGATGAACAAGAGTATCACAATATTTACATTTTTGGCTTACTATTCCTTTAAGAACAGATCAAATTGTCAAGACATCAACATTATGTTCCAATTCCACTGCACACTGTCTAGAACTCAAGAACAATCTCCGTGGGAACGGCCCTTTGGCAAGAAGCCAATTCTCATTCACAGATTACCACCTACCCCTCATGTCCCACTTGCCCTTATGCAAAACTAACACACTCCTTACAATAATGAGAGTGAACTGTCAATGTACAGACACTCGGGCTCTGCTTGTATTACAGAAGACGGCTTCCACTGGCTCTGTCTCTCTACAAATACAAACTCGTGCACCTCTTGTATTACAGCACAGACGGGACTCCTGCCGCCATCCATGCGCGCACACACGCGCACACGCGCGCGCGCACGCAAACAGCACTCAACACAGTGTTGTAACTCCTCATATGTCCCAGATCAGTAACAAAACCACTGTAGCCCAGCACTCTCAGGCACTGAGAGTGTCTCTCCTTCAAATAGACCTCTTGAAAATAGGATTACTGTGTTTAGCAGGGAACAAACTACTTCTCTGTAGTGCCACTCACATCCAGCTGCTGTGTGGCTCAGACGCTGCACCCACACTTTAGATGTGGGGGATATCTTATGACAATGCATCTTGTTCTCGTGCCAATCAGCTGTCGTATCAGAAAGTGTTCACTATTACCCATAAAATCTCGCACTCCATACGCAAACCCTAGAGCAGAGTTTTCAAACTTTTACGATGCCAAATATGATGATCCCTGATGTGATGTGATATGATATGAAGCAATTTTTCACAAAAACGTAAATCACATTATACAAGGCAGCTCTATTTTTTTCCTATTAGAAACACATTTATACTGTGTGAGTTTTCAAAACCGAAATATCTGGCTTCTACATTGTCATTATATTGAACAATAATTTAGTTTAGCAAATAATAAATAATAGTTACAATATAATCTGGAAAAATTACAATATAATCTGGAAAAATTTTGGAGCTTTCACAAAGTTCACCCTGATACAATGATGCATTTTTTGTTCTTTTTTCCAAAAAGTTAAATCAGATTATATTGGAAGCTATATATTTTAATGTTATAAACACCTATTTATACTGTGTGAGAAAAAAATATTAAGTAATATATTATCAAGAGAACAACAACAACAACAACAACAACAACAACAAAAAAGATTTTCAAACTTTAATAACTGGCTTTTATGTTGTCATTGTACTAAAACAAATTGTTAAAACATCTGGAAAAACTGACTTTCTATTAAGTATTTTAAATAAATTTACTCAGATTTTAATTTTTAATTTTATTTTTTTATTTTTACCACAAACCTATAAGCAGATTTTCTGATAAAAATATTTTTCTGAATAATATTTTTTAAAATAAAGAAAAAAAAAAAAAACTTAAAAAGTAAATATATTGTTTCCAGATAACATTTTAAGAAATCTGCAGTTTTTTCAAAAAAATAAAATAATTGCGGTCATCTCATAATGTCATAGGGCAAATCCAGCGTTATCGATGTGACATTTTGCGTTATGCATGTGACAAAAATGCTTAAAGAATGTATGTGTTACCAATATACCAAACCATCTGTTTATATTTTAATAAATCCTTGTTGATAGAGTCTAAACAGCAGAAAAATATCAGTCTATGCACAAGGTTTCTATGTTAAAAAAGGGAAATAATCATGTGTTATGGATGTGACAAAAAAAAAAAAAAAAAAAAAAAACATTTTTGAGAGACTACATACTTTGTAGGATTTCTGCGAATTAAAATGCACAAACCAGATGCAATAATACCCAACAAATAGAGAAGCACAATGGAATTGTTACTTAATTTTAATTCTTAAGGGTCTGTTTATGAGGAATATGTACTGTTATGGATGTGACTGAAAATAGCCTAAAAGCCTGAAAATAGCACTTACCAGACTATGGAAAATCATGCACTAAAATTAAAAAAAATGCTTTAAAAAATTAAGAGAGACCTTACATGGATATTTGAACTACCAAATGTTGACATCTATGCTATCAGTATAGTAAAAATCTTTGGTAAAAACTTTCCTTTTTCATGGTAAAGTTGACCTTTCCATGGAACTACCCCATAATGTTTAGAGTCAAATGATTGAATATGAATGTAGAAATACAAATTATATTTCACACATTTCATTAATATTTAAAATTGCACGTTAACTGTCACAGCAACAAAAATACACTTAGCAATTTTTTTTTCCCTGGACCCCAGCTTGAAAACCCCTGCCATAGAGATACTAGTCCAACAGCCTGACATCACTAGTAACAGCTCTTCTATTTTGCATCTTTCTACTTTTTTCCTTTTTATTTCTCATTTATGCCATACCTTGTACTGCAAATTCCCAATCGTCCATGTCTGCCATCACCTTAACTGTGTTTTCATTAGAAACGCTGTGTTTTACCTCTACGAGATAGGAAGCAATTGAAGCACTGAACAAGATATCATTGCTTGCCCGCCACCAGGGTTATTGACTCTGTACTGGAGGGCAGCTGGTGTTAATGTCTCTCCAGACACTTAATTCAGAAGCTATTCCTGAGGGTACGGCAACATAATTCCTTTGTTTCACATGCCCATATCCTCAGCACAAACACAAACTATTCAAAACAATGGGAAAATAGCCCTAGAACATCTTAGCTGCATGAAGCAGTCATTCGATTAAAAAAAACAGAGTGTAAAATATACAGAGAGCGGCGCTATCAAAGTTGACAATGTGCCAAATACAATTACATCCAATTTGCATCTTCAACAAAGCACACAAATCATAATAGCTGTGAGCCTGTGGATTTGTTGTGAAGTGCCCCACATGAAGGCAGGGAAACAGCTAGACTTCCTGAAAGAGTATCTTAGTAGTGGCTTAAGGACGTCCCTTCAAGTTCAATGCAATATTCTGACCCTCAGGTTGTTGATCATCGGTTATTTAAAGCTTAAATGTGTTTATGAACAGAGAAGTCAACTGTGTGTGTGCGAGCACTGCAATTACAACACAGATTGCCTTTTATTTTCATGTGTGCTTATGCATGAGCATGATTCAATTTTCTGAGCGTGAATGAGTTTAATGCTATTTATGTAGTCTGAAAAGGCACTTGCTATGCAAAGTGGCAGAGGAACAGTATCTGAAGCAGTCTATATACTATTTAGTTGAAGTTAAGACCAGCAGCACGATTGCATTTTATTATTTTTTACACTATAGTTTGATAAGCAAGAAATTAATGATATGTGACTTATAATTTCAGCACAGTATTGTCAATTACTTAGTCCATGTTTGCTCCGCCAATGCAAATATTTCCAAAGGAAGCCACAGCAGAACAAACATTGCCCGTCTTCCTCCAAGCAACACGTCATGTTTGATTTTCAAATTAATCATTTTTGAACGAATCAGTTGAGTAAATGAATCAATGCAACTTTTAATAAACATTTAATTGCTGCCTACTGGCACAGCAATGCAACAAGATTTTTAAAAAGTTAAGTTAATGGACAAATACACTCAAGCTGAATACATACTCCACCAAATCATTAAGATTTTTGAAATGTTTTTTTTATAATATAAATTCTTAGGAATTCCTTAGTGCTCACCAAGTCTCTATTATTTAATCAAATAAAAATAAATATGAAATCCTATTATAACAATTTAAAATAACTTTCCTCTTTGTAATTTATGTAATTTATTCCTGTGATGGCAGAGCTGAATTTTTAGCAGCCATTAATGCAGTTTTGGATCTCACATGATCATTGTATTATGATATATATTATACTTATATGCTGACTTGGTGCACAACAAACATTTAGAGACATTAACTGCTTAATATCTTTGTGGAAATAAATGCAGCCATATGGGTATAAGAAACATTTTTCAAAAACATACTGTATGTGACCCTGGAGCACAAAACCAGTCATAAGGGTCAATATTTTGAAATTGAGATTTATACATAATCTAAAAGCTGAATAAAGCTTAATAAGCTTTCCATGGAAATATGGTTTGTTAGGATAGGACAATATTTGGCAGAGATACAACTATTAGAAAATCTGGAATCTGAAGGTGAAAAAAAAAAAATCAAAATATTGAGAAAATCGCCTTTAAAAATGTCCAAATGGAGTTCTCAGCAATGCATATTACTGTTAGAAAAAAAAAGTTTTAATATATGATCTTTACTTAATATCCTAACGATTTTTGGCAAATAAGAAAAATCGATAATTTTGGCTCATGCAATGTGTTGTTGGCTATTGCTACAGATATACCTGTGCTACTTAAGACTGGTTTTGTGGTCCAAGGTCACATATTAAAAAAAAATAAAATAAAAATTTTTAACCAGTAGAGTATATTAAAAAACATGCTGCATCTATACACCAGTAGGTGGCGACAAGTAACTTATTTATCTATTATGAGTTGTTGATTCATTTACTCTATCAATTTGTTCAAACGATTCATAGAGTGTATATTGTGCTAATAATCTCCAACATGTTTACATAAACTTAAAAATAGATAGTGTTAAAGCTCCAATCTAAAAAATGCTGGGTTTTAGTAACCTATTGGTAACCCAGCACTGGGTGAAATATGGACAAACCCAACGATTGGGTTGTTTTGCCCCAGCGGTTGGGTTAAATGTTCAAGTTTTATTTAAGTCAAATATTGTTTCAAAATTACAGTATGGCTGGCTTAAAATGAACCCAAAATAGGTTGTAAATTAAAAATCAGACACATAATTACTAGACGCATGAGCAATAATCAAATGGTGAACATTTATTAATAAGCTATTTTAAAATGTTCATTACTTAATTATTTACTCAATTGTTCATTTATTGAACATATTGATAAATGTTAATTTCCAACCTGTATTTTGGGTTCATTTTAAGCAAGAAATACAGTAATTTTCAGTTACATAAATAATATAGTAATACTTAAAACTTCCCAGAAGGCTGGGTTAAACTTTTCACCCAACAGTTGGGTCAGAACAACCCAATCGCAGACAATTTTGCAACACGGGGGATTAGCTTTAGAGGACTAATGCCAATGCGACTAGTCTACGTGGCACGTCATCTTGGTGATCACCGCTAAAAAACTGTATCGATACAAAGGCTGGCATCTCCTTTTTAGTTAGAGCAATCACATCCCCAGCACAGACTGACAGCACAGGCCACTGGACTGATAAAAACAGTGAAAAGTCGTGCTTCTGGACAAAATATTAGCACTAAATAAGCCATCAGAACAAGCCTTGAACAAATTAATGGACTGGAACTAACCGCTGTACAATAAAGTGTATAATTTGATATTGTCAAGACGACTCCTCCTTAACTTGGGCAAGTAAAGACGTGTTTATAGTAAAGGCTGACTGTATAAAACAGAGAACACGAAACTGATAAGAGTTATGGAATGGGCGCATGATGCATGATGACCAGCCTGACCAGATCTGACAATGAATAAGGGGCAGAAATCAGAGGAACAGCGATAACTAATGGGGAAGATATGGATAACACCAGAGGGATGAAAAAGTGTGAAAAACTGACAGAAAATATGTGATGGGCACATTAAAGGGCTGTAAAAGAAATAATATGACTGTCAGAGAAAATAAATGACAATGGCTGAGAAAAGAAGAGTGGGAAGAGAGGGTAATATGAAAGAAATACAATAAATGAAGCACAAAGCCCTCTTATTTACAACCGAAGATCAAACTAACGCCCCTTTGGCAAGCTCTGTGAAACTGTGCTGTCGTACAATCCTCCTTTATCATTACAGGCACCCTAAAACCATAAAATGGTGTGCAATTTAGGCAGAAACACTGACCATATTCATGCTACTGGTCACCCAGAAAATCCCTGATCAACAGAGCAATGAAACAGGCAAAAACAACATGATTTAGGGAGTATTGACAGTACAGAGAGTAACTAACAGAGGAGGCAGGAAAGAGAAAGAGGAGAAACAAACAGCAATGTTCAGCAGAGGTAGAGCAGCTGGCAGAATCTGAAAAGCATATGGATAAGGACAAAATGAAAGAGTACAAAAAAAAAAAACACTGGCTGAAGAACAAAGTATATTCTTTCCTGCTGACTAATCACAGATGAGGGGGATTGGAAATGAGGGGAGGGGAAGCGGGAGGGAGCTGAGATAGAGGGCAAAAGGAGAAGGGTGGAAAGAGCTGGGCCGAGAGACTGACTGAAAGACAGGAAGAGAGGAAGGCCAGGATGGTGATAGAGAGGGATTAGTCTCGGCAGGTTCTGGATCCAGGGAAGAGGAACTCGGGCACAGTGGGAGGAGAAAAATGTGAATTGAACAGATAGATTAAAAAGCAGAACACTGAGGAGCTGAATTCACATGTGGGAAAAGGTGCATGATGGCTGGAAAATATGTGAGAGAGAGTTAAAATAGAGGAATTTAGGAATGATAAAGAGCTAAAGGAACCGTAAAGGTAGAGTTACTTTAATAAAAATCTGAATTCTGTTGTCATTTACTCAACCTCATGTCACTGGAAACCTGTATGACTTTCTTTCTTCAAAATGAGATGATTTAAAGACTCATCATGCTGCTCTGATCAGCTTACTGGGAAAAAAGGGGCTGTAAAACTCCCAAACGGACAAAAGTGCCTTAAATAAATAAATAAATGTAGTTCAGACAACTCTTGCGCTACATTTCACGTCTTTTTCAAGAACTAATACCTACAAATTATACCTTAATTTGAGCTTTTCATCAGCTGTTTTTAAAACTAAAGACAGCATTTTGTTTCATCTTTAAAACTACGTCCTACGTCATCCGCCGTGTACGACCAGTTAGCACAAGATAGATTAAAGTGATTATTACATTTTAAATATGGATATGTTTCTTACAAAAATGCATCGATTCACTACAGGAGGCCTTTATTAACCCCCTGGAGTCATGTAAAGGCACTTTTTATTATGGATGGATGCACTTTATTAGACTTGTTTTGGACTGATGAAGAAAAACACCCGCCCATGCCATTCTAAAGCTTGGAAGTGCCAGGATAATTTTGAATATAACTCAGATTGAATTCATCGGAAAGAAGGAAGTCATATACACCTAGTATGCCTGGAGGGTGAGTAAATAAAAGGGTAATTTTCATTTATCCCTTTAATAGGTGGCAAAGATATGTATAAGCAGTATTAAGTCATTAGCCTAATATTTAACCTACCTGACCGAAAACGATAAGCACAAAATGAATGTTGAGTACTATATTTCTTTTATAAAACGGATATCACACAATAAAAATATTAAAACAAAAAATGCATGTATTGATATGTTCCTTTTTAAAAAGTTTGTTCAATAAATACTGTCCATCCCCTAAAAAAAATAGTTCCTGACAGCAACAGTAAACAGCAGTAGAATGTTTCTATGTAACGTACCTCATCTTATGGAGCTGAAATAAAAACAAAGAATACGAACTCTTCTCATTCGCTGTGTCTTTTAACACCATATATGATATTTTCTCACAAATAACGTTAAATCTACTCATGAGAAAACGTCTCTTGGTCCGTCTTTTAGTTTACAACGCTATTCGCGGCACAGCGTGGGTTTGTAACGGTCATTAAAGTGCAAACTGATGGAAGTATGTACATACAGAACCATACCTGAAAGAAAAAACTAATTAATACAGTAATATTCCCTACTTACCTCGCAAACTGCGGGCTTTCAAACAGACACGCGCACACGTCAACATTTCACCGCTTGACAACAGTTTCTTTGATGAAGTGAAGGGCGTGGTCTCAAAATTAAAGATGAATGATGGAACATAACGCCAGCAGGGGTCACTCATACTTCAGTAAATAAATAACAGCTATTTTTGCTGAACTACATAATACATAGAACATTTTGAGGCTATATTATTAATTGTTTACGTTGCTATGGGTGCCGCTAAAATTGTTGCGTAGTAATACACAGAATGGTGAAGCGGTCATAGTCGCGCTTTATCATGAACGAAACAACTGCTGACCAATCAGAATCGAGGACTGGAATGAACCATTTTATCCACCTTATTTTTTCCCATAAGAGTGGGTGCAGCCATTTGTACATTTTTTGTGTTTGGTTTCCGGTCTCATCCACTTCCAGCTATTTTTAGCTGCACAATAAGCTCGTTTTGCTGCTTGATATTGCAGACTGGTGTGTCTTACCATATTATTTAATTGTATTATCTTAATTATGAACACACTGGTTTGTAGTGCAAACTGTTTTACCGTTTACTGCACTTCTATATTCTTCTCGTTATTTCCCTATGGTGGATTATGAACCAGACGTCTAACACATTACCAGAAAACAGCTTAATTCCGCACTGAAAAATAAGGTGGATAATCAGTGATAAATTTCACATTCTATGCCGCTTGCATCTACCCTGCAATTATGTCCAGAAGAAACATAATTAAAACAGTACTATAACAGAAATACTATTATATTATATTTTTGTCTTTTTCATTTCTTGACAACCGTTGGTTTCTGTGAACACTACAGTGGTTTTGGAGCAACACAGAGGTAAGTAATATTTAATTTTTGAATGAACGATGAATCGGAAGTATAGTGACAGATAATTTCTTCAGTATTGTGACGTACAGAATCTGAGTAAAACGGCTTATCAAAAAAGACAAAAATGTTAGACCGGGACTTCTATACATCAGTGGTTAATTGGATTGTAAGATGGATTGTGAGATGTGGGCATTGTACCCAAAAATGAATGTGATCTTGTAGATGTCTGTATGACTGAAGTGGGGTTTAAGCAGACTAAATGATAATATAGTCTGAACAGCAAAGAGTCGCTTTACAAGAAGATCGAGTTATGACATTTTGACTAAAAAGTGAAAATCAAATTAAAACATATGCATGGATTTGTTCACAATAAAACCTATAACATGCATTTACAAAACGGTGAATTTTCATTTAATAGCAGCTTCAATATTTATACACTAATCATTTTTGCATAAAATATGCCACATATGGGTTTGGAGTGACATGTGAGTAAGATGTTTCATTTTCGAGTAAACTTTTCCTTTAAGGACATAGTTGGATAGGACATGAAGGATGTCAGAGCACACAATGAACTGAGCATATCTCAATTAATCATCAGCAAATGGGGAGAGATGAATCAAGACAAAGGAAGTGATTGATGCCCTCTGTAGGGCAAGAAGGAAACACGGAGCGATAACGAGTGCAAGATAATAGAATCTCTCCCCATCTCTTACTCTTTCGTTATCCTCCCATGGGTCCCTTCTCTCATTTACTCTGTCCAGGCGAACTTCCACTTTGGTGTTTCTACAAAATTTTAATGAGCTTCAAGGTTACGGTGCCTGTTGAGCGATTACTCAGAATCAAGGTTTCTGAAGTTCGATGTGGCACCGCAGGTTGCAACACATTGTGTAGCGTTACGTCTTTTTTACAGACCAATCTTGCCTGTTATTTTAAGTTTGTGTGCCTTTCAGTTTTGATCGCTGACTGTGACCCAATCAGGGGTGTCAATATTTTCCACATGCTGTGGAACAAAAGCATTTAAACCACAGATGCTATGAAAATGTAAAATACTTTACATTTAAATTAAAACACATGTTAGATCAACACTTTTGCCATAATGTTGCCCTACTAGCCTAACAGAGTTGTCTGGACAAACAATTTCATATTTAACCTGTTGATGATTTGCTAAGAATTGTTGTGAGCTCCCAGGACGCATTGTAGCATGAATAAATTATACGGTTACATATATTGGATTAAAGTGCTGCTGATAGCTGATTTGCTTTGTTGTTCTTGTCATAATGAGATGTTTAGAGCTCACCTTTTCATTTAATGTGTTTGTTGATTTGCACTATTTTAGACCTTAGCGTCATATTTAATTTTTGACAGGAATAAAAACTAGGCTGTGAGGGATAGAACTGCAGTGCATTCAATTGATTGTAATGTTGTTTAACAAAATACCAACTGTTCAGCTGACAAACACCTTTCTGAAAAAGAAAAAAAAAATAAGTAGACAAAACTTTGTGAAAATTACAGGCACTAGGACCTTTATACAGTGCGTGCCACTGCAGAATGTAAAGCTATCCTTTACAGCCTCATTTTTACCCGTGTTACAATCAATATGGCATCTAACCTGATTAAGGTCTGCTGAGATTTGCTTGAGTTCGAGACCTTTACCTTGCAAGATCTTAATGACTGCAGTAATGATTGCACAGTTCATGTCATGTTAAGGTGATAGTTCACCCAAAAATGAAAATTCTGTCATCATTTATTCACCCTCATGTCATTTCAAACCTGCATGACTTTCTTTCCTCTACAGAACACAAAAGAAGGTCTTTTTTGATTTATTGATAACTGTATATAAAATAAACAAAATATCTTTTCCATAAAAGAAAGAAATTCATACAGCTTTGAAATGAGTTTATGATGACAGAATGATATAAATCCATTAATGTGGGCTGATTTTTTCAACAAGACATCTATAGTTGCATTGACAAGAATTTATTGACAAAACATGCATTTACAGTAGGGAATAAGTAAATTCAGGTCAATCAGCTGTTACTGAGAGCTGTTATTAATGCCATTTTTATTTCAAACTTCTATGTTTTTTTTTTTAAACAATCTGAACTTTATTCTTTTTTTTTTTTTTTTTTTTTTACAGTGTTGAAGCTTTGTGAAAAAGCAGCTCTCCCAGTAAATTTCTGAAAGTCTGTGTGAGCCCTGCTGAGAGAGAGAAAAAAAAAAAACATTTTAAACCAGCTTATGCTTGTTTGCTGGTCTCCCAGCTGTTGGCTGGTTTCAGGGCACTTTTGAGAACATTTCAGGTTAAAATATGATTGATATTTACAACTCTGACGTGATCTCTGCGCTAGCCAATAGCCCCTTTCACACAGCAATCATGGTAAATTGCTGTAAAATTACCAGTATGATTTTACCAGTAAATACACAGCTATGCTGTTCACACAGGCAACGGCCTTTACAGAAGAGACCATTCACACAACAACACCAAAATGCAGCAAATGCTGTGACGTCAGTCATCGAAAAACTATCTTTAAAAGCTGTGCCACTGTCTTCATTCGCCTGCATGAGTAAAAGCGCTTTAGTTTCACTCTGTCCAATTCAACAACATTTTTGAAGTCTAAGTGACAGGCATAAGAGGGTGATCAAAAAGAACATAATATTTTTGCTCTTACAAACACAAGACGTGCATAGAAGTATCCAATAGCCCTGATGAATCGAAAAGAAGGCTGGGTCTCGAGTGAAATGTTGAAAAAGCTGGGAGACTAGGCACAATGGTCAAAGAAGCATATTTACTAATAATAAAAGCTCAGAATAATCACATCCATCACGTTTACTTTTAATGTTACAACTTCTCAAACCGGTAAATTGCCAGAATGAATTTACAGGTATTTCTGAAAAGGTCCTGTTCACACTTGATCTCTTAACAGTACAGAACATTTACTGGTAATTCAGCAGTAAAGACTGTATATGTGTGAAAAGGGCTAATGACAGTGAACAAGCTTTATCAACCGGATGTTGCATGCTTCTATAGGTAAAACATGGGTGCCACAAAAGTGGAGTATTGAGAAAGAATATCACCTATATTCTTTTGTTTCTCCTTTGTTTTTATACCCTTAAAACAAACCTCATGCCAGGAGAACCAGCTGACGACTTTGTTCGTCCTCCATTTTTTGTTCCCAAGTCACACTTTATCTCGCAAGTCTCTGTGAGATCTCATTTTACTGTCAAAATTATACTACATTTGTCAGGTGTGTGGTTACGCAGTTTGGCTGAATTGTGTAATGTGTGCATTCGGATGTTATAATGTTATATGCAACCCTGGACCACAAAACCAGTCATAAGGGTCAGTTTTTTGAAACTGAGATAATCTGAAAGCGAAATAAATAAGCTTTCCAATTTTTGTATGGTTTGTTAGGACAGGACAATATTTGGTCGAGATACAACTATTAAAAATCTAAATATTGAGAAAATCGCCTTTAAAGTTGTCCAAATGAAGTTTGCAATGCATATTACTAATTAAAAATTAAGTTCTGATATATTTACAGTAAGAAATTTACTAAATATCTTCATGGAACATGATCTTTACTTAAAATCCTAATGACTTTTGGCATAAAAGAAAAAATAGTAATTTTGACCAATACAATGTTTTTTTGATGGTACTTAAGACTGGTTTTGTGGTCCAGGGTCACATATGTCGGTTGAAAATGTCCCTAAATCTGTTGTCTTCACCAGTTTTAAAATCAGTTAAGATTTGAAATCGTCTAGTGCAGGGGTGCCTGAACTCGGCCCTGGAGGGCCAGTGTTCGCAGAGTCTAGATCTAACTTGCCTAACCATACCTACCGGGGAGTTTCTAGTATGCCTAGTAGATTAGCTGGTTCAGGTGTGTCTAATTGGGGTTGAAACTAAACTCTGCAGGACACCGGTCCTCCAGGACCGAGTTTGTGCACCCCTGGTCTAGTGTGTCCCAGGCCTTATAGAGATTGTTACGCCCTTGGACACGTCAGTCATAAGCTCTTGTAGTTTATCTTTATTCACAAACCACAATAGGCATATGTATAGATAAGTGATCATTATTCTCCGTCAAGACCTCCTTTGAGTTTTCAACTGGAAAATCCGAATAGTCCTTCATCCATCCCTAAAATGGCTTTTCTCTCTTATCACTCTCTGTCGTTTGCACACTCTCAGGTGTTCTGCCCTCTCTCTCTCGTGCTCTCTCACTCTCTCTCTTTCACCCTCACTTTAATGTAGGACAAAGCATCTATATAGATAGATATTTTCAGTATCTCGGCCCCCAGGACATTATACTGGGAAACTTCCAAGGAACAGACCGCCCCACTTTTACACCATGAAACTGGAGCGGCCAATTTCTCTCAGTTACATACACACAAACGCATACACAAACGCATAGGTACATACGTGCCTATCCACAGGCTAGTGCTCTGTGTGCGAGACAGACCGTACAGGTAGGACAGGAAATGACGTGTGTGCACAATTATTCACTTTGGTCTCTTATGACCTCACAATCATGTGTGTCAGAGCATATGTCAATCAACCAACTAAGACACAAGCTCGGCCCCTCAGAGAGATTCAGTCCTCGGAGAGTTATTCTGCAATCTCCTCCACATAATGGAAGCAAGTCATTCTAATTCCCTCTCTCCATCAGCCATCTTTACACGGGAGCACATAAAACAATAACCGGCGCACCATGTTTCATGACGTGGGTAATAACAGTGACCTACTTCTGAAGCGCCATTTCCTGACATTTTTTTTTTCACTTTGAAGTGTTGGGAATTTCCAATTATGTCACTGAATCAAATACTCATCATGACATGGGCACATCAAAAGACATCATACAAGGTCACATTTGCAGAGAAACATATTCCTACAGATGGGAAAAAAGATGCCAAAAGCTCAAATCTCTGCTGTGTACTCTGTATGATTCTCGTCGGGTTATATAACAGAAATCACATTAGAGAGCTGAAAACAGCTGTACTTCCACATACACGCACCTTAGGGGAAGCTACAAATCAAACTCCCCCTCTGAGTCGACAACTCTCCACCATGGGGCTAATTAAGATCTCAGATCCCGCTCAGACTGTCTTCTCCAAAATGGCTGCAATTTCAAAAGACATTCAGAAAATATTACAAGATCTGTGATATAGCTCAGACAGAGTGAAGAATTTAACTCACTCAACCGCAGCGACCCTCTCTCTTTCTGACATTTCTGACTGATTTTTTACTTAAATGTCAGTAGACCAGGGTTATGTATACCATTTACAACTGATGATAGATAGATAGATAGATAGATAGATAGATAGATAGATAGACAGATAGATAGATGGATAGATAGATGGCAGATGGACGGATGGAAGGACAGGCAAATACATAGATAGATAGATAGATGACAGACAAATGGACAGACAACAGACAGAACAGAGGGACCGAAGGACAGACAGACAGATAGATAGATGGAAGGACAGGAACAGACAGGCACAGACAGATGGACAGATAGAGGGACGGAAGGACAGACAGACAGATAGATGGAAGGACAGGCGCAGACAAACAGGTGGATGGACAGAGGGAGGGAAGGACAGACAGACAGATAGATGGAAGGACAGGAACAGACAGGCAGATAGATGGAAGGACAGGCTCAGACAGATAGATGGGAGGACAGGCACAGACAGGCAGACAGACAGGTGAATGGACAGAGGGAGGGAAGGACAGACAGACAGATAGATGGAAGGACAGGAACAGACAGGCAGACAGACAGATGGACGGAAGGACAGACAGATAGATGGAAGGACAGGCACAGACAGACAGAAGGATGGACAGAGGGACGGAAGGACGGACAGACAGACAGATAGATAGATGGAAGGACAGGCACAGACAGATGGACGGATAGAGGGACGGAAGGACAGACAGACAGATAGCTGGAAGGACAGGCACAGACAGACAGATAGATGGAAGGAGAGGCACAGACAGATGGACGGATAGAGGGACGGAAGGAGTGACAGACAGATAGCTGGAAGGACAGGCACAGACAGACAGATAGATAGATGGAAGGACAAGCACAGACAGGCAGGCAGACAGACAGACAGATAGATAGAAGGACAGGCACAGACAGGCAGACAGATGGATGGATGGACAGAGGGACGGAAAGAGGGACGGAAGGACGGACAGACAGACAGACAGACAGATGGAAGGACAGGCACAGACAAATGGAAGGATAAAGGGACGGAAGGACAGACAGACAGATAGCTGGAAGGACAGGCACAGACAGACAGATAGATGGAAAGACAGGCACAGACAGAGGGACGGAAGGACAGACAGATAGCTGGAAGGACAGGCACAGACAGACAGATAGATGGAAGGACAGGCTCAGACGGATAGAGGGACGGAAAGGACAGACAGATAGCTGGAAGGACAGGCACAGACAGACAGATAGATGGAAGGACAGGCACAGACAGATGGACGGATAGAGGGACGGAAGGACAGACAGACAGATAGCTAGAAGGACAGGCACAGACAGACAGATAGATGGAAGGACAAGCACAGACAGGCAAGCAAGCAGACAGACAGATAGATAGATGACAGATGGGCAGATGAACAAACTGAAGGACAGACAGACAGATAGACAGATGTCTGACTGTCTGACTTTGACATGTATATATTGCCATTATTATGTAATCAAAATGAAAATTATTATTGCTGGTCTTCAATGATAATGTCAAGTTACTTTAATGTATTTGCACCAAAAAAATGATAAGGATTTATGCTGATACCATCCAAAACCACACTTTGCCAGGGGTGTTTCCAAACTTTTGGAGGGCAGTGTAGATTCCTGTATTTTTCATCAAATAATTACAAGAGACTTATTTTACAAATATTTAAAAAATCTTACCATACCCATACTTTTGAATGGAAGTGTATATTTAATCATATTTAATAAATTAACTTTAGGCACCAAGGGCAGAAGTACACTTATTTTCCCCTGAACACATTAGTGTGTTAGTGCGATTCAGAAACTTTCTCCTTTTGTCATTCAAATCCAAATTCCAATTCAACTTATGAACTGATAAGGAGCCAATTCTTTAATTCTGTACTGTACTCTGACAAAAGACGCTGTTCTGAGTCAGAATCTGGCTCACAGTGTTGAATAAGCTTACACCCTTAAAAATATACTCACGTATGAGATTAGTAAAATTATGGCGTGTCAAGCGGATTGAAAAAAGAGAAGAAAGAGAGCTTGAAAAGAGAAGATTTCAAGGGCCACTAGTCTCATGAAACACCTCAGCATCATGCCTTCATTAAAGCGGAGTGATTTCATATTCTGTTCACACAATGATGCTTCTCAGTTCAACATCAATCACCAGTGACCTGTGGTTCTTTAAGGAGAGCGTGAGATTCTTGCACAGAGCAGCAGCCCACATACAGAGCATTTATGAGCGTTTTTCAAAGAGACAGAGAGAGAGCATAAGCGAGCATGTATGGAAAGAGCAAAGCAAGGGAGAGTGGAAAGGTCACCATGTCTTGTCAACAACAGAAATGATGGCAAGCGACTTCCACCTTTTCTTTGCGCGCGTGTGACAGTGATGTCACCTCACGGCCTGTTCATCACCCACATGACAGCGCCGTATTTCCTCTGGGCTCAAACCTGGCTCAACGGGCGCGGTGATAATGTCATAACAAGAAAACGGCTCTAGTCTCGACCACCTCCGAGAGGCCGAACAATGCCTCGCTAGCCTGCGTTTTCTGGCTAGACTGATAAGAGCACAGACATCTCAATGGGAAAGAGCTCGCCGAAACGTTCCTGAATGGAAGCACATAAAGAGGTTACACACATTAGAGCGGAACGCTGCAGGGGGAGAAAGTGTGTGGGCTCTGGGTTTGAAGCTTGGGTTTTTTCATGCTTAAAAATGATTGGAGACACCATGCGATGGCACAAACGCAGGACGGATCATCCCACTCGGAACGAGGCATATTAATGTCATGCTGATTTTAGTTGCTTTTATGATATTGGAAAAGATAAGAGATAGTCGAGACTGTAGTCTTAAAGGGACAGTTCACCTAAAACTCAAGTTTCCAGTGTTTTTATTGTAAACTAAAGCTACGTATTAGATATTCTATCTAACAACTGACTGTTTGCCAGGAGTTTGATTGACAGGTGATCTGACCAATCATAATGCCAAATTTGCCATTTTTGTCTGACAAACAAACCAAACAGGAGTGTAGAATAACGTCTGTGGATCTGAACTTGAAAACAGTGTGTGCTGATGTCTTTTTGATGTTCTTTCATGTTTATTTTGTGCTATAACTAGTAAAGAGGAAGAGATGATCCATTCGCAGCCGCTTGAACTGAGGCGCTACAGTGATCTGTCATGACATTAAAGAGCCACAAAGTGGTATTTATGGTTTGAAATCCTTAAAAAAGGCAACATTTGAAAGCTGAGACTTTGTTTCATATCAAAAATAACCTGCTCTGTCTTGTCATGGAGTGTTTTCAGTTTCCTCTCTGCTGTATTTTTCACAGCGTGAGAATGTGATATGTGGCGTCAGACCACCACGGCTTGTCAGACATAGCAACAGTAACTGGGGTAGTAACAGTAATATCTTTTAGATATTAGATGGAAATTAACATTTGATTTTAGCTTAAACTTAAAACTTAAATGAAAATTAAACAGAACTGAATGAAATAGGTTTCAAGTTTGAAGAACTCAAATTACAAAAACTAAATCTAAAAATAAAAGCTATATAGAACGTTTAAAAAAAAAAAAAAATCTAATAAACTGACAGAAGCACATTAAAAAATTACTAAGACAAACTAAAATGAAAATTTAAAAATGAAAGATTATTCAAAATACTTATAAATACTATATTAGTGTACAAATAATACTAAAATCACACTGGTTGTTCCAAAACTATGATTTTCTTCTGTGGATCACAAAAGAAGATATTTTAAAAATGTTTTTTTTTTTTTTTTTACACTTTTGTTAATGTTTTTTTTATTTTGTATTATTATTATTTTTTTTTTTTTTTAAATAGCTTTTTCTGTGCTCATCAGGGCTGTCTTTATTTGATTAAAAATACAGAAAAAAACAGTAATATTGTGAAATATTATTACAATTTAAAATAGTGTTTTTCTATTTTAATATACTTTAAAATATAATTTATTTCTGTGATCTTTTGTAACAATATACAATAATATACTGTTAGTAAATTCTTTCTTTGAAAGAAATTAATACTTTTATTCCCTAAGGAGGTGTTAAATTGATAAAAAGTGGTAGTAAAGACGTATATTGTTAGAAAAGATTTCTATTTTGAATAAATGCTGTTCTTTTTAACTTTTTATTCATCAAAGAATCTTGAAAAAAAAAAAAAAGATCTATGTTAAAAAACATAAAAAAAACTTACTGATCCCAAACATTTGAACTGCAGCGTGGAATGAAAGTCAGTGGGTTCCATTGCTGTTTGGAACACGCTGACTTTCACGGTATTGAAAACACAGTTGAAATTTTTCAAAATATCTTCATTTTGTTTTGCACAGTAGAAAAAAAAAATCATGCAGGTTTGGAACGACGTAAGGATAACTAAATGATGACAGAATTTAAATTTTGGGTGACCAATCCTTTTAAAGGACTAAAATTTACAGATAATGTACTCACCCAGTTTCAGTGCAGCTTCAAAGTGCTCTAAATAATCCCAGCCGAGGAAGAAGGGTCTTATCTAGCGAAACGATCTGTTATTTCCTAAAAAAAAAATAAAAAATAAAAAATATTACAATTTATATACGTTTTAACCTCAAATGCTCGTCTTGTCTAGCTCTGTGTGAACTCTAGACAGTTAGGGCAGGTAGAAAAACTTTCTACTCCAACTTCAAAATCGTCCTACATCACTGTTTTACGTTTTTTTGTAAAGGACGTTTAATCTTCTTTGCACGTTCACTTTGTTAACACTGGGTCTTCTGCAGCAATGTAGGATGATTTTGAAGTTGGAGGACAAAATGAGGTGGGAGTTATTCGACCTTCCCTAACTTTCTAGAGTTCACACAGAGCTAGACAAGCATTTGAGGTTTAAAAAGTATATACATTTTTTTTTTAGAAAATAACCATTTTGCTAGATAAGACCCTCATTCCGCGGCTGGGATTGTTTAGAGACATTTGAAGCTGCATTTAAACTGCATTTTGGAAGTTCAAATTCACGGGCACCACAAAAGTCCACTATATGGAGAAAAATCCTGAAATGTTTTCCTCAAAAAACAATTTCTTTACGACTGAAGAAAGAAAGACATGAAAATGGGGTGAGTAAATTATCTGTAAATTTTTGTTCTGGAAATGAACTTCTCCTTTAATAACCTCTAGATTCCAACTCTAGTCCTATCAATCTTATTCAATTGTCTCATGAATATGTGATGAGTTAGTTGGCAGTGTAGGAGGTGCCCTGCATAAATAAATTCAGTTTCTATTTGTCTTTAGCAAAGCGAACAGACAAAATAACTGCATTAAAGTTCACTTGTTAAATAACATGACTATGTTACGCAATCAAACTACCTCCTCTTATATTTGTCAATAAACTCTCCTGGCCTTTCTTTTTCTTGCCTGCATGTCTGAAAAGACACCCTCAAGCGAACTTTAACAAAACAGGACGCTTCGGATCTGTGCGGTCTACAAAGGCTTCACTGACTCAGCTGTTGTGGTCAGCGTGTAGGTTTTCTGAACTAATGCATTGAGGTTTGTGTTAAAAACAGAGCTAATGGATACAGATTACACAATACAACTAGGAAGAGCTTAATAAATCCTATGTAAGCTATCGTAACAGCTAACAAAAGGATCAGACACATCATATGCCCACAATAAATCAACACCGCAGAGTGAAAAAAGGGTTTTCTTAGTCTGGGGGGGTTTGGCTATTAAAAATTAAAACTCAGACAGTTGCATTCAAAAAAAGACAATTAAAATGTAATCTTGACAGTCTGAGGTAAATCAAAGAGAAAATCTCAGAAAAGACTGGAATGAACAATAAACTGCTGCATTATTGAGAAGTTTCCCATAAATCCCTTAAACGCTAGCTGAAAGTTTGATTGTGTATTTTGCCGACTCTTTATCTTTTTTCATTAGTACTAATATTTTAATCATTTCTGTGCAATAGCTCTTTACGAGATAAATCTCTTGTTATTTGATCTCTAAGTGGAGTATTTGATTTACAAATAAAAGGGTTTGAGAGTATTAAACACAAAACTGAAAATTCCTCTCAGACTGCAATTGGAAACACAACTGGCACATTTGAGAATAAATTCTCAGAGTCCACACTGATTTTACCGCAAACTAATACTCCACAAAAATATGATAACATACTTGGATAAATCATAGCTGTATTAACATGTCAAATAAAACTGGTTTACTGTGTGTGAGACAGTGCCGTGTGGCGATGTGTCAGCACCGTGGCCTGAGGGCTTCTTCCGACTAACGGTGTTTGACAGAATTGCAGCGGTACAGGCTGCGGCTTCCTGACAGGCCACACCGCTGCTTTGCCACGGCTTCCTCAGGTGCACGCCAAGCTGACTTGGCATTTTGTGACGGACATATTTTGCGATGATACAGCCGTCAGAGGGATTTGAATGGGCAAACACAGGATTAAAATGTCTCTGTGTGTCTGTTTCAGAGAGATGGTGGAGAGGGAGGGTGGGAAGAAGCTGGATCAGTGGAGCTTGCACTCCGACAAGTACATGCTCTCTCTTTCTCTGCGAAAGTGCAATTTACACAAGCACTCCAGATGTCAAAATTCAATTCCAAAAACACAGGCCAAACCGAGCAGTGATACGGTAATGAAAAAAAATGGGAAAGATTATGACACTTCCTATGAATACAGTTCACTTTGGCGTTTCACAACTTTTTTAAAGCAGTAGAGGCACAAATTCCACACTGTATAATTTTTGTTTTGAAGTTGTAAATAAAACAAAGATTATTGGATTATGTTTTGTAAGAATATACTATTTAAGTCTTTTAAAATTTAATATTTAATTTTACGTGTTACTTGCTATTCCTTTGTAAATAATTAAAATTTAGTCCTGGTTTCTGAGTGAAAAACAAGGTCACACTTTATTTCAAGGTCCAATTCTCAATATTAACTAGGGCTGCCCTCAAGATTTTTCTGGTCGATAATAGACATTCGTTTTAAAGGAGAAGTCCACTTCCAAAACAAAGATTCACGTATAATCTACTCACCCCCTTGTCATCCAAGATGTTCATGTCTTTCGTTCGTCAGTCGTAAAGATTTTTTTTTTTTTGTTGAGGAAAACATTTCAGCATTTTTCTTCATATAATGGACTGGTTTGGTGTCCCGATTTTGAACTTCCAAAATACAGTATAAATGTGGCTTCAAACAATCCCAGATGCGGTTGTAAATGATCCCAGCCGAGGAAGAAGGGTCTTATCTAGCGTAACGATCGGTTATTTTCATAAAAATAATACAATTTATATAAGTTTTTAATGCCAAACGCTCATCTTGTCTTACTCTGACTGGACCCTAATTGTCTTGAACCAGAATACACAGAATTCAGGGAGAGCAAGACAAAACGAGCGTTGAGATTAAAAAGTATTTAAATTGTATTTTTTTTTAATGAAAATAACCAATTGTTTTGCTAGATAAGACCCTTCTTCCTTGGCTGAAGCCGCATTTAAACTGCATTTTGGAAGTTCAGAAACGGGGCACCATATCAGTTCATTATATGGAAAAAAAAATCCTGAAATGTTTTCCTCAAAAAACATAATTTCTTTACGACTGAAGAAAGAAAGACATGAACATCTTGGATGACAAGGGGGTGAGTACATTATATGTGAATCTTTGTTTTGGAAGTGAACTTCTCCTTTAAGCATTAGTCGACTATTAGTCGCACATTTATTAATAATAATAAATTAATCATAATTATGAGCCTTTAATTGTCTACATAGCCTAATAAGCACTCAAGCGCGCAAAAAAAGCTTGGCACAGCGCACCGGCAGATATAATAATTATGAATGTATCTGGGAAAAACAGCAGAGAGGCTGCATTAACATTTTAATAATTTACTGATAAACTGGCACTTTCTTTGCTTTCAGTTTAAGAGATGAAGTCAGTGACACTGACTTGTCATTTCTGTAGTATTGATGCACCTGTTTGCATGTTTCATATGGTTTACATAATCTGAGAATTTTTCTTTTCTTTTTGAATTGGTTCATTTAAAAGTAGACATTTCGCTCTCGATAGATATATTTCTCATGTCCGCAGAGCAAATATACACAGAGTTTCGAAGTTTCAAACTCAAGTTCACAGAGATTGAGACGGCAGAAAGCACATCCTGTTTGCATTAATTAACGTTATTTTACAAAAGCACAATCCTTTGTTGTTATTGTGAGTTTACACAAATTACAGTCTTTACAGATTCAAAAGATGTATTAATTTTGTCTGTATGACCAAAATGACTATTTTAAGAACGTGACCACACTGGTGCCTCCATCTGTCATGCATCATACAATAAATAATACAACATTTTCATAACTTTGACATTAATCGAATAATCAGATAAATACTCAATTTCTTGTAGTAAAAATATAAACTCGTTTTACCTACCAAACACTTACTTGTTTAGCATCCCTGTTAGTGCATGATTTTCTCACATTTCAAATTTTTATTTTTACCATTCCTTTAACTTGTGACACACCAGAAATAGTATATATTTAACATCTGAACCATTTGGACAGCTCGACATTTCATTTTCTCTCTCTCTCTTTTTTTTTTTTTTTTTTACAGATATTGTAATATTGAATGAAAAACATGTACAATTTTAATAATTTTAATAATAATTTATTTTAATTTAATTAAACTAATAATTTAATGTAAATACTGGCAACTTAATTTTGGTGTTAATTATGCTACTAAAATAACAGATTACAAAAATTGCAGAAATTGTATTTTGATATAAACATGATATAAACGTACACTACCGTTCAAAAGTTTGGGGTCAGTACATTTTTATTGTTTCTTTTCTTTTTTTTTTTTTTTTTTTTTTAAGAAATTAATACTTTTATTCACCAAGGATGTATTAAGTTAATAATTAAAAGTTTATTAAAAGTTAATAATAAATAATTTACATTGTTATAAAATATTTATATTTTCAATAAACACTGTACTTTTTAAACTTGTTATTCATGAAAGAATCCTGAAAAAAAAATTACAGGTTCCAAAAAATATTTGGCAGCACAACTGTTGATATTATCCAACATTGATCATTCTAATAATAAATCCGTATATTAGAATGATTTCTGAAGGATCATGTGACACTTAAGACTGGAGTAACAGCTGATAAAAATTCAGCTTTTCATCACAGGAATAAATTCTATTTTAAAGTATGTTAAAATAAAAAACATTATTTTATATTGTAAAAACATTTTGCAATATTACTGTTTTTTTTCTATATTTTAAATCAAATAAATGCAGCCTTAATGAGCATAAGAGACTACTTTAAAGACTATTACAAGTCTTACTGACCCCAAACTTTTGAACTGTTGTGTACATTTAATTTAAAATATAAAATACAGAGAAATTAATTTATTTAAATAAACATTAAAGCACCTTTCTTCAGTAAACATTTGTTGAAAATGCCCTGTTTTGTAGGAAAGTGCTTTGACACCCACATAAACACGCATGCTGTGACCTGCTGAGCCATCCATCAAACAGACCTATACAAACTGCTGTCACTTTCTAATATTAAAGGCTTCAAACCAACCACAACCCATCTTCCTCACTGGGATTTGACAGATTGAGTTGCAGTATCAAAACTTCATCCATCAATTTAAAACCACCCCATTTGTGTATTATAAACTGACAATGACAGAAAGGACATGTTGGCTATTATACTGTGTACTACACTCTTCATTGTACCCTCCATTGCTTATTCTTCCACTATTTAATTTTACAATATGGTCTTTATTTACCATAAATTAAAATTATTATTTTGTATAGTTTGTAAAATTATTGGATTGTGCTTAGTAATCTAAACAATGTCATTTGTCAGCTTTCTTTTTTTGTTCCACCATCTGAGCATAAAATACTGTGAAGAAGTGTCATATTAGGTCAATTATAGCAGTCTGACATTTAAAAGGCAATGTCAATATTACATGTGGAGCTGGTGTCACAGATATCAGAGCACTCTTCTTGAGAAAATGAAGCTGCTTGATATTTAAAGGAGTTCTGTGGGCAGCTTTCTAACCACCGTAATCAATAATAAATATTCCTGCCAGCCTTCAAAATGACATGACCACCATAAAACATCAATGGCACGTTAAAGGTATGATCTGACAGACATTCTAACATGCTCTCTTGGTTAGATTCCCACTGTATTATATATTCTGGAAACCATAGAACATTAAAAAAAAGAGTCACTATCCACCTTTTTCCTGGGTAACTGTTGAGCGCCACAATGATGCATTCTAACTTCTGTTCGGGTGCTCTTGTGTTCTGGTCTCCATAGAAATCTATGTTAAAACAGGGTAAAAAGATCGCCTGAATTAATTAAATTAAAACTTTCTCAATATAACTACATAGAAAAATGTGCGCAAGGTTAAGATGTGCTGTTGTAGGCTGCCACAGTACCAGCAATAAGCTTAAGGAATTCGTGTAAAGTATGTTTTGCATACCAGCAAATCCGTCCATGTCCAGCGCTGTATGTATGAAAGTGAGCATGGCTTAAGTTAAAATACTGTGTGTGAATTAATAAAAAAATATGTTAAAATAATGTGTTCTCTTATCATTTTGTGGACAAAATCCTCCTAACCTGGCCCTGATTGGGAGCTGTATATAAGATGTGTGCGCTCATGTGTTTTCAGTCATTTTCCCTCTCATTAAAATATGACAGGCGAGTTACTGCAAAAATACGCTGTTTCGGTTTGGAAAATAATGTACGTTAATTTGACTAGAAACACCAGAGAATGGAAATGTAAAGCATCGTTCCAGTCGGGTGAGACTTCCGTGTTCAGGAAAAACTTGGATAATTATACATAAAACAGCATTTTTGCAGTTGTAAACCCAAAGAACCCAAAAGGATTAGTCCACTTCCAGAACAAAAATTTACAGATAATGTACTCACCCCCTTGTCATCCAAGATAGTCATGTCTTTCTTTCTTCAGTCATAAAGAAATTGCTTTTTGAGGAAAACATTTCAGTGTTTTTTTTTTTTTTTTTTTTTTTTTTTTCGATATAATGGACTTCTATGGTGCCCCAATTTTTAACTTACTTGGTTATTTTCATAATAAATACAATTTAAATACTTTTGAACTTCAAACGCTTGTCTTGTCTTGCTCTGCCTTAACTCTGTGTATTTTGGCTCAAGACAGTTAGGGTATGTCTAAAAACTCCCATCGTATTTTCTCCCTCAACTTCAAAAATCATTTCAAAATCACCGACATCGCTACAGAAGTACAGACCCAGTCTTTGCAAAGTGAACTTGCAAAGATGATCAAACACCCTTAACAACAAAGGTAAAACAGTGATATAGGACGATTTTGAAGTTGAGGGAGAACATGAGATGGGAGTTTTTCAACATACCCTAACTGTCATGAACCATAAAAAAACTGAGTTGATGAGCGTTTGACATTAAAAAGTATATAAATTGTATTTTTTTTTTATGAAAATAACCAATCTTTTCACTACATAAGACCCTTCTTCCTCAGATGGGATTATTTACAATCGCATTTGGGATCGTTTGAAGCAGCATTTAAACTGCATTTTGAAAGTTCAAATTCGGGGCACCATCGAATTCCACTATATGAAGAAAAATCCTGAAATGTCTTCCTCAAAAAACATTAATTTCTTTACGAGTGAAGAAAGAAAGACATGAATATCTTGGATGACAAGGGGGGTGAGCACATTATCTGTAATTTTTTGCTCTGGAAGTGGACTTCTCCTTTAAAAGAACCATTTTTTCTTTGTGTGAAGAATATTTTAATAATCTGAAGCACTGTTTTTCCATTATAAAAGCTGTTTGTGAAATGTTAAAGTTCCATGAATGTTAAAAGTTCTACATGGAACCATAAAAGCCAATAAAGAACCTTTATTTGTGCATGAGCACATCAAAGCCCTCATTCCACAAATTCTCAGTGCATTCAAAGTCATTAGCTTAGCATCTATGCATAAAGAGTTAAACATAAAAAGAGATGAAATGAGGCTTTTATCTCAACTACATGTTTTTTTTTTTATGTACATTAATCATTATTCATTAACATACACTAACTACTGCCTCTAAAAGCTTCTTCCTTTGATAGTTAATGACAGAAGCCTTGATATTCTCATTAATTTTAGTGGAGAATGTCAGATGGAAAACAGAGAGAAGAGTATCAAGAAGCTGAAGATTAAACTTGACTTTGCGCGTTCAAACTATGGATGAAAAGGGAAAACCGACAGACAAGGAATCGTCTTTATATCATGCTAATCTATTCTATATAGGCCAATCAATATGGAAACACTTCAAACAGCACTTCTATTTCTCCTCCCTTTCCTCCAGGCCCCTCAGCTTTGACAATAAGTGCGCGTGCTTCACCTCCTAATTGTGTTTGCATTTTAAATGATTCAAAGCAATAAAAAGAACAGAAAAGCACTTAGCATTCCTCCAGCTTTCACATGACTCCAAATCCAGAGCTGTCACAGAAAACTGCGCATTACGCTTGAAGAAACGTAGGGATACGCGCTCCCGGGACAATGCTAAATGATGCGTATGACTGAAATGATAAAAGTGCCATTTCACAACAGCGTTATTTGATTACATTTAGAGACATGCATGAAGAAACATCTGCAACCTGTGTCAGAAATTTCCCAAGAATGGCAGGCATGATAATTTTTAATTTAAAGAGTAATTACGCTATGAGCAGGCTTGAGATTTAGCATCTGTTTGATGAGGTGGAGTACAAAAGCAGTGTTACTGAATCTCCTGACTGTATTGTGAACATATTTAGTATAACTTAATATTATTGATTCCGTAAAATCGCTTTCCAATAATCTCTTTTGATGGAGACAACACAAGCAATGCTCGTTCTTTGCTCTAATCTCTAAGACAGCGATCAATTAGGGTGCTGCAGTCAATGGTCCATGGCTGATTTGAAAATAAAGCAATAATCTGGCAATAATGCATTTGAGGGATGTGAATGAAATCAATCCTGTCTAGTGTGAAAGCTTTCTGCTTTCAAATGTTAATGTGATGATTATGGCCTTCATTATGTAGTCTTCTTTCATAATTACCAAAGCTCTGGAGAATCTGCGCCCTGTATGACATAAGAGCGACCACCTGGACAGAGTCTGAAGAGCCAACAACACTGACCTTATGCTGAAAGAAAGCCAGAAGTAAGTCTTACGCCTTGATAATAAGGAAAAAATAAGTTTATCCACTGTGTCTGTGAGAAAAGCTGTGGATAGTTCACCCAAAAATGAAAATTCTGTCATTAATTACAATAAGTTCCAAACCCGAAAGACGTTCGTTCATCTTCAGAACACAAATTAAGATATTTTTGATGAAATCCAAGAGCTTTCTGACCCTAAATAGACAGCAACGCAACTACCAAGTTCAAGGCCCAAAAAGGTAGTAAGGATATCGATAAAATAGTCCATGTGACATCAGTGGTTCAACCGTAATTTCACAAATCTACGAGCATACTTTTTGTGCACAAAGAAAACAAAAATAACACAAACGAATATTTCTTTAACTATTTGGACAGAACTTCAGATACGTCAAAGGAAAAGATGTTTTCAGCTAAATGGAGCACTGAAAGTTGCAAGTTTATGTTTGTTTGTGTGTACATGCATGACTCCAGGACTCTTCCGCCCGCTATTTCTGCAGCTGTTAGTCACGGCAATTGGCGTCCACTCATATGCCGGCCTCGCAGGCAAGGGGGCGGCTGAGTAGTTAGGGAGGTTCTGTCATATATCATTCCCCATTCACAGCATCGCCACCCTCCACTGTTACTATAAATACAACCGGCAGAACCTCCATTATTAATGCACACAGCCACTCCAGCCAATCACACCAATCTATCCTGAATCCATCATCGCAAGCCGAATGCACAACCTCCAGATGCCTGTCTGCCTGCTTGACCCACCCACAGCTTTCTGTATAAGGCCAGCAGCTCCGCACAAGCTTTAGAAGAGGATCAAAACTGGGATCCTGGTGTGGATGAGGGTCTGGCTCATTCACCATAATCGCTTATAAATGGGATGAACGGATGACTGAGCACATAGTGAGGGCAATATAACCGCTCTGACACACCTGAGGACACACCATCACATTGCTGCAATATGAGAGGGCATTACAGTAATTCTGTCTTTTTCTGTTTTTTTCTTTTTCAAAATATTATGATTTTTTCTGGCTGGATTTAAATGTCAATGTTTTTGATGGCAGAACATTACAACAAAAACAAAAGATGACACGTAAAGAAAATGACTGCTTTTGACACAAATTCTAAAACCATTTAAAGGCGCTAGGGTTTCCAATTGAAAACTCTTTTGAAGTGGCTGAAGTGTAAAAAGTGATTAAGACCCTGACTCTGAGCAGTCTGGAGCAATATTACAGTAATATTAATACTGAAGTTGTCTGAGGTCATTTTCACTGCAAATGATAACTAAGATGCAAGGCCACAGCAGCTGCATTTGTATGAAATGAGCATGATATGAGAAACATCAAAGTAGTCCCGGTTTCACTTACTCAGATGAGCGGTGAATACATAATGGCGAATAATACAAAATACCTGAGAGACATCTGTTGTGACAGACCAAGAATTCCAGAGAGCCACATAATAATAATAATGTGCATCATGTTACTCTCGAGTCACTTATGCCTATTATTTCAACTGATGGTTGACAACTCTGTGCTACACATAATAAATCTGCAGATACCAACAGGTAGGTCACTACCTCGTGTTCATAACAAGATGTGTAAAATATGACTCAAAACTAGTGTTTGTTAAAACTTGATGCAAGTGCACAGATGGGCTCTTGTTTTCTTATAATTTATGCCGCCACATATTGCTCATCTCTTCAGGCTAATAGCTATAGGCTTGAACACGCACCTGTTTCAGTGAAAGAAGAACTGTTCTGTTCTGTTTTTTTTCTGTCCTCTTCCATTCCTCTTAAAAAAACACACAAGCCAACAACTTGCTTAAAAAAATAATAAAATAAAATAACAATTAGCTTGTTCACTCCTCAATTAAAATTTCCTGATAATTTACTCACTTCCATGTCATCCAAGATGTTCATGTCTTTCTTTCTTCAGTCAAAAAGAAGGTTTTTGAGGAAAACATTCCAGGATTTTTCTCCATATAGTGGACCTCAATGGGGATCAATGGGTTGAAAGTCCAAACTGCAGGAATAAGGGTTTTAATCTAGTGAAGCAACTGGTAATTTAAAAAAAAAATAATAATTTATATACTTTTTAACCACAAATGCTCGTCTTGAACTACTACTGCGCGTCTACGACTTCATGCATTACGTAATCACGCTGGAAAGGTCACACATGGTTAGTTCTTTGTCTGTGTACTTCGGTTCAAAAAAGTAGGGCAGGAAAATTCTCACTTTCTCCTCCAAATTCAAAATCGTCATTGTTGTTTCACCTTTTTTTTTTAAGGGCGTCTGACTTTCTTTGCACGTTCGCTTTGCAAACACTGGGTCGGTACTACATCACGCACAACCTTTCCAACATGACTACGTAATATGAAGTCGAGCTAGCGCAAGACTAGCATTTGTGGTTAAAAAGTGTATACATTTATTTATTTATTTTTTTTAGAAAAAGACAGATCATTTCGCTAAATAAGACCCTTATTCCTCAGCTGGGATGGTGTAGAGCCCTTTGAAGCTGCACTGAAACTGCAATTTGGACCTTCAACCCGTTGATCTCCATTGAATTCCACTATATGGAGAAAAATTCTAGAACGTTTTCCCTTAAAACCTTAATTTCTTTTGAATGAAGAAAGAAAGACATGAACATCTTTTTAATTTTTAATCCTGGAAGTGAACTAATGCTTTAAAACACATATTAACAGTGCTCCAGAGTCCTGGACAGCCTGAAATTTTCAAAAGTGGCATTTTGACGTCATTGAAAAATGTTCAATATGCATTTCTCAGCCCTGTATAAAGTCCAGTGACTTCCAAACCTTGGCTAATGAAGTCAAACTCATGGTGATACTTAATATGTAAAGTCCAGAGTCTGTATAGAAATATTTGTTGTGCATTTCAAGGGACAGCTCACAAAAATGCAAACTGTCATCATTTACTCACCCTCCACTTGTGTCAGACTTTTTACATTTCTTTCTTTTGCTGAAGAAGATACTTTGAAGAATGTTGATCAGCAGACAGTTCATGGTAACTATTGACTTCCACAGTATTTTCAAAACTTCAGAAGTCAGTGGCTACAGATAACTGTCCGGTTACCAACACTCTTCAAAACATCTTGTTTTGTGTGTTTATACAGGTTTGGAACAACTTAAAGGTCACCTAGTATGCAAAATACACTTTTTACATGTTTTCTGAACTTAAGTGTGTGTTTGCAGTGTGCACACAACCAATTCTAATGATAAAAATCCACCTGCTGCTTTTTTTTATCTCTACAAATCGTAAACAGAGCACACAATCCGTCAGGTTTATCTTCACGCCAGAGCATTCAAAAGCAGCATTCCAATAAGAAACGTCGTCTTATTAAAGCTATTGACGTTATTCAGTCCAGAGCAGTTGGTGATTTTCTGCTTTTATTTTATCGTTTGGGTAATATTAACAGCATAGACCCAAACAGCAGTATAAGTACTGTATATTACGTGCTGTCACTTAATACACTGATCTAATATAAACATGCTATTTCTTTCCCAGCTGTTTACCTTCACAGATATAACCAGCTGTGTTTTTGTAACTCCTGTGTGTTTTTAACACAAACTTGTGTGAAAGAGAACTTTTAGTACTCACATGCCGTGTGACAGCCGCTTCCTGATCGCGTTCTTCGGATGTGTGCGTCCAGAAAAACAAACAGTAAAAATAAATCAAAACCAAACAGATGTTTTTTGGCAGAGATCTGAGATACGAGCTGTAAAGGCACAGCACTATTCTGGAAAAAAGGGGCGGGGAGCAGCTCATTTGCATTTAAAGAGACATGGCCTGTTTCTTCTTCCACTCAAAATAGGCATTTTTAAAACGATATAATAAATGGTCCGTGGTGTATTTTGAGCTGAAACTTCACAGACATATTCTGGCACCTGAGGTTTATAATACATCTTGTAAAAGGGGGCATAATAGGGTGAGTAAATGATGACATAATTTACACCTTAGGGTGATTTATTCCTTTAAGTACCCAGAAAATGCTAAAAACATTCATAAATGTAACTAGCTATGCAAAATAACTGATGACTTCATAGAACTTCATGTCAACTCGCAGTGCAACATTAACCTAAAAAAGGACATGACTGAAGAGAAGGACAGCTCTAAAAGCCTATTGATCTAGTTGTTGACTTGAGCTGACACTGCCACCGCAGCTAAGCTGAAGGTTGATTGATGGTCTGTGTGCGGCTGACACTGATAAACTGAGCCAAAACCGTCAGCGTATGAGGAGCTACATTTGCAAGTTTAGCATAGCTGCTAGACATCTAGCGCTGTGAGCTGAAGTATGTGGCCATTAGACCTGCAATAGATGAGCTGAGACTGAAGGATAGCAGGCATGCATCACCGGCCTCCAACGAGCTTTTCATCAACCAATGCCGTGGATCACACACAGAGTTAATCTGTTCAGCGCAACGCTAAAACACGCTCCTAATAAACAGACCGGATGGCGTCATTTGCCTTAATGGAATTCAGTCTTCGAGGATCTGCAGGGGTGAGCCATAGCCATTTCTGCACACTGATATTCTCATCAGAAGCGTTGGCTGTGTTATACAACTGAAGAAAAGCAAGCATGGCTGGATTACAACAGGTTTTGTGTGCAACTATATGATTTTGCAAACAATGCGATTTTATGCAGAAGTATTCATGAGTAATGGATTGTCTCCCGTCTTCATTAAGCAGGTCTCAGCGGCATAATCCCTCTGAATGAAGATGAGCGCATCTTAGCCACACACTAACACACTGTAGCTCATTCTTCACTGCAGTTTGACACAAAAAGACAAGTTAAACATGTTTGTCCATTTGCCTGACATGGTTCACTGATGAGACTGAATGGGATTATGTATAATAAGATAGATGTTCGGTGAAATATTTGCACCCTTAAAAGGCTTCGGAGGCCGTTGTTGTCAATAATATGAACAAATGTATACTAAAAAAAAAAACAAAACAAACAACCTTTTCAACTCCAAGGTTCCCTATTTTTTCACAACTATATTAGAAGGTCCAACTCTCACAGCTTCTGTAAATTAAATTTCAGGTTTCCAAATGTTTTAAGAGCTGAATGTTTTCAAGGCTCCCACTTTTTTAAATGAATTTTTCAGGTGTTCATGATTTACTTAGTGGAGAAAGGGTTTTAAAAATGTTTTTACTCAAAATTTCTGACAAATAAAATATTTTAGAGCTTGGAATAACTAGAAAAATGTATATTCATTATAAAAAAAACAATCTACATAACTTTTCTAAGACTAGAAATCGGATCATCGGATGCGAAATTCACTTTTACATGTTATTTGAACGTAAGTGTGTGTTGGTAGTGTGTGTACACAACCACCATACAATGATAAAAATCCACCCAGTGCTTTTTTAAAAAAATCTCTATAAATAATATCCCCGTTCTCAGATCAAGCCATTCTCAGATTTCTGGCAGAATAATGTAGTACTTGACAGGCCGCTTCCACGATTGTTTGATTGACACTGGCATTTTAACTTAGACCCACTCTGAGTGAGCTGTGAACTGTCCGCCATTGTTTCGACACCGGAGCAGGGGTAGACAAGAATGTCTCCTAAGCGATTGAGTTGTTTTGTTGTTGGATGTAATAATGATAATAGCAGTTGTCATTAACTCCTGACATCAGAGCCAATGAAGACACAGTGGATTACTTTTGTTTCTGAAGGGAATGCGACGCCGCTGATCTACCTAAATGCGTCTATGTATAAAGGTTTTTTATGAATCTTTGCAAATCGCCCTTCCTATGTGCTAGTTAGCAAGTTACGCAGCTTAAGTTTACAGTCTCTCAGAGAACGGCTTCTCACCCCATGGAAGATAGGGGCGGGGTGAGTAGAGCTCATTAGCATTTAAAGGGACATGCACCGAAACGGCTTGCTCTGAACAGAGCTGTTTTTGATAGGGTAAAATGGGTGTTGTTTTACACTACCACTGACAAATTTTAACCAAAGTATGTTACCCTGAAGAATCATATCAACTTTTGTGGATAATAGGCTACCTCATATATCCAGGTTTTCCAGACAGTGGGAACCCGGTTCCTTAAAGGAAAAGGATGTTAAGAGGGTGATGAAAAAAACATCCTGGTTTTTAGTAGTGGGCATCATACTGTATAGAGCAGGGGCTTTTAAACTTTTTGATGACAAAAATAAGTAATTAAATTTGTTGGTTTTTTTGTTTGTTTTTTTTTAATCAAGGTTTATTTGATTTGATGATTATTTATTTATTTATTTATTGTTTGTTTGTTTGCAGGAAATCAACAAAATACATAAAAAAAGTGTTCAAAACATGTTCTTGCCTTAGCCTAAGACAATAATTTTCTGGTTTGATTTAGTAGGAAATTTCATGAATGCATCTAGGGCTGCCCTCGACTAAAGATTTTTCTAGTCGACTAGTAGTCATTCATTATAAGCATTAGTTGACTATTAGTCGCACATTTATTAATAAACCATATAAATCATAATAATGAGCCTTTAATTGCCTACATAGCCTAATAAGCACTGACTCATCATCTCCACAGTAGTGGATGCGCCTGTATGAATGTTTCATACAGATTACATAATGGAAAACATTTGTTTTCCATTTTAATTGGTTAATTTATAAGTAGACATTACGCTCTCTATAGATATATTTTTTACAGACTACTCACCCCGCCTATAAATATTGAATCTATAAAGACCCTATGTTTATTTGTGTGTACTCAGAATAACAAAATGTTGTGCTTTTGTAAAATGATTAAAGCAAACAGGATGTGCTTTCTGCCGTCTCGGTCTCTGTGAACTTGAGCGTGAAACTTCGAAACCATTGAGAGGGAAAGAGGGTCACCAGTGCATCAAAGTAGCTATTTTTTTTTACTATTTTTAGACTCGGAAGTCTTTCATGTCTGTAAGGCAAGTACTTTGATGATGCACTGGTGACTGCTGGGAAAATTCATGCCCCACTCCCCCTCTTTTGCTGCATCCCTCTTTCCCTCTCAGTGGTTTCGAAGTTTCACGATCAAGTTCACAGAGACCGAGACGGCAGAAAGCATATCCTGTTTGCTTTATTTTACAAAAGCACAATGTTTCGTTGTTATACTAAGTGCACACAAATAAACAGAGTCTTTACAGATTCAAAAGATGTATTACTTTTATCTGAATGACCAAAAACGACTGAGTATTTTAAGAGCAAGTGACCAAACCGGCAACTCCATCTGTCATGCAGTAAGCGCGCTACTATTCAGCTTTTACACTCCGCACAGACACTTGAATAGCGCAAATTTTTTAGGTTAAAATTAGATTGAGCAGCCATGTAAAGTTGCTACTACATACATTTTCCATACGATGTACTGTATTCCAGCCGTCATGGACTGTGTGGCTTCACCACTTCTTGTGGAATTTTTTTTTTTCAGCGATTAAGCAACTAATACAATTTCGAGCAACCAAGCCTATTCTCGTCAACTAACAGTTAGTCGATTATTAGGGGGCAGCCCTACATCCATTATTCAACTTTTTCTAATTTGCATTTCATATATTTTCCATCTTGTAGGCCATCCTTACTTAAGTGATTATTTTCTCTGTGAAATTTTTCACGGACACCCTAGTAGTGGATGTCAGTTTGAAAACCCTTGATATGGAGTATTACATATAGGCTACTCCTAAGAGTCATCTTACTGAACCTGAACATCAACACTTAATAAATGTGCATAAGCAGCGAAACTGTCTGAAAAGTCAATATGGGGCGTAATGCACTGCCACGGCAGTTTAAAACTGCTGTTCTGGGCCGACCGGCTCACCACCACTGCTTCCGAGTCTAAAAATAGCTGTACTTTGATGATGCACTGGTGACTGCTGGGAAAATTCATGCCCCACTCCCCCTCTTTTGCTGCATCCCTCTTTCCCTCTCAATGGTGCAATTAGCACTAATACACTGGGATCCGGTCCACAGAAGTGCAGGAGACTCTGGCCAATCGCTCAAATCAATTGGCATGAATGAGCGTATCCTCATGCAGCGAGCGGGAAGGAAGGAGAATGGCAGCATGCAACTGCATTACTGCAACCACATTTTCTCTTGCATTTTTGCAGTGAAGCAATTGGGGGAAATCGAGAGAGAGAGTGACTGAAAGAAAACGAGAGAGAGGAACAGAGAGTGATGCTGTCCTCTGAGATTCAGCAATGGGATTCTGTTCTACTTACGTGCATACACACGCTCAACCACTGCTGTGAGAAACACCCCAATGCCCTGTGCTCACACCGATGTAGACACCATCTCACACTGGCTCTGTTTGAGTTTCCAAAGTGCTAGACCAATCTCAACAGCAGGACGTGTGTTTGGGTCTTTTATCAGTCACAAGGGGAAAGAGCTCTGTCAGTGCACGGGGGCTTTGGCACAACACTCTAGTTCTGCCAAAGCCAGATACGACCAGAGTACATGACACCTGTCCCACTCCAACAGTCAAAAACTATTGAACACATCAACCTCCTCTCCTGAAAAGACCAGCTTAAAGTCCCCCGTCATGCCATTTTCAATAGTGCCTTTCATGCAAGTGTGTAATGTAGCTGTATTTGAATGCAAACAATCTGCAAAGCTGAAAGTGCATGATAAATAAAGTTATTGTCTCCCAAAGGAAAAGAATGGACTCTGAACAGCCTGAACAAATCATTAGTCATTCAAAGCTTACTTCCGTGATGTCTACACATCACTGTGCAACGCACCTATGCTCTACGTTGGCTGGCCGCAAACAACTTGACCTGTTTTCAAACACGTCAATTTACTGACGACTGCTTCTCTTATCTTAGAGAGTTCAATGCGGGATTCACAAAACGTTTGCTCTTTAAAGATGGTTCAGTACCCAGTTTATTTGAACCAGCTGGTTCCACTGAATCACAACCTGTAAGTATAATTAATAATACATGATTATATTTTCTATCGAGCATTTAAATACGGAACTACAACGAGTGTATCGTTTCCGACATGCACTGAATGTGGTAGACTGATCACAACTGGCCAGGTCATCTGACCAATCAGAGCAGAATAGGCTCACGGAAATGAGGGGTTTAGAGGGACTGAATCTTTGAATTGCTTTAAATGAATCGTTTGAGAATCGCTGGAAAATGAACTGATATTAAATGCATATTTTGAGAAAACTAAACTGTTGTTTGCATGTAAACCTGTTGTGGGAGACTCCCAAAACAATATTAGGAACTGTAAAAATGGCATAATAAGGGCACTTTAAAACAACAGACATTACTAGTTAAAAGTTTTTGAACAGTAAGAATTTCAATGTTTTTAAAGAACTCTCTTTTTCTCACCAAGCCTTCATTTATTTCATCCAAAGTACAGCAAAAACAGTAACATTTTGAAATATTTTTACTACTTAAAATAACTGTTTTCTATTTTAATATATTTTAAAATGTAATCTATTCCTGCGATTTCAAAGCTGACTTTTTTGCATCATCACTCCAGTCTCATGATCCTTCAGAAATCATTCTAACATTCTGATTTGCTGTTCAAAAAACATGTATTATTATTATTATTATTATGTTGAAAACAGCTGAGCAGAATTTTTTCAGGTTTCTTTGATGAATAGAAAGTTCAGAAGAACTGCATTCATCTGAAACAGAAATCTTTTGTAACATTATAAATGTCCTCCATTGTCAAATGACTCCATGCTTTGAATAGTATAGTGTATTATGTTACAAAAGCTTTTTATTTCAGATGAATGCTGATCTTTCTATTCATCAAAGAATCCTGAAAAGAAATGTACACAATGGTTTTAATATTGATATTGGTATATTTGATGTTTCTACTGGTATTGATAATAATAATAATAACATATGTTTCTTGAAAAGCAAATCAGCATAATAGAATGATTTTTGAAGGATCATGTGACCCTTTAGACTGGAGTAATGATGTTAAAAATTTAGCTTTGATCACAGGAAAAAATTACATTTTAAAATCTATCCAAATAGATAGCAGTTATTTTAAAATAGGAAAAAATATTTCACAATATTACTGCTTTTGCTGTATTTTGGATCAAATAAATGTAGGCCTGGTGAGCAGATGAGACTTCTTAAAAAACATTAAAAATCTTAGCGTTCAAAAACTTTTGACTGGCAGTGTATGTTTGCAAAAAAAATTAAAAAGTGCAATTTTAGAAGCACTAAAGTGTTCATATAATGTCTTAAAAATATTGTTTTAGTCAGAAGATGAACTTTTAATGTGCATATAAACATACTTGCTGATGCACTGAGCTTGGCACAGTTTCCTTCAACCCACAGTGAGATCTGAGTTACAAAAAACTTCAAATGCTGCTGCTAAACGAAAATAAAGCTTTGTGCTTAAGAAAAATCCAGCTGAACTCTGTTTTTGGGTGATGCCTCAAAGTAGCAGTGGATCTATTCTGTCCTTGAGCCTGCAGGTATGGCCGCCAAAATACATTGCCGTTGTTGTCATGACAATCAGTTTGCACTTTTCGCAGTACAGCCTGTATGTGACAAAATGTGTCAGTGGAGAAACACTTGTCCATAACACAATAAAAAGCATTTTTAATGTTTTAAAAAAAACAAAAACATCTGTAAGCCAAGCAGAGCACTTCTACTTTGATGAAGACAGAGTCTCAGTCAGCTTTCAGTGAGAAAAAGTTCTCAAAATGTAACAACTTCTCGTAACATTGTCATGTTTTAGTTTCACAAGTAACTTTTCCCAACACTAGTCACCAGCCCTTACGCCAAAGAGAGAGACACTCAGGGCAAAAGAGGGAGAAGCAGATGGAAAGTGGAAAAGAGGAAAGCAAGAGTTTGGGGAGGTGAGAGAGAAAGGACAGAGCTGAAGTAGGCCAGAGCGCAAGGGAGACCGTCTGTCCCAGATCAGTCCTTTACCGCGAGCAGAATGAGAGAGGGAGAAAAAAAACGTGAGCGGAAGTGCGTAAAATGACTGGGCTGAATCCCGAAAGCTTGAACTATACCTCCCCAAGAGCCTACACAGTAAATATTAGAGGAGAGAGAGATTCACCATCTTCAACTGTTGGGCAAACACACAGAGAGGGAGAAAAGGACTAGAGGGCAAGGAAAAACTCACTGACTGTATGGGGAACAGAGAAGTAAAGTGAATAAAGAGTGGACGAGACAGAGGGGAAGTTGTCAGGAATAGTGAAAAAGTCAAGATGGAACAAAGAACAATCATAACCTGATAGGAAATAACAGGAATGAAATAGTGAACACCATAACAGGCCTCCACGCTGGCCTAATTTAATCAAATCCATTGGTATCGATTCATGCTGGCCAGGTAGCGCCCACTGCCTGGATTCATTAGCTTAGACAGGCAAATGTGTTATTAGAAAACGCTCAGGTTGGAAATGTTTGTTGAATGTCACATTTGTATCTACTCATTTCATAAGACAGTGTGAGAAGAACATCAGACTACACTGATCACAATTGTTCTGTGAGGTAGCTGTCAGGTTGTCCACGCCTGCAGTGGATTTTATGTGAGTGTGTGATCATTTATCTAAGCCTGCTGAAATGGTGTGAGCTGTTACTATGTTGAGATGAGAACATTTCTCCTCATTACTCTTACAAGTGTGAGGATGCGTTGCAGGAGATCTTCCTGCTAAGCATAATGAGAGAGAAGTGTTTGAACTACAAAGAGAGTGGCGGTACTCACACATACCAGCGCCATCTCTAAATGAAGACGCGGAAGAGCCAATAAGCACAAATATGAAATCTTTTCAGCACATTAGAATGAGTTCGGAAGGATCATGTGACATTGAAGACTGGAGTAATGATGCTGAGAATTCATCACCTGACTAAGTATATAATAATACATCACAACAAATAATTGGTTTTGCACACCCTTACACTTCTAAAAATAAAGGTGATGCCATAGAAGAACTATTTTTGGTTCCCCAAAGAACCTTTCAGTGAACAGTTCCTAAAAGAACCATTTTGAAGGGCATTTGAAAGGTTCCATGGATGTTCAAGGTTCTTCATGGAACTATCGATGCCAATAAAGAACCTTTATTTTTAAGTGTGTACTCTGGACATATTCAAGTGTATGCATGATATGCATGAGACAATGCAAATGAGAGAAGAGAGGCTGGGTTTTCCAGAGCATTTAGTAGAAGGGTGTCAGTGGCGTTCTAGTTTCCCAATTTATCAATGGCCCGTTCAGTGTGGCTAATTTTAACTCTCTTTGTGTGCCTTTGTCTGATTATCCACTCTGTCATTCTATCTCATATCCCCTCGAAGCGAACGCACTCACGCTACACCGGAGAGATTCTGTGTGTATGTGTGTGTTTTGAGGGAAGACGAAGAGAGAGAGAGTGTGGGAAAAGAGAGCGTGTGACAGTTGTGACAGCGTGTGACTGAGAAAGAAATGTTTTATTACATGCAATGTTGGCAACAACCTTCTGCCCCAAAAACTGTGCCAGGAAAACATATTTAAAAGCTTTTGTTTCTCTTATCCTATTGGCAAATGTTCTTTTTTTTTTTGATAACATTTTGTTTGTGAGGAAATTAATTCCCTTCTAGTCTTTACAACTCTACATATTTTCCTAAATTTTTCCTACTTCTTAATTAGTATTTTTTTTATTGGAAAATAATTTCGAGTTTAGGGATAGTTCACCCAAAAATGAAAATTCTGTTATTAATTACTCACCCTCATGTGGTTCCAAACCCAACCTGGTCTCATGGTAAAAACGTACCTGGGGGAACTTTATCGCGAGATGTGAAATACGTACCAATAAGTACATATAACTGCGGTTTCCAAAAGAAATGAACACTAGAGGTGGTAAAACAGCGAACATCGTTTTCGTACAGTTTTTTTTAATACAGTAATGATAGGTTTAGGGTTGGGGTACACTGTAAAAAAACAAAAAACACAATTTGTTAAGTCAACTTAATTTGTTACCCTGCTGCCTTAAAATAAGGCAGTCAACTCAAATAAGTTTAGTCAACTTGAAATGTTAAGTTATACCAAGTGACAACTTAAATATTAGAGTTGACTTAACAAAAAATTTGGTTTGTGAAACTTAAAAGCTGGGCTTGTTACCCAACGTCCTTAAAATTTTAAGTTGAATCAACTCAAATATCTAAGTGGTCACTTAGTACAACTTAACATTTCAAGTTGACAAGACTTTTTTTGAGCTGACCGAACTTTAATTTTTTATGCAGCCGGGTAACAAATTAAAGTCGACTCAACAAATTGTTTTTACAGTGTAGGTGTACATGACAGGGGAGCACAAATAGACACTGTATGTAACAAGCTTGCTCGGTGCTTCAGGTGGCACGCAGTTGGATTTAGGATGCGAAATCCTTGGGCATAAGTCCCGTGAAAAACATTACTCACGATGAAAGAGCTAAAAGATGAGAGATCGGAAAACAAGCTAAAATGGCATGATTGCACTTGCACATTCGCTTTTGTTCATACTATCGGGTAGATTTAGATGTAGTGCAGATGGTACATTATTTGGTACATCAAATAAATTAAATTTTCTACCTATTAGATTGTGTTTAATTAATGTCTACACTTACACTGTAAAAAACAATTTGTTGAGTCAACTTAAAATAATTTGTAACCTGGCTGCCTTAAAATTTTAAGTTCAGTCAAGTCAAAAAAAAGTTTATTCAACTTGAAATGTTAAATTACACTAAGTGACAACTTGAGTTAAATCAACTTAAAATTTTAAGGCGGCTGGGTTACTTACTCATCTGTTAAGTTTAGCAAACACAAATATCTAAGTTGTTACTTAGTACAACTTAACATTTCAAGTTGAATAAACTTATTTTAGTTGACTGAACTTAAAATTTTAAATCAGAAGGGTAACAAATTATTTTAAGCTGACTCAACAAACTGTGTTTTTTATTTTTTACAGTGTACCCCAAACCTAAACCTACCCCTTACACTAATGCAAAAATAGTAATTATTGTACAGTAGGCCTACATCTGTATACCATCTAGCCTTTATTGTAAAACGTACCGTATGTGTGTTCATATGTTCTGGTGGGGGGGACTAACACTCTTTCAGTGCCACTCAGTGGGCATTTTACTTTTTGGTACGTATTTTATGTCTTGAGAAAAAGTTCCCCCAGGTATGTTTTTGTCATGAGACCAGGTTGTCCAAAACGTGAGACCTTCGTTTATGTTCAAAACACAAATTAAGATATTTTTGATGAAATCTCAGAGCTTTCTGACCCTGCATAGACAGCAACACAACTCACACTTTCAAGACCCAGAAAGGTAGTAAGGACATCACTAAAACAGTCCATGTGATATCAGTGGTTTAACTGGAATTTTATGAAGAAACAAAAATTTGTGTGTGCAAAGAAAAGAAATATATTCATCTAAAATATCTTCATTCGTATTACGAACAGTTTGGAACGACATTAGGGTGAGTAATTAATGACAGAGTTTTAATTTTTGGGTGAACTATCCCTTTAAGCATAATAACCAAATTTAGTGATGAGACTTAGTAAAAGTAAAAACACCTAAATATTTATTCAGAATTTTTTTTCCAAATATTATCTTCATTCTCAGCATAAAGAACCATACACGTTCTTCATTTTTAACAGCTGGTAGAGGTAATTAACTACAGATCTTCATTTCTTTTTGGCTTCATTACTTATTATTTTTCCCTCCCCCACGTTGTTTCTCTCTCACACACACACACTCTCTCTCTCAATAACTAGCTAGAAATACATATATCATGTAATTATGGGTAACCGCAGCAAAGACGTACAACAATTTCCCTCTTCTGAGCACCGACGATGTGTCAGAGGAGGATGTATGCGAAAAACAAAGGCTTCTAATAATAGATTCAGCAGATAATGGCAGAGGACAGTCCCAAACCAAATCAACACACACTCACATGCACATGCAGACACCGCTACTGTCTCAAGATCTCTTCACATCCGTGCAGAGCAGAGAATGTTTGCTCGTCGCTTCACTTGTGTGCCACTTCTAGCTTGTGAGGTGAGGAGTTGGCTGTCTGCTTAAGGGGCATTCAGTGGGTTGTCTGAGCACCAGTGTGTCTGTGGGCGAAGAAGAATCTGTAGCGAATGGTGTGATTATGGGAATCACCTGAAAAGTACCTATCCTATATTCACAACTTTTTATGGTAAGTATTAAAGAGACAGTTCACTCAAAATGAAAATTCTGTCGTTAATTACTCACCCTCATGTCATTCCAAACCTGTAAGACCTTTGTTCATCCTCAGAACACAAATTAAGATATTTTTGATGAAACCCAAAGGCTTTCTGACCCTGCATAGACAGCAGCACAACTGACACGTACAAGGCCCAGAAAGGTAGTAAGGACATTGTTAAAATAGTCCATGTGACATCAGTGATTCAACTGAAATGTTATGAAACTACGAGAATACTAAGAAAACAAAAATAACAGCTTTATTCTGTGATTTCTTCTCTTCTGTGTCTTCGACACACATTCAGGAAAGTACCATGACGTATACATGTCAGCTGCATTGCTGTCTACACAGGGTCAGAAAGCTTTTGGATTTCATCAAAAATATCTTAATTTGTGGTCAAAGATGAACAAAGGTTTTACGTGTTTGGAAATGACAGAACTGATCATTACTTACTCTCAGGTTATTAAATAATAACCTAAATTTGATGACTAGACTTGGAATATAGTGCACTAGTCGTATGGACCACATTTATGATACTCCAGTGGTGCTTTTCTGAATCTTCAGTTCACTGCTAATTGCATGGAAAGGAGCAACCGGAATAATATTCAATATTTCACCCTTTGTGCTCCACAGAATAAAGAACAACATTAAATTTGACATAGCATGAGAGTGAATAACTGATGAGAGAAATTTCTATTTGGGCAAACTATCCCTATTCTGTCATGCATTGCATATGTTTGCGAGAAAGAATGACAAAAGGCAGTGAGCAGGAAAGAAAACCGATGTGGCATTTAAGAAATGCAATCATACGAGAGAGCTGCCACGCTTGCAGATCAGTCCGTTAGCACTGCTCGGTGAGTAAGTCTGCATGCATGCCAATGTATGTGAGTGGGTGTGTTTCAGGGAGTGACAGGATACTGCATATCAGGCTTCTCCCTTTAAAACAGGGAAGAAAGAAAAGGAGAAAAAACATATTACACATGGAACTGATTTACTGGTCATTTTTATCATTACGATGATCTCTTTCTGTGCCAAGCTCTTCCTCTCTTTAAACCTCTGTCTCTTTAACGGAAGATCTGATTCTCCTGCTGCAGCCAAACTACAGATAATAAGCAACAGCAGCCCTGATCACCTCACATCATTCACTCTGTACAACAGATCCAGCACATGCACGGGTCGCCTCTGTTTCCCAATAGCTCATATTTCCAGATCTGAATGTCTCAACTTTGAATGGCAATCCACCAGCCAGCGTCTACTCTTACAGCCCCTTTTGCGATCCATTCATCCCTCGTCCTCCGCACATTTTCATCAGCCTCCCGTTCCATGCATCCCCCCGGCACAGGCATGAAGAGAAATAAGCCCCACTTACTGTCTTGCTGTGGTTGCCTCTATTTGTAGATCCCTCCTTTGTAAATGGAGAGAATGACAGCAGTTATAAAAGAAGGGGAAAATCCAGCAGCTGGTAAAAAAAAACGGGGGGGAAAATACAACAACGACAAAAAGAGAAGGAGAGGAGAGAGAGAAGGCAGATAAAACAAAAAAAGAAAGAAAGAAAAATGAAATGGAGGAAAATAAATCACCGCGGCAACAATTAGGCCTTTGGAAATTACATTTTAGAGCGTGTCCTGCGAGCCGGTGAGCGCTGGGAGCCAATGCATATCCTCAGCGGGCAGACACCGTTCCAGTGGCCGTGCAATAGTAACACTTCTATTTCCTCGGTTCTGACAATCGATCTCACCCTCTCTCTCTCTCTCTCTCCCTCCTCCCTCCTTTTCTCCCTGCCACGTTCAAACAGCCCCGATCGCTCGTTTTCTTTCAGCTGGTTGGTTGGCTTCGTTCCTCTCTCATCCTCTTGTTTCCCTCCCTCCATACCTGCCTTTCTCTCTCTCTCTCTCTCTCAATCGCTTTTGCCCCTCCCCCTCTTCTCCACCGTCTTCTCCATCAGGACCCAGATACAAGGCAGACCCCTCCTTCCCGCTCTCCTTCTCTCCAGCTTTCTTTGATGTTGTGAGGAGTTCTAGACTCCTGGCTGAGGACGAGGAGGAGATGTCTTACACTATGGCGGTTTCTGAGGGTGGCATGAAAGAAGGAAAGAGATGAAATGAAAAATACATTAGGCTACACGTTCTGCACAAAGCAATAATGTGAACTCAGGCTAAACTCATTATGAGGAAGACGAAAAGCAATTCGCAGCATGGGGTGAAGACTATTGAGGAAGATAGCGGTTTTATGAGCGAGCACACCTTTAGATGGGGTCTGAGGAAATGTTGGCTCTGCGGAAAAGGCCAACCGTGTTAAAACAAGAATTGAGAACAAAAAAAAAAAGCATCTGTAAGAGGAATGAATCACTTATTTTCTTGGGGAAGGAAAAAGGAAGGAAAATGGAGGGAAGAGAAAGTAAGAGGGGTTATAAATGTAATTAATTATAGATATTATAGAAGGGATAAAAAGGTTCAGGGAGTGTTTATTAGGACAGATGAATATAGAGAACAAAGGTATAAAAGCTGTCACTGGGAAAGTATCTTTTCTAAAGGTACATATTTTACCTTTTAGGGACTAATCTGTATCTTTAAGGTACCAATATCACCCCTTTAGGTACAAAGGCGCACCTTTTGAAAAGGTACTAGCCCAGAAACAGCTTTAGTACCTTTACTGAGTGTAAATAGATGAGAGTGAGTAGCATCAATGTATTTTACATGAAGGCTGCTCAAAACTATCTCACTTGCTATTTAATAGACTCCTATACACACCACACTGTAGCAGTATCAAGCAGGGAGCTGAAATATCTTAAATGCTTCTCTTGTGTGCACTTGTGATCAGATTTGAAAAGGAAAGAGTCTCTGAATGCATACATTACTTGGTACATAGTGTACTGCATGTTGATAAAAGGCGAGAAAAGGAGGAATAAAAGAAAAAAAACAGCCAAAGGCACAACATTTATACTAAAACCGCAATGTGTTTCTGTCTGAAACTTTTTCTGTAATAACCGTTGTTTGAATCTAAATGCCTCACCACAAAATAGGATATCACCCAACTGAACTGAGAATGCTTTTAAAATTCCAAATTCTGTTCCTGATTGTGAACTGAACTAGAATTGCTAGAACTGACCATTCGCAACGACCCGCCCCCCTTTGTTACTGTTGATATGTCCGACAAGCCATGGTGCTCTCAAGCCATACATCAAATTCTCCGCGCCAAACTGACATCATGCCGACAGACAAAACAGAGCAGGTTACTTTCAGTATGAAACAATTTTTTAAATTTTGCTATTTTTTTTTTTTCAAACAATAAATACCATTTTATGATTCTTTAATGTGTTGTGACAGATCGTTGTAGTGCCAAAGTTTAAGCGGCACGTCAACCGACCATCTTCCTTATTACTAGTTACAGCACAAAATAAACATGAATGAACAACAGAAGGTATATTGTTTTCACCGCTAAAATACATCAATAGACACCATTTTTCAAGTTCAAGTCACCCAAAGTTAATTTACTCTCCTGTCTGTTTTTTTTTGTCAGACAAAAACGGCATATTCGGCATTGTGATTGGTTAAAGGAGAAATTCACTTCCAGAACAAAAATTTACAGATAATTTACTCACACCCTTGTCATCCAAGATGTTCATGTCTTTCTTTCTTCAGTTGTAAAGAAATTAAATTTTTTTGCAATCAAACAATCAAGATCCACACACGACTGTACATCAAGCTAATACTAAAAGACGCCGTCTTTTACAAAAAGAGTGCAAATGGATTTTTGATTTGAGGTCTTTATATCCTCTCGGTATGAATGAAGAATTGATTTTGAATTGTTTCTTGTAAAAATTATATAAACATCTGTATATGGATTATATCTAAGTGTACGATTGGATGGATTTATATATATCTTGTATTTTTGGATATTTAGATTTTTTTCTATATGGAGGTATTAAGGATTTTTACTATTAATATAGGTATAAGAAAATTATTTTATGATATTGGATGTACATGTTTTGTGCCTGCGTGTATATTATGATGTCAATGGTAATACTGATTTAATGTGGTGCAGGTGTGCGCCAATTCATGGGGCATTGAGGAAGAGCTTTGTCTCGAAAACGTTTTGCACCTTTGCACATTTATTGCACTTTTGCACGTATTTTTATGACCTCTGATGCAGCATTTAATAAAGAATTTTTGAAGAAGTATTAGCTTAATGTACAGTCGTGTGCGGATCATGATTGTTTGATTGTTATATGTTTTTGTGGATCTACGCACCGCACCAACTTGTGTTTCGGAATTTGGACATTTGGTGCTGCTCCTTTTTTGTGACTTTGTTTTTGAGGAAAACTCTTTCGAGAAAATCTCTTTTGAACTGAAGAAAGACATGAATATCTTGCATGACAACGTGAGTAAATTATCTGTAAATTTTTGTTCCAGAAGTGAACTTCTCCTTTAACTCCCTGCAAAGGGTCAAAGGGTCTTTCTTAAAAAAGATGCAGGTGCTCTTTCAATGAAGAAAAATAAATTAAAATAAATTACAGAAAAAAAATAATTTAATATAAACTCAATAAGTGGAAAAAAATAAATAAATAAAAATAAATCAATCATTGAGGTTTGCACTGCACAGCATCAGAAAGATCAGGGCATTCCTAATGAAGCATGCTGTACTATTTCTTGTCCAGACCCTTGTCATTTCTAGGCTGGACTACTGCAGTGATTATCTGGCTGGACATCCATCATGCGCAATCAAACCTCTACAAATGATTCAGAATGCAGCAGCATGACAGGTCATCAACGAGCCCAGAAGGGCCAACATCACACCTCTCATTATCTGCCTGCACTGGCTACCAGTTGAGACTTGCATCCAGTTCAAGACGTTGATACTTGGAGAGCTCAGCACCCTCCTACTTCCACTCACTTTTACATGTCTATATCCCCTCCAGAAGCCTGAGATCCACAAATGAGCGACACCTCATGGTACCATCACAGAGAGGTAATAAAATCACTTTCCAGAACATTTTCGCTCACCGTTCCTGGCTGGTGGAATCATCTTCCCACCCCCATCCGGAATGCTGAATCACTGACAATTTTCAAGTTATCATATTTGAAAGCATAATTCTAGCCTATTCGCTAGCATTTTTAAAGCTCAATGCAAAATTGATGCTCTAAACATGTAACTAGCCAGCAACCTGCCAAAATAAAGCTTGCTAATTTTAGGTTTGAAATTTCATACAAAAAATGCATATTATCATTTTATTTTAAGATTTACTATACAATAATTGTATTTTTATTTAAAACTCACTTTTTATTGTTAAATATGATATTATATAGTAATATATGTATATACACTGTCCTCCAAAAGTTTGGAAACACCCCTAGCAAAGTGTGGTTTTGGACGATATCAGAATAAATCCTTTATTTATTTTTTGGTGCAAATACATTAAAGTAAGCTGACATTATCATTGAAGACCAGCAATATTAATTTTCATTTTGATTACATAATAATGGCAATATATACATGTCAAAGTCAGACATGCCCCTTTGCCAGCTGTGATGCCTGGTTACCGGTTTAAACTTGGTCCAGGTTTTTAAAAGATTTTTGAGTCAGCACACCTTAATAGCTTCAACAATTGATTGACAATTAAGTTTAGAATACAGTGAATTTAGGCCCAGATTATGCAGAGCTGTAATAGCTGCTAATGGTGGATATTTTGATGAATCCAAAATTTATGTTTTTTCTATGTATAAACTTTTTATGTAATAAAATATGTTTTTCATAGTTTGTGTTGTCCTTTATCAGTGCAAAATTATCACAAATTAAAAAGGATTCATGCCAATATTGTCCAAAACCCCACTTTTCTAGGGCGTTTCCAAACTTTTGGAGGGCAGTGTGTATACATACATATATATAAAACCTAAATAAAGTTTTAAGTTATATTTAATGGGTCACACTTTGTGCAGTGTGAGGACCAAACCAAATCTCCAGGTACTCCTATGAGAACCAGGCCAAAAAAAAAAAAAAACTCATGTGCACCCCTGGTAGTGTTGCCAGAGTACAATAATGCTAAAAGTTATGTTGATAAATATTGAATTGCAAATGCATAACTGTATATCATTTTCATTTATCAGGTGAGGCTGACGGTAAATATACAATTTAAAATAGTAAATCTGGCTACAATGTTTATTACCTGCTATGTCATGCATTAGATATAGGGCCGAAATGTATTTCAAAACGATGGATATTTTGATGCATCCTAACGTGAGACGATCATGGATCCAAGCATTACTGAAAATCAATGTGTGAGCCAAGACTATAAAGTTGTTTGAAATAAACTGGGTTTCAGTTTGCACAGCTGTGCAGCAATTGTAAAAAAACTGGTGACAATTTGCAACAAATCTAACCAGAGCAGTACCTCAGCAATACTCAGTGACAATGCTGCCCTAAGTACTGCAAAAGTGAACATATGACAGTCATTTCTGCACCTGCTATTGTCAAAAACATTTCTCCATTGCAAAGTCTTGGCTTCGTGTCTCCTACTACTTGGGCAAATATTTCTCAGGAATCACTTTACGGTTCTTCCTTCAACATTAAATCAGTTGTGCTTTTAACTTCCATCTACAAACTCCTCGCTTCCATCCCTCACCATTTTCACCCACTGTTGTTATCAAGCTTTCATCACTTCTACCATTTACTTTGCTTTATAGCACCAGGTGCTGTCTTCAAAACTCCCCCATACATCTTTCTTTGCTCAAACATTTTATCTCTCTATGTGCAGATTCTCTCAACCCATCTTCCTCCTTGAGATTCGTAGCACTTCCTTGTCTCCCGTTTTCCTTCATCACACAATTGTTTCTGAGAATTAAGTATAGCTGTTTTACACCAGTGCGTTTACCATCTTAGTCTGTCACACCAAAGCTCATAAATGAAAAAAAAAAAAATAAACTAAAATCATCAAACCACTTCCAAAAAGTTTTTGGTTAATGATTATATTAATGCTGTCTTTGATAATACTAGCCGAAACAGACATGCTCAAAACCACTGGCAAAAGACGCTGATTGAGACAGCTTACAAATACCATAATGTCACAGGGCAGGTAATTCAATATACAATTTTCTGCTAAATTAACATTGAGACTGTGGAACTTGAACGTACAGTTAAGGAAAGAATTCATCATTCACTTCTGGATCGATTTCAACGTCTACAGACACTAATACCATATGGCAGTTTGTCAGCTTTGCCTGTTTCAAATCTAAAGGGGTGAAAGTGCCTCTTCCTTTCCACTGTCCTAATCTATTATCCATCCATTTCCACCCTCTGTGGATATGACAACAAGCTTTCAGGCTCCTCCGGGTCTCGGTAAATAGCGCCATATGCACGGCTTTCTAAGAGAGGTCACCGGTTCTTCATTTAGAGATGATGTTACACTTTTAGTGCATTTACTCTTCAGATTTAGAAACATCACGTAATATTCTGGAGAGGTTGTTGAAGCTGAATACTGAAAACTGTAGCACTAAGACCTTTAAATTAGACAAAAAAAGCAAAAAACAGAGAGGGGAAAAGGACACCGAATGAAGCCTTCTATCAGAAAATACTTAAAAGTCTATGTAAAGCAATATTAAATACGTTCTTAGTTTGTCACACCAAAGAAAAATGCCAGTTTTGAATGATAAAAAGTGACAAGTAGATCAAATAAGTCAGTAAAAAAAGCAGTATTCTCTGCTCTCAAATGCTGGGGGCGTGTCCGCTGTCAGTGCTGAAACCACGCCCACTGGCGGGAAAGCTGCCACCTCTCTAAACTGTCAAATACAAATATATTTAAATAAGGAGGCCGTGCTGTTTTGTAAATTATCGCAACCAGGTAATACACATTTACGCGACAAAGGCATAGTTACACTAAAAAATGCTGGCTTATTTTTTTTTAACCCAAATGTCGGGTCATTTTATTGAGTTAATTTTAATATTTTTACCCAGGTTCTAGGTAGTTTTTCTGTAACTAAGTTGCTGGGTCATTTATTATGCTTTTTCTACCTAGCCGCTGGGTCAAGTCTGTCTCTGACGAAACAACCCAGCTGCTTAGTTAAAGTCAGAGCGCGGGCTTTTTGAGTTCTCACACTACAAACGAGACAAAACTATAATGCTATAAGAAACAGAAAAGATTAATTCGTTGTTTACCTGGGGCTTTAGTCTATGATTAGCTCACCTCACCTCTTATCTGACAAGTTTTCGGGTTTGAGTTGTCCGTTCATCATGTGACAGCCTCATAAGCTTATCCAATGCAGTCTGAGCCGGAAAGAGAACTGATTAGAATTGATTAGTATGAAGCGCCTGAAGACTCGAAACAGGTGAACTTATTCCAGTACCTAATAGGATGTTGCGCATACGCGACTGAACGAATCACTCCCCTAGACGACTCGTTCGTCCCGAGTCACATTAAAGATTCGCTCAAAATGAACGAATCGTTGAAGAACGACCCATCACTCTACAGGAGAGAGCGTTTCTCAGCGCTGCCGGTTTGGTGCACTTCTTCAGCGAAATAAAAGTTTGTATACATTTGTATATATTACATATATTTCATTTATAAAGTTTGTGCTGTAAATTGTAGATGTCAGTCAGCTGCACCAGCAGCGGTCACTTCGAATGATGGAAACGCCTGTTGCCTTGCATAAAATAAATCGATTTTATTCGTTATAGTACTGAGTTTAATTTAATTTGATGTAAAAATATGTTCTCTAATATCAGTACTGTTTGTTTATGAGTAGGTTTCGGTGTCAGTCACGGCATCTATCAGCTACGAGTGAAACGCCAGGCCGCGGTCTGAAGTTCGCAGTCACACCGGAGAACAGCAGCCCTTCACCGGCTAAGATTTGGGCGACACACCGGCACAAGAATTAGCGCTATTTCGGTAAAAAGCGCTTACAGCGAACGGTTGGATACAATAAAACAAAAATGCTACTTTTAAATATTACATTTTTATGTCTAAAATACTTTTTAAACGAGTTTAAATGTATGCAATATTGTAAACTATGCTGTGTTCACCCAAATAAATTCAATTTGTCTTATTTTATCCAAGTGTTCTTGCTTAATAATAAATGTTTTTTGTTTGTTTTTTTTTAATTATTGCTGTTGCCTCTAGTAATTCTGTGTTTGCTTTTTTCCAGTCTATTTGAATAATTTTTAAACAATAGTTAAATAAAATACAATAACCAAGCATGTTTGGTGAAAACATTTAACCCAACCAGCTGGGTCAAAATAACCCAGCATGTGTTCTGTCCAATATTTAATCAGCGCTAGGTTGCCAAATAACCCAAGTTGGGCTGTTTTTAACCCAGAATTTTTAGAGTGTAGTTAGCAAACTGTAGACTGTAGTAACTAACAGTAATGGCAGTAACTCGCGTTTGAGCGGGTGAACCGCTGATGCTAATGTGCTCTAGTTTTTATAGTTAGTGGAGGGCCCATGCTCAGAGGCTTCAGTGCGTCATCGAGACATGATTTCAGGCTCGCCCAAAAAATCCTGGACACAAAAACAGTGAAAAACTGTTTAACTCAACAATTCAGTACTACATGGTCTTTGTAATGTGTTTCAGCAATACATTTCTAACATCATTTACTGAATTGCATTTACATTTTAAATGATCGGACCTCTTAAATAAAGTAATACGATTTTAATAATTGATTCCTTGCGTAACAATTATCAAGAAGTGTCTTTTAATGGCTCACTTGGAAAGATTTCATTTGACAGAACGAGCATAGAACAGGGATGGAGAGATAGAATTGAAGTTACCACGGGGGAACAGATGGAAAGGTTCATTTTGCCATTTTAAACTGTAAATGTTTGGTAACATTACGTGTACAGGAAGGTGGGAGGGAGGGAGAAAGGATGGTTGGGTGTAGGAAAGGATTACTGAATAATTCAAAAAGAGAAGAAAGCAGAGATGAATCAAGCGTACTAGTGCCTGTCTCACACTGAAGCAATATAAAATGGAGGATGCAACTAATATCTCTTTTGTGGCACAAATCTTGTGTAACACTCGTCAGTGAGCAAGGCAGTGTCTTCAAAAGCAGCAAAACCTTGGGTCACCAGATTTGAGTCAACAGCATGAATTGCGGTCTTTCGTCACCTGTTTTAATAGTAAACTGGAGACTGGGTTCTTGAATTGTTACGTCTGCGCAAGGTGATACAGCAAGGTTTTTGGGTCCTACAGTGTTTTCCGCAGTGCCTCAAAGGTTCAGCCGCCTCACTTTCTATCCACTGCCTTGCTGCCTGTGTCCTCGTTATGAAAAAAGCTGTTCCACTTGGCTTCAGCGTTAACCCTCTGCTCACTGTTGAGACAAGAGAAAATGGGTCATGAATGGGGAAAGGGGATGAACAGGCAATAAGAATCAGAAAGGATGTGGACAAAGGTTTGGAAGAAGGATTGAGGGACAAGGAAGAACCAGAAGTACTGTAACAGAAGCAGCTGGGTAAATGTAAAGCATGGATAGAAATGAATAAACAAATATTCCCGTTTTGACTCCTAAAAAGCAAAAAAAAAAAATGGAATGTAGACAGCCAAATATTTTGGAGGAAGACTGCTAAAACAAAAAGAGGAAGAAACATCAAAAAGATTAGCTGTAAGCTATTAAGAAATTAGAAAAATAAAGTTAAATTTTTTAAAAATGCATGTGAAAACTGATAATAAAATAATAAAAAAAGATAAAAAAAAAAAAAAAAAGCTTACTGATGGGATAAATCTGAATAAGCTCCAGTGATTGATAATTGACAGTGCTTATAAAGCACTGTGGGTGGAACAAATGTGCTAATATATACATAATGCATTGTATGTGTTTGTGAGTAGATGATATGCAGATAATTTTATGTTCCCTTTTCGCTTCTATGGCTAGTCTTTGTGGAAATTAGGCCAGATAAGACACTGCAGAAAATACCTGCAAGACCTGTAACCTTGAAGAAATACCTACTAGTAGTGCTCTTTGAGAACACTGATGAAACTTAAAAGCCTTTATCAGCAGAGTTGGAAAAAAAGGGAAATATATATTATAGACTATTCAGTTAAATAAAACTCCACAAGGCCTAACCAATATACTAATATTATATAATTTCAATGAAAATTACAATAGAACAATAGATAGATAGAACGATAGACCGATAGATGATAGATGGATAGATATTAGCATGTTAAAATACTATGAACAGTTTCATTTAAAATCATTTCATTTTAATTGCATTAATTTCATTTTTTACAATTTTACAGTTGAACATTACAATTTAAAATTTCTCTCAAATGTCCTAAGTAACAAACAGGATGGCCATACAAGACATACCGGAAAAAGACATTTGAATTGTAGATATTAAAAAACGGTAATATACATTAAGTTCAGTACAATCAAAAAATTAAGTTATATTGAAGCACCATGTTAAGAACATATTAAAATAAATAGAATTAATACACTGGCTTTTTATAGACCAAGGCAAGGCTTAACACAACTACGTCATAAACATGTAGAACAGCCCAAGGCTCTCTCTCATGTCTGCATGTATTGGAGGGGCAAAAAAAAAACAAACAAAAAAACACAACATACGGTTGGAGATGATGTCAAGCTTTGGGTCTAGGTGACCTACAGGACTACAGTACATTATCGTAACAATATTCTATAAGTGTTAAGTGAGTCTGACTCAGTATCAGCTTCAGCTTCAACATCTCTCTAGAGTAATACAAGTGGTAACTAATTAATTATGCATTGGCCCAATGTATCAAAGCAACACCCAATATGATACAAAACCCCATGAAGCTGATATAGACAAATGTTTGGTGTTAAAAAAAAAAACACAAAAACAAAGCAGCACTCAACGCCAAAACACATTTGTGCTTGCAAAGTGTGTGAAAAAGTGTGTGGAAAAGATGGGATGCTATTCAAATAAATGACATGACAGACTGTAAAAATGCTGAAGTGTTTGTTATTTATGTGAATTTAATGTAGCAGCCGCTACAGTTCCTTTATCACATGCAGGAATCCCCAAAACCATATACAGGAGGTCCGAGAGCTGCTCAAAGTGCGTGTCTGTCATAGGCTGCACACTCTTATTCAACTTGATGGACGGGCATTTAAACAACCCCAAATTAAAAGCACATGATCTCTGCTCTGGTCCTTCATGCGCTAACCCACCGAGCTGTGCAAGCTGCCAGCCACGCTTATTTTTCTCACATATGATCGGTCACGTGTTCTTTTAACAACTAACAACTGCGATCTAGACAACTAACTCCAAAAGGCTAGGAGGAAATTTCCACAATGTGGAGAACAATATCCCCATCATGTGGTGAGTCTTACGTACTACAGGACCAACAGAGTGTCTATTTTTCTGATTTAATACAGAAACCACTAGCATGAAAAATATTATCTTCTATAATAAGGTACTAAACAAAATTCATCATGTAGCATACAAATAATTAAGTGTGCTAATAAAAATATGTCTTTAAATATTTCAAGAAAACTCTTTTGATGCTAAGAACAGGACATTTTACATAAATTCATACAAGTTTAATGAAAATGAAAAGAACATCTTATTACACCGAAGTTGTTTTAAATAAATAAAGTCTCAGCATATCAAGGACAAATGGTCGTTACTAATCAGTATATTGTAGGTCCAGATCCACTGTACCGTCAGTCACCACAAGCCGAAGTCTCTTAGGCTTGCGATCCGTTATGGGGGTGCTTTGCGAGTGCGAGGTGGAGAAGTGTAGAGAGTTGTACGGGTGAGTTCCAGTCCCCTGATGCTGCTGATCCTTGCCGACTTGGACTCCGTGAACTTTAGACCCTGCGAACCTACTCACAGAGGGAGGAGGTGAGAAGTTTGAGGGACCACATGCCTCCACCACCAGCCTTCCTTGAGTTCCCGAAGGCTCCATTAGACAATGGTAAGTGTAATTTGCAGGTCCTGAACCAGAATAATTCAAGCTTTCTCCATCCTCGCTGTACCCCAGAGTCACCGAATGATCTCCGGTGAAGTTCACCACGTAAGATTGGTGAGGAGGTTGACCGTGTTCGAAGGTGGTTGACTGGGTTTTAATCAAAGGGACTTCATGGATTGAGGATTCTCTGTATCCTAGATGAGGACTGCTGTGTTGCGACGCCGGAGGTGAAAGAGAGGAGCTGAAGTTGAAGTCAGAAGAATCACAGTGAGAAATATTTGGACACATCTGATTCTTATTGGGCTGGATAGTAGACACTCCAGAAAGTTGAGTGTTTTGAGTGGGAGCCACAACAGCATGGGGTTTTTCCAATTTTGAGAGCTTGCTTTGTGTTGTACTGTAACATTGAGGACCTTGAGATGAGGGAAACAAAAACGTGGAGGGCAGGGATGGATCTTTATCGTTCCTTGAGATCTGGGGTTTTAGACCTGCACTGTTCTTGAAGATGTTCGTTGTGGTTTTGCTAGAGCTGATGAAATAAACAGGGTGGATGCGATCGCCTTGCTGACTGGGATTTGCAGGGTACTGTTTGGAAGGGATGTTCTTTGGGTTTTTTGGTAGATTTTCAGCCAATCTCGAGAACCCAGCATTAGGACACCTAGCAGAAGACTCTTTTCCGCTCTGAGAACTTGATGGACCCGGACAAGCATAGAGGCTTTCCAGGTTGCTGTGAGATTTCGAGCTGCCTGCAGCCACAGAAATTCGACAAGCATTCTGGCCTCCCTCGGCTTTCGAGACATTCTTGGTGTTTGGGAAAAAAGGAAGCTTCTTGTCATTGCTACGAAAAAGCACATTGCCAGAGTTGAATGCACCTGGATAGTCAGCAATTGAGGTGGACTTACTTCCTACGTGAAGTGAATGGAAGGGCGTAACAAGGTTACTCTGAGGTCCGGCACCAAGTAGACTTTGTGTGTGCTGGCTTGGAAAGACAGATTCGGATTTAGCTTTTGAGCTATGCAAGTTGAGAGGTCCATGAATTTTGTCTTTACCGTCAATTTTAGCAAGGCCTGACTCGGAGGACTTGGTGTTAACAATGGAATCAAGAAAGTTCAACTTTCTATCCTGAGGATGCAGGCGTGCAGTTGGGTGCCCAGGCTGTTTAGCACTTGTAGATGCGCTGTTAAACATTGTCAAGTCTTTGGGGAGAAACGGTGTTGCCGAATCGTCCTGAACCTGGAGCTCTATGGGGGTTTTTGACAACTCTCCATCAGACAAGTACAGATCCTTCTCAGGATCTTGAAGAGGAGCAGAACTCGTGGCTGTATTACAGAGCTTATCTTTAAAGAGCAGCTGAGATGCACCAATAGATGAGGATGTGTCAGACTGGGCAAAGACAATATCCGGGAAACTTAGCTCCTCGCCGCTACTGAAGTTACTCACTGGGCTTGGGGATCCTAGGTAAGGAGTCTCCGGATTCCATGCATCAGTGGGACTTTGGGAGAAGGGGCTGCTGAAGGACCCGGTGTTATGAGGTTCACCAGGACAGTAATCTATTAAAGAGCCTGCCAAGTTGTTTTGCGCAGGCATCTGATCGTAGCTTTCGAGATTCAAACATGGAAAGTCAAGCACATCTTCGGGATAGTTACTAAAGCTACACTCCGTGGCAAAGGGAGAAATGGGAGGAGACTGAATCTGAGAGGAGGTTACACTGGTGTTGGTGGGCACACTTTTCTCACATACCTGTGACTGGCTCAGAGCCTGGAGTTTGGACAGACTTTTATTAATCTGTAACAAATTGTGACTCAAGCAAATGTCATTCCTTCCTTTATTGTCAGGTCTACTAACTCCAGTCTTGGAACTATCGAAATTGTCCGACACGTGCTCTCTTACGTTCTCTCTTGCTTGAATACTCCCACTGGCATGACTTACTCCTGCCAGCCCATCATAACAGGGAGAGTAAAGCGACAAAGGCGAAAGGGATAATGGTAAGGGCGAAGTCTCAAAACTCAGTGGATCTCTGAAAGTCTCTGTCGCCTTGGTGCAACTACGCCCCGCCACTGGTTGCTGGCACGGAGGCGCATTTTCCTCTTTAACTTTGCCGTGAGACATCTGTTCCACTATTGCTGCTGTAGCAAAGACAGATGTTAATTTCTTTGGCTCCCTGTGCACAGCATCAGTGCTCTCATCTTCGTCGTGAGCGTCTTTCCACTCCACCTCCCACTTGCCTTCAGCTCTCCTGCACAATCTAATCAGAGGTAACGGTTTAATGTCATCAATGTCCACCTCAATTTTTGGGTCAGATGATTTTTGTTGTAGCTGCTTGTCGGGAACATCACCGCCGTCTTCAACAATTTCTTTTGGTGTACTAACATTCTTCTTGTTGATGCGAACAGCGGATACTTTTTGTTGTCTTTTACATGGCTTTGCTGCGCATTCTTTTCTGCAGTGTTCTAGCACGTCTTGAACAGCTTTGGTGGCTTTCTCCAAGCCTACGCCATTATCGGCCTCCCCATGACCCCGAATTCTCTCCATTTCTGCATTTAGAATTGAGACGGAGTCCAAAATGGCTCTAAAGGGGTCAGCTAAAGCCAAGCATTGCTGTGGGCTTGTTTTGTCCACATCACTTTTTGCCTCATCCGAACACTCCATTGACCACTCCTTTCCTCTTTTCCTCTTAAGGCGGATTCTGACGTTTAGCCTCTGCTCTTCGTCGGTCTTATCCGAAACATTTGAGGTAGACAACTCATCTCCGGTGGTATCGTCAATGTTATCCGTAATCTCACAGTCCTCTGGTCCTTTGTCACTTTTCGCTTGGTTCTCCTCTCCCGTGTTGCATTTGACTGCTTCTGTAATTTTGGGTGTTTCACTCTTAGGGTCTTTGATTGTGCTCTCACAAACATGTACAGTACTCGTGGTATCCTTGCATTCAGGAACTTTGACATTGTTTTTGCCTGGGCCACGATGAGCACTCTGAGGACCTTTACAGAGTTGCTTAGACGAAGTCTTGATCAACTTGGATGAGCCACGCTTTTTGGACCCGACGCCAACATTGTCTTTAAGAGCTGAACTTGATTCTGGTATTGAACTTTTCAATAATGCTGTATCCACACTGCTGCTTTCACTTGGCTTAGGTAACAGATTGTCAGAGTTGGGTTCTTTGCCTTTAGTGACGTCAGCACAGGCTGTTGCAGGTACATCCTGTTCTGGGTCTGTATCGAGCGATTCTCGAAATGCTCGTTTCTTTAGGGGAATGCTGCTCTGGGGACTATGATCCAGAGAAACCATGCACACGGATGGAGGTTCTGAGGAAATCAAAGTGTTTTCCAACTGTTTCACTTGAGTATCTTCAGGTGTATTTGGCTGATCAGCTGCCGAGAGTCCTTGTTTGGGGTTTTTATTTTTGTTATTAAGTGCATCATGCTTGTCCTTTGTCTTTTTATTGTCAGCAAGTGATAGTGTTTTCATCTTATCAGCTTTACTACTGTATCTGCACGGAGGTTGCTGGTCATTAGCGTCTTTATCTTGTTGACTAAACTTGCAACTCAAACTCTTCCTAATATCCGTCAACAGTACCCTTGCTTCTTTAACAACAACAGTCTTGCTACCAAAGTGTGCTGTTAACACTTTCTTTTTCAAGTAATTTCCATCAACAGCTGCTTCTTCCTGCTTCTTGATGCTGCTTTCTTTATCTTGCACCTCAGGTATGCGCTCAACATGTGTTTGATTCTCAACCTTGTCTGCTCTTTTCCGTTTCTTTACAGTATCTTCTGAATTTTTTGGGATTGCGACTTCAACAGACGCAACCGTTACAACTTTATTATCTTGCTTACCTTCAATTTCATGCTCACTGTGCCTATCCTTACCACACACATCCATTAATTCTTTCACAACAGGTTGTGAGACTGCATTTTGGCCAATCTCTAAATCACATGTTACCTTTAGGTACTTATCTGCACTCTCCACATTTACTGGTGTGAAATACAACTCCTTCACGCCTTTCTTACCTTGCCTATTGCTTTCTTTGCTCGCATTAATTTTTGTGCTCTGCTGTACTGACGCTGCTGCTGGTGCTGTAACCTTGTCTCTTCTACTGTCTGCCTCCCTCTGACCTGTACTTTCAACCTCTGGCTTTCCTGGGATAGCCACCCTGACCAGATTGACTCTGAGGTAACGATTTGACCCTGAGAGGAGAGAGACGGGACTATTAAAAGATGGTGAAGACAAAGAGGGTGTAACGCTTACAGCGCTAGAAGAGACAGACTGCCTGTGGTTTTGCTTGTTATCCCCTGAGGTCTCTGAAGCTACACAAGAACTAACATCACCTGCCCTAGGAGCAGTGGAACCGCTGATGTCTCTCCCGTCGCCAGCCACTTCCCTGAGGCAATCCCTAAAGACTCTCTGCTGCGTCTCTCTGATCACCGTGCTCTCTGTTTGTGATGATTTGTCACTGTTAGTTCCAGCGTCTCCATCAACGTGCACATATTTATCAGTACTTGGTTTACCTGGAGAAATTAAAACAGGGTTAGTAGTGTCCTTGGACTCAACCTCGCTTCCTTTTTGCTGCTTCCCATCTCGTGTCTGCGAGTCAGAGCATTCATTTTGCCCTGTAGAGAGTTTAGAGTTTGACTTGATCAGTCTGGTCCTCCTTTTGTTGAATCTGGAGAGTTTAGATCGACTCCTTGCTTGGAGACTGCTCAGACGACTACGAAGAATATTCCTGGTCCTTGAGGAAATGCCCTGGTGGACAATTCTGACAGATGATGAATCAACGTTACGTCCCTTGGCCTTCATGCCGTCTCTTTCTTGTACACTGGAAACACATCCAAGAGTAAAGGGTTTAAATCTAATGACGGGGTCTCCGTTCAACATTTCTCCATCCTCATCTTTTCTCTCCTCCGGTCCATTTATGTTAGCACTACTGAGTGGTGGAGAGACAGATTTGCTGTTCCTCATGATTCTCTCTGGTTTTGGTCGCTCTTTCTCAATTAGGTATAACAGGGCCCTTTCTTTGCTCAAGGGGTCCTTGCAGCTTAATAGGAAATTTGTGCTGTGCTGATAGAGGCAGATGCTCAGCTCCTTTAGCTCGGGGTGAGGCAAGGATGATAAGAGATTTTGTGTTCTCTTTTCCACCTGTTTGCAATGCTCCTCCCTCCTCCACCTATCAGTCTTTCTCATCTTGCTCAAAACAAGGGCGTTCCTCTTCGTCCGTTGGGAAAATGTATTCCTCATTGGCAAGGCTGACAAGAGAATGAGACAAGAAGAATAGACAGCCTGAGTTAAGTGGTTGGCAATAATGGGATTATAACAATACAGGCTATTTCACCACTGCACGGGATGCTTAATTACATCCTTGGTCAATTTGCATTCAGAACACACACATTTCACTCCAGGATAAGAAGAAATAACTAAATATGAATGGCATAACAAGCATACCCGAGTTTGATACAGTGAGAAATGGCTTTGGGGTGCCATTTCCCCTATTCCTGTTAAGCCTTAGGTCGGTTTCTCTGAACTCGTATTTCTGTCCTGAAGGATCCCCGGAGCAAGCCACATCTGGTGACTGGTCTCTCTTCTTAAATGATCCCTCTCCTCTCCTGCATAGATTGGCATCATTAGAGTTGATAAAAGGCTTTCAAATGTATTTCTGTCATTAGAAACCTAATTGACATTAAAGCCTTATACAGTTCAGACCAATAACAAGCATCCATTGAGATAATTGTGTATTATAGATCCAACATTACTATAATATCCACATTAGACAACCTTGAAGCAGCCTTTGCTATAAGTTTGATTACAACATATAATCATTACTGTTAATAGTGGTCATCGTCTGTTACGTCATTAACTGATTTTTACCATACTCTCTGCCATATGTGACCCTGGACCACAAAACCAGTCATAAGGGTAAATTTTTTTTAAACTGAGATTTATACATTATCTGTTCTAAGCTTTCCATTGATGTATATAAATAATACTGAGAAATTCACCTTTAAAGTTGCCCTTTACTAAAATTTCTAATGATTAAATCTTTCTAAAAGAAAAATCAATAATTTTGACCCATACAATGTATTTTTGGCTATTGCTACAAATATACCCCAGCAACTTAAGACTGGTTTTGTGGTCCAGGGTCACATATGTACATCAACTTGTCACCACTAGTAAGCTACTACTAAATATATTGTAGAAACTTAATTTTTCTGTAAAGCTGCTTTGCAACTATTTGTACCATGAAAAGTGCTATACAAATAAATAAACTCAAATTGAACTGAAGCAGTATTAATGTATATTCGCTCACCTCTCACATGTGCAACATTCACACATTTCATTATTCTCCCCAAAAAAGCTGTCCCCATAGTAACAGGTAATCTCCTCCCCTGGTGAGATGGGCCGCACCACTTTTACACATGCTCCATTCTTATCTCCAGGGACAAACTAATAGGAGGAACAGATACAGTATGAGCAAATGACTTTTCAGTATACACTGTGTGACTATAATCCATTTAGTCATGCCAGGAAACAAGTGAAAACAAATTAAGGAAATGTAATTTTAAACAATGGTTGATGCCCTGTTAGGACTGAAGTCAGATTTGTTCACTCAAACAAGATATAATAACTATAAATATGTGCATTACATTTTTTTATACGGTTATACTCACCCAGGCTGTATTCGATCAAAAGTAGTTATACAGTTATATTACAATTTAAAATAACCATTCTATTTTAATATATTTTAAAATGTAATTTGTTCCTGTAATAGTTTAATTTTCAGCATCATTACTCCAGTCATTAGTCAAATTATCCTTCAAAATTCATTATAATAATCTGAATTTGTGCTCAAGAACATTATCAATGTTGAAAACAGTTGTGCCACTTAATGTATTTGTGGAAACCACAAAACATTTTATTCAGGATTCCTCAACAAACAAAGACTGAAATCAATTGTAACATTATAAATAGTCACTTTGGTCAATTTAATTACAATTAGGCTAAAAATTTCTTTAAAAAGCTAGGTTTTAATGTTTATTTATTTATTTATTTATTTATACACATAATCAACAGTGTTTGCACAATCTGTCAGAGCTTTTCAAAATCCTGTACATGGCACAATATGTTAAGTTAGCACAACCTGAGTAGAATATATGTGCATATACATAAAAGAAAACAGACACAGGAGAAATGTTAATTTCTCCAACAGTGCCCTTCACCAGTATACTCCCTTCCCTTTACAACAAAACAGCACATTGTCTCATATTTATCCTACCACGTCTCAAAAAACAAATGCCAATATCCACGTAATTGCGTCTGCTTGCATTATTATCATTGGTAGGGTTATGATACTACAAGTTCCGTAATTCTTTCCGATATCAGTGTCATAATTCTTAAAATCATTTGACATCCTAGGAAAATCTGTTTTAACACTCCTGACTATTTACATAAAAACATTAAAACATAGCCCTCAAGTAAACATTGCTTTCTTAATTATTCAAGACAAGAAATTACAAGAAAAACAAAACAAATTGTTCTTAAAAGGCTTATTAAAATCACTAAAGCAATCCACAAATGAGCAGTAAATGGTTTTGTCTTTATCTCATTAATGTTGCTGTTTGATAATTGTTGAAGAAATAACAGACAGTGACAGGTCTATTAGGCTGCATTTCACCACTTGCACAGATCTATTGTGACATAACAGATTCTTGTCTTATGCGTTTACTTTCAAAATGCCAAGATGGGGATTTGACCAAGAAGTGCATCACACGAATGCGCAACAAATACCCTAAGCACATCAGTCAACTATGCGCACGTATCGAATCAGTCATTTGTACTAAAGAAAAACTGGTATACATTATAGAGAGAATACATCATGAAAACTGAAAGCAAATTAAAGAAACCCCTAGTTAAACTATACAAACAAGTCTAACGAATCAGTTGTATATACATGTACATTTAGCCTGCAAGGTACACTACATATATACAGGGTCTAGCAAACTAAGCAATTCAAAAATTTCCCTCTAAGGCAAAAGTATTAATTTAGTTTCTTACCTTACAATTGGGTCTGCAGTCTTTTTTCCCAACAATAAAAACAAAAAGAGAAAAAAAAAAAAAATCAGATCCTGTAAGCTACCAAAGACAGTGTTTTGAAAAAAAGAAGTATTTTACTGATCAGTATATGCATACAGCTCTCTCACCATGATTGATGAAGGCAGCCGGCCCCAACCAAAGCTGAGCGCATCTCTTGCGCGTCGAGTACATCACACTGAAGTCATTCACTCCTGCTCTGAGCACGGCACTATCCTCAGGGCTCAGCTCAGCTATACAGCCCTGCAGTACCTCCACCCGTTCTCCCACAAGCCTGGAGAATTCAACATGGTCATATCCTTAAATATGGTAGTAAACAAAATTTAAAAAGCAGACTAGTTTATAACGAGTTAGGATTAAATAATTAATATATAGTGATTCTAACCAGTGTCGGGTGGATGTGATTTTGGCTCCATTGGTCTCGGAGGAATAGCGGTTACACGGCTCAATGTTCACTCCACTGTCCAACAGAAAAGCTGTCATATAGCGATACATCTAAAGAAAAGAGACAAGCGAGTTAAAACAGTTATTAAAGCACGCTGAAATGAATGAAAGTTTCGTCATTAATTACTCACCCTCATGACGTTCCAAACCCGTGAGACCTTCATTCATCTTCATAACATGAATTAAGATATTTTTGATGAAGTCCGAGAGCTTTCCGACCCTGCATAGACAGCAATGCAACTACCACGCTCAATGCCCAGAAAGGTAGTAAGGGCATTGTTAAAATAGTCCATGTGACATCAGTCATTCAACCTTACATTTATAAAGCAATGAGAATAATTTTGGTAGACAAAGAAAACAAAAATTACGACTTTATTCAACAAGTTCTTCTCTTCTGTGTCAGCTGATGTGCCTTCACAGATCGATGCATGAGTATGGTGCTGCTGACATTCTGACATCGAGGTACTCTCATGAACGCGCAGTAGAGGCTGGCACAGGTGAGACGAAATTGTTGAATAATATCATAATTTTTGCTTTCTTTGCACACAAGTATTCTTGTAGCTTCATAACATTGCGATTGAACCACTGATGTCACATGGGCTATTTTAACAATATCCTTACTACCTTTCTGGGCCTTGAACATACAGTCAGTTGTACTGCTGTCTATGCAGGGTCAGAAAGCTCTTAGATTTCTTCAAAAATATCAAAATTTTTTGTTCTTTGTTCAATTTTTTGATGAACAAAAGATTTACAGGTTTGGAATGACATGGAGAAGAGTAAGTGACAATTTCCATTTTTGGGTGAACTATTCCTTTAATTTTATTATTTGAATAAAAAAAGTGACACCCTGTGCTTGTCTTTAATTAAACTGGATCAATGGAAGGGAGGAAGGAAGAAAAAGGGGGTGTGCTTCTAATTTTTTTTTATATTTGCCCATTTTGTTTCCCTTTCATACCTCCACCCCCTTAGGATGTGTGGGAAGGATGCAAGAAAAGAAAACGAGGATAAATTGAAAAAAAAAAAAAAAAAAAAAAGGAAGGCTTATTTGTACATTGGAATATTCTTGATCACTCAAGCATCCCTTCAAAGTGTCATCAGCTACGCTCACTGGATCTGTCCTTTTGTTGTTACAGTTTGGTTATTTAAAACATTCAAAATAAATATTAATAAAGCAAGGTGCCCTGTTGAAACATATGAGATGTATGGTTTATTTAAACTGTAAAGGTAAAACAAAAATGAAAATGATGACAGATGTGAAGGGGGGGAAGAATTTGAATGATGCGTAAGGTTTTTCAACTAGAAAGACTTCCTCATAGGTACACCAGTGTACTCTCACTCATAGCTCCTCTGAAAACTTCCTCATACCTCATTCCGCGGTGCAATTAGAGAATTGAAATGAAATTTATTTCCGTATCACAGGCTCAAGGACAGAGGAGCGAGGAAACAAGCAGAAATTTGAGTACTGACTACCACCCATAAGGAAAGAAAGAAAGAAAGAAAGAAAGAAAGAAAGAAAGAAAGAAAGAAAGACTCTCTGATCTAACGGTGTTGAACACAGCAAATGGTAGTAAAAGATTAATTATAATCATTTAAACATTTTCAGTTTAAATAATTTAAATCTGTCTCTGGATTGTTCAACTAAAGATTTCAATTAATCACCAAAAAAATAGATATTTCCCATGCCCTTGTCTATCTTAGGCAAACAATTTTTTGGTCCAGTACAATCCTTATGTGTGCAGAGAGACTGTACTCATCAAGAAGGCAAACAACTGATCTAGCAAAGACAAACATGTAGTCAAACCATCCTTGCCACACTAGACACATCAACAGCTTCTCATTTAAAACAATTCCTCTTTACTGATGATTATACACGTGTACAGACAGCAAAACAAATTAACATCCTGCTATTCTGGATATGATACTCACATGCTGCTTCAATAACTCCTGTCGATGTGAACCCAGCCCAGTAAAATATCCACTGACCCATTCCCCATCCAACAGGGCATCAAAGGTGGCCTGGAAGTCATGAGTGCGCTTGAACCGCAGAAGTGTCTCTCTGAGGTAACCCCATCGCCGGATCTCAGGGGGAGGACTTCATTCACAAATTACAAATGAATCATGAATGAAAGAATTGATCATTTACCATTTACCATTTACTATACAAAAGAACAAACATATTACATTGGAATAACAAAACTAGAAAAATATTTTTCTTTAAATAACGTGCATAAAAACTGCTGATCACGCATAAAGCAGTAGCGCAAAGAATATAAGTACCTTATGTTCATCTTGTGGGTGCTGAACCCCAGTAGGGGATCCAGCACCAGACTCGTGGCCAGATCATCTGTTTCACAAAGCTCTCTCACACTCATTCTATAAGATCCCTCCATGGTCGCCCACCATCAACATGCTGAAACAAAATGAAGCCGGTGAGTTACACGTTCAAACAGCTGCAAGCCCTTCAAGCATAATAGAGAACAAAGCAATTATATTTTTCATACAGATTTCTAAAAATATAACCTTCGAATTACAGAAAAAGAAAGCCCAGAGTGGTGTTCAAAACATCTGAGACCACTAGTGGAAATACTTGTATTTTGCTCATTACAAATTCATTCTAATGAATGAAAAGTGAATTTTTGCCCTAATGACGGCAGCAGTCAAGCTGCACAAGTGTCCTTTAGTATGATTGGAGATGATCCAAAGAGTATCTTGAGCTTCAGTGGAAACTAAAACATCAGACCATCTAGACTATAGTAAGGACTTGGCCACACTAAAACATTCTCGAGCTTTTTGAAAACATTCATGTGACACATGTTGTACAAATAGATTATCTATGCTTATACTTGTATTGTGTCTATTGTGTGCTACTTTCACACTGTTGCTACAGATGTTACTTTGTACACTCCTCATAGTACAGTCCTGCAAAGATGACAGAAAATCTTGACTTCGATACAATTCCTGACTAAAATCTCACAATACTTCTACTGAACCGATACTTAGAAAAAACATAGAACAACAGGAAAAGCAATTGAATATTAGATGATCCAAATGGAGAATTTAAAAGCTATTTATTATTATTAATATTATTATTTTTAATTACATGTTTTTAAGGCCCTATGAAATACACTTCATTATTTTTCTCAAATTCAGTTTTGTTTGTGAATCTCTGTTTTCCATTCATTTTCTGGATTCTATTTTAATCGATTTCATTACATTTTAATAATCAAAAGCATGTCTAATGAATTTATAAAGGATAATTAGATTTGATAAAGAATTCATTTATTATAGGATATTTATTTCTTTTTTGTTTTTCAGAAATACTGTGTTGCGTAATTACAATTTTCTGGTAAATAAATAATGGTATATATTTTTTTTTTCTGGTAAATATTCCTTAAACATTGTATTATAATATTTTTATTGTTATTAATAGTACTCTCTTTACATTAAGTAATATATTAATATATTTCTGACTGTCAAGTTAAACCAAACTTTTATTTTGACGGGCTACTGTGAAGACCCTTAGGGACTTCATTATATGACAATAGTTTTCCGCAAAAGAAACAGTAAAATGCTCACGAAGTGACTCTTAGAGCAGTTCTAGAGATTATGTGCTCATGTACTCATATATTGAGGCGGCAGAGGCTGAAAACACAGCAAGCGTCTGCGCCATTCACTAACACAGACACGCAGAAATACGGCTCTTATTAAAATACATTCTTAAAGTACCGGTACTAGTAAAATGCGTAATTATACAGTTTTTAAAAGCAGGGTATTGCGATACTTTTTAAGTACCGGTATATTGTGCAAAAATCATTAGGATATTAAGCAAAGATCATGTTCCATAAAAGACACAAATTTCTTACTGTAAATACATCAAACCTTAATTTTGGATTAGCAATATGATTTGCTAAGAACTTCATGTGGACAACTTCAAAGGCTTTTTGCACCCTCAGATTCCAGATTTTCAAATAGTTGTATTTCGGCCAAATATCCGGTTTTGTGGTCCAGGGTCACATATGGCTCTGGATTCATGTAGACATAGATCTAATTATTTGATGTGCATTTTTAGTGACACAGAAACAGAATCTGAAATATCTATAAATTCATTTTACATCATAACCTTATGTTTTTCACTGTAAAGCTTCATTTCTAAATTTCAAATACCAAATGATTTCCTTTTGTTTTCACTGAGAACAGCTAGACTGTAATAGTAACAGTAGTAGTAGTAATGATAATCCACTAAATCACAAACAGTACACATGAAAGTAATAATCTCACTACTTTATTGCTAAAATAATAGAATATTTTTCTCCTTTACAAAGGACATATTTCTTCAGCTGTCAGGAATAATGTGTAGAGCAAAAGTGGTACCTTGAACCTACCTAACCCCACATTAGTCAAAGACATTTCCCCCACATGTTGTCCCAACTAATCAAACACTGTTGAATTTCAATTTGAACAACGCTCATGAAATGTTAAGGGTTCACTAGTTACCAGCATGCAGTGAAGCATGAATTAATCATGCGGGTACTGCTATAAATTTGTTTCTCTGTGTCAACAATTTTTGTTGTTGTTTTGTCATTATTGTAATTATTTGTTGTTTTGTGATGTTAAGAGTTCATCTCTCTTTCTCTCTACCACAAAACAAGTCTTACGTAGCATAGGCATATTTGCCGCAATATCCAACAATACACTGTATAGGTCAAACTTATTGATTTTTCTTTAATGCCAAAAACATTAGGATATTAAGTAAAGACCATGTTCCATAAAGATATTTAGTAAATTTCCTACTGTAAATATATCAAAACTTAATTTTTGATTAGTAATATGCATTGCTAAGAACTTCATTTGGACAACTTTAAAGGTGATTTTCTCAATATTTTGATTTTTTGCACCCTCAGATTCTCAGCCAAATATCGTCCTATCCTAACAAACCATACATCAATGGAAAGCTTATTTATTCAGCTTTCAGATATGTATGAATCTTTCTCTTACTCTTATGACTGGTTTTGTGGTCCAGGGTCATACATACAGAATGAAGAATTTGGCATTTAGTGAATCTCTACATTTAAATGACAAAACAAAGTAGTGTTACTTAGAACAATTATCGAGACAACAGCTAAAAGAGAACCTAAAAATCTGAACGGCCAGGATTTTGTCAACAACTACGTTTTACACTGTGTAAATAGCAGAAGAATGACAATAAAAAATGTCTGACAATGCAAAAACATACCATACATATTTCCTCAGGAAGACACTTTGAAACACAGAGCCAGCCAATGCAGCCAAAGTGCCATCAATCTAGCCTACATATGACAGAAGATATTTAAAGTATGCCCAAACTTTTTGAATGGACTTTGTCTTGTTGATAAAAAAGTATCAGTAAACATATAAAGCAATTGTTACATTACACACACATCCACTAGATATTAACATTTCCAGGAAGATTTTGACAGTATTCACTGGAAAACAGCATGGTTACTGCCTAAAAATATATTGTATCTCTCTAACTTATTATATTCTACCATCGCAAACAGGTTAAATCTCTTTGGGGAATTTGAAATGATCAATCTACTATTAAAAATGCGATTTGTTTTTACTTTTTTTTCAGGCAGAGATCATGCTATTGATCTTCTTGTTCATATTTTGTGTTATATCGTAAATGTTTTAGTGACAAAAACTAATTTGTCAAGACTTTGCCTAGATTTGACATATTTCTTGCAGACATTTCCCTTGCTGTAAAATACCTTCAGCTATTTTATAACAATAAAATAATTTTCTTTTCACACAATTTTGCGTGTCCTTTCCCCCCATTCTCTTTCTACTAAAGCTATTTTATAACAATAGGATAAGAACTTTTTTTTAAACAATTTGGGGCGTGTCATGTTTTCTCCCTTTCTCTTTCCCTTTCACTTTATGTTGCTGTACTTCCTTGCAATAAAAAAATTTCGTTTTCATTTCAACTGTTTTACCCTATTTAGAGACGTTCTTTTACAGTGCACTGTACAGTATCCGTTTGGTATTGTGTTTTGTAACCCTGTTGATTATTGCTGCTGTCTTGCAAGCAAATATCACCCTCTCGGGGATTAATAAACGTATAATCCTTCTCTCCACTGACAGGTCAAGAGTTGCACTACAAGGCAGCTATTCAGTCAGAAAACACTATAGCACTTGAGTTGTAATCGAGTTCGAGTAGTACGAGAGCGTGAAAATAAGAGCTCCGGGAATGCGTGTAAACACCAGCTCGGAAAGACCTTAGCGGGAGACGACAGTCCGGAGATCACAATGGCAAAAAATACAATATACTAAGACACTCAAGGGGTTGATAAAACAATATTACAGTAAATATTAACGTTACATGCCGCATGGTCTCACAGAGACACCTTCGTCTGTCTTCAAACAGCTTTGATCGCGCCAATTAGTAGTTATTAAACAACACACCTGACTAGAGGTCAAAGGATAATTGATTTTTCCAATTCATAACTGCTGGTTATTAACGGTCAGAGTCGCGAGGGGCCATTTATCACTGTCAGACGAGCAGAGTTAACGGACTTCACCCGAAACCACTGGGGTCCAGTTAGCTCACTGGACAACATAAGCTGACCACGGCGGTCCAAATTGAATCTTTAAACAAAATATAGCTCACTTTGAATAAAAAACGACGTGCAAAAGCGACGCGCGCACATCTGTGTTGTATAAAAAAGAACCTGTGCATTTACCTGACGGGCTTTCCTTCAAATTTCTGGTCGATTTGTCCGTAGTGAAATTCGTCTGTAAGCTAGCAGGCTAGCTCTTCCTGTAGGCTACGAGCGCTGCTGCCATCTGCTCCTGATAGCCCCATATTCCATGATTTTTACGTTTCTGCAACGGATATATGATTGTAAACCAAAAAAAAATGACAGTCGGGTTGAGATGATTCGCCTATGATACTAACATTAATTTTTCTATACTGCGTTTGTTTTCGAACGTAGAAGTCTCGTCCTGGAGGTGAATTCAACCAATCCTTGACATCCATATTCGCGCTCCTATTGGTTAGCTTGGTGAGTGGCAGGGATCTCGGCGTTATTCCTCTCTTCCTATTGGCTGTCCAAGTTACACGGCGTTGAGATTGGCCAATGGGAGTGGAGATGTAGAAAATACCAAGCGCTTTCACTAATCAGCGACCGAGAGAAAGCCCATTCCCCGCCTCATCTCTTTAACCGTGTCCTGTTGACCTCCTGGAGTTATGCAATATAATAGCAGGCTGTTTGTTGGGGAAAATGCATGTTTGATGGGATTAAGGTTTTCTGGTTATGCTCGGTAGATGTTTAAATATTCATCACCCTCACTGTGGTCTTTGTACTGTTTACATTTAATACTTAAATATCTTTGCGCTGTTTGTTACGTCGCATAAGGGGTTGTTTGAGAGCTTTTGTATGTTTTTTGAGTTCAAGATTGAAAATCTTAAATAGCGATAAGTAGGATTTTTAATCATTTGTGACCCTGAACCACAAAACCAGTCTTAAGTAGCATGGGTAGATTTGTACAATACATTGTATGGGTCAAAATGATTTTTCTTTTATGCCAAAAATCATTAGGATATTAACCATAGATCATGTTCCATTAAGATATTATGTACATTTCCTACCATGAATATATCAAAACTACTTGATTAGTAATATGCATTGCTAAGAACTTCATTTGGACAACTTTAAAGGTGGTTTTCTCAACATTTTGATTTTTTGGCATCCTCAGATTTAAGATTTTCAAATAGTTGTATCTTGGTGAAATATTGTCCTATCCTAACAAACCAGACATCAGTGGAAAGCTTATTTATTTAGATTTATGTATCTCAATTTCAAAAAATTGACCCGTATGACCCTTATATGTTTTGTGGTCCAGGGTCACATTTTAGTCAACGTTTGAATACATTGTAACAGCTTAATAGAAATACCAAACAAATTTCCCATGGGTAAAAAAAACATTCCCATGGGTTTTCCAGGCTTGGAAATTATGCTTCAAGGCTGTGTTATTTAAGCATTTTCAGCGTGATTCCAGAAATTCAGATTTGTATGATTTCAGTATTTATAATCGTTACACTATACCAGTTAAAAAAAAAAAAAGCAGTGTCATCTTTTAAATCAGTTTACTAAAAAAACACCTACTTAAAAGTGGAAAATCTTTTTCGAAATACACTAAGATGCTCAGTTATTAAAACATAGAATGAATATTGAAACAACCAGTACAAATACACTGTTTTATTTTTGTTTCCAGTAGCCGAGAAACAGGATTTACCGTTGGAAATCAAATTGCACTGAAAAATCTTAAAACCTCTAATTGGCTTATTTCTCATTATGATACAGTTGAAATAATGTACTACAGTGCATTAAGGAAAAACATCCCTGATTGCTTTATAAGAGAAAGCAGGAAGAAAATCACATCATCTAAATAGCCTGTTCTCTGTCAGTAAAACAAAAGTACAATTATATATTAACAAACAACAACAACTCTACTACTAATAAAAGTCTTAATCTCAGTGTTGCTGTAAAGCAAATATGATGTGCACAAATATAGCCTTGCTGAGGAGGAGATCAGAGATAAAAGAAAGGCCGTCAACCAAAGGAAAAACATCAACTTTTTGCCTTTTTTTTTTTTTTAATTGCACATGTACTCGATTTAAAATCCCCCCCAAAACATATACAAGATCAGAAAAGAGTGATATGATTATATTATGGCATTTATGATAGATTTGAGACTGACAATTAGATGCCAGATGAGCAATGGCATAGATTTTTCATGTTTTGTTGCCACTGTTATGTTCTGTATATGACAAATAGTTCTGTTATGCAAGAAAGCAATACGTGACCCTGGGCCACAAAACCAGTCATAAGGGTCAATTTATTGAAATTGAGATTTTTACATTATCTGAAAGCTGAATAAATAACCATTGATGTATGGTTTGTTGGGATAGGACAATATTTGGCCAAGATATTGAGAAAAATCACCTTTAAAGTTGTCCAAATGAAGTTCTTAGCAATGCATATTACTAACCAAAAATTAAGTTTTGATATATTTACAGTAGGAAACATACAAAACATCTTCATGGAACATGATTTTTACTTAATATCCTAATGATTTTTGTCATAAAAGAAAATTGATAATTTCAACCCATACAATGTATTGTTGGCTATTGCTACAAATATACACATGCTACTTATGACTGGTTTTGTGGTCCACAGTTAACATAAGTGTGTAGGAATACAATCACTACACTTATTACTTCAATGCTAGTCTCCTATAACGACCAGAAATGTTACATCGACAAAGAAAGACACACTTTGACCTGAAGACCTCAGTTGTGAGATCTCTTTCTGAGCATCTAAAGCATAACTTTTTTTTTTTTTTGAAGAAAAAAAGGTTGACCTGTTTGATGTCACCATTCTGCTTTAAATTACAAAACTATTCATCTCAGAACATACAAAGCAGGGCACTGCAGGAACTCAGTGTGTCTTTGAGCCAGCAGAGGACACTAGTGTATTGCTTTGCAGTATTCTCATCCCTCACAAACACATTAAGTACTAGTGAATAAGAGTTTTGCGCCATCTGCTGGAACCAGTGATTGGAGTTTGTGTAGCGAGCAGAAAAATTCCTAAATCCTAATTACAGTAGCAGCTCCTCTGAGATTTAAATGGATCAAACTTTAAATCCTGCCTGGCAACTCAAAACACACAGTTTGAAATGGAGGGAAGGGAATGGGAAGGACAACAGATCTCTAGAGGAAAGAGACAAGTCGAGCTGGCAAAGCAAGATCCGGGAGCTGGGTGCGACGCCCGGCGCTTCAAACCCAGATAATGCTAACTAGTTAAGAGTGAGAGGAGAAGACCAGACAGACCAGTAGGACAGATAAGAGTAATTATGTTGAAGTAATTAAAAAGGTTAATGAAGAAAAAAAAAGAAAAAAAAAAACAACTGGAAGGCAAAGGAGTTGAGAGGAAGCACACAGAGAGAAAGAGAGGCAGCAAGCAGGCTGGAGACGAACAGAAAATGATTAGGTGCACGCACAATCTCAGTCCTTCTCAGCAAATGTCAACTTTGGTCAACCCTGAAAGACTACATTCAGTCCTCTTCAGTCAAAATAGAGAACAAAAGCGAGAACAGGACAGTAAACACCTGAGGAAGAGAGTCGCAACTTGGGAGAACTGGACACAGTAAGATAGATAGTACAGGATGTTTAAATAAAGTTCTCTTTATTGATAATTGTCTTTCAAAAAAGACACTAAAAAAACACACATAGTAAGCAAAGAATTTCAAAGCTTTTGTTGTGATCCATCTACAAAAAAAGTAAAAAGTTCCAACATGATTGTTTGTTTTAAATCACTGGATCTCTAAATGGAAATTACGCACCTGTGACAGTCTCTCTCTACCTCACGCTTTCTCTGCACATCCATTCTCCCTGCGTGTGTGTGTGTTTGTGTGTGTGTGTATACACATGTATCACATTTCACTCAGACTGGCTCTCTAACTAATGAAGGATGTGCAAGTTCTGTGTTCAAAACAATGCAGGGACACAAACGGTGAGGGGGGCTTGACCCGCACCTCTCGACCCACCCCTTTTTGACCCCTCTGTCTGTCTCAATCTTCCCCAGAGCCTGGCTGGGCGTTTACGCGGAGGCTTCGTCAGACGCTCCCTGACAGAGAGACAGGTGGAGAGATGGGGGCAATGAGTGGTGGAGGGGGAGGGAAGGATGGGTGGAAAAACAAACACAAAGAGCGTAACAAACATAACCGACGCTCACACACGCAGTCTCATATATAAACACACATTTGTAAAGTTACATGAGGAAAAAATAAAAATAAAAAGAGAGAGAGAGAGAGAAAAGGACTTCAACCCTGGGTACTGTTTTGTTTTACAGCCGTTTGGAGACGGAAAGAAAGAAGGGAGGTAGAGAAAGAGTGGGGTCAGAACAGGGAATTTTCAGGAGAGAGGATGCCGGGTTGGGGGTGGAGGGGTCATCCAGCGGGTGTTATTTCTTGGCTTTTCCACCCTTGGCTGAATTTCGTGGTGGGGTGACTGGACGCCCCGAGCCCATTCCACCTCCTCCACCGTAGTACAGCTTCTTATCGGCTGGTTTAAGGATCTGAGAGAAAGACAGAGGACGAGAGTAAGCAACAGCGTGCAATGGCAAACAGAATTCCAAATATAGACATGTCCACCCACATAGAGAGCACTTCGATACATATAGTGAGCACTGCAGAAGCTCCGTTTCAAAACCTAGTGAGCTAAAACCTCACAACTGACCAATTTAAAAACACTCTACATAGACAACTTTGTGTGGGAGACTTGGCTAACAACTGATTTCGGTACAGTTTGACATTAGCAATGCTGAGCTGCCTACATAGGAAGCTGCCTTCTAAGGACACTCGGCATAAGGCACTTGACACACAACTGACAGCAACATATGCTAATGTGAAACGGTTGAAAATTTTAAACTCAGCACATTTAAGCAAAAATAATGGGAATTTTTGGAACTCTACATAAACACTCCTCAGAATTTGAGAATTTAAAATCAACTGATTTAAATATTAATACATTTATTTTTCACGAAACTTCATTTCCCTGCCTCATTCACCATCTTGGGCTTTTTTTCCCCCCACTGAGCTTATTGAAATATATTATATTACCATTGTTTGGCAAATTGTATTTTGCCTGTGAAAATTATTTAGAAATTAATTCAAAGGAAACACCCAAATTATTTTCCCCACACAGATTTCTCAACAGGTCCAAAATAACTTATAATTAAAAACAGAAACTAAAGATTTACTCAAGGTTTTTAAATCAATTACATTTTGTATTTTGTTACAATATTGACAATAGGCAGAGATTTTTGCTTGTGAAATATTACGGCACATTTAGAATGAGGTATCTTACATGACAGCATGATTAAACATAGTTCAACCAAAAATTAAAATTACCCCATTATTTACTCACCCTCAAGCCACCCTAGGTAACATCACAATAAGATGTTTTTTTTTTTTGTTTTTTTTTAAAGAATTCTCTCCTGCTCACCAAGCCTTTATGCCATTTATTTGATCCAAAATACTGCAAAAGCAGTAATATTGTAAAATATTTTAATAACTTTTCTATTTGAATATATATAAAACGCAATTTATTCTTGTGATCAAAGCTAAATTTTCAGCATTATTCCTGCAGCCTTCGGTGTCACAATCCTTCAGAAATCAATCTAATATGCTGTTTTGTTGTTAAAGATACATTATTTTTTAGTACTAGTATTTTTATTTTATTTATTTTATTTTTTATTTTTTTCAGGATTCTTTGATGAATAGAAAGATACAAAGCTTTTGTAACATTATGCTCTACACCATTCAAAAGCTTGGAGTCAGTATAATTTTTTTTTTTTGGTAAAGAAATTATAAATACTTTTATTTAGCAAGGACGCTTTAAATTTATCAAAAGTGATAATAAAGAATAATAATGTTACAACAGATTTCTATTTCAGATAAATGCTGTTCTTCTAAACTTTCTATTCGTTAGAGAAACCTGAGAAAAAAAAAAAAAAAAAATCTACTTGGCCGTTTTCAACGATTTTCTTTTTTTGAGCAGCAAATCAGCATATTAGAATGATTTCTGAAGGATCATGTGACTGGAGTAAAGATGCTAAAAATTCAGCTTTGAAATCATAGGAATAAATTGTATTTTAAAATATATTCAAATCGAAAACTTATTTTAGATAGTAAATTTCTCTCACATTTTTACTGTTTTTGCTGCAATTTGGATCAAATAAATGCATGCTTGGTGAGCAGTCAAAAACTTTTGACTGGTAGTGTATGACTTTCTTCTTTCAGACAAATATGATTAGAGTTACATTATAAAATGTTCTGGCTCTTCCAAGATTTATAATGGCAGTGAATGGCTGTTGAGATTCAATAGTCCAATAGAAATCCAAGAAAGTGCTCCACATGGCTGTAGGGGGTTAATAAAGACCTCCTGAAGTGTATCGATGCGTTTTTGTAAGAAAATATTCATATTCAGAACTTTATAAAATCGCAGTCTCCAGCTTCCACTAACTGTTGTACGCTCAATCACAAGCAAGTGCCGTTTCCAGCGGACGACATACAGTAGGGCGTAGCATAAGCTCTGGTCAGAGGTGACAAAGGAGAAAGCAAAATAAAACACTGATCATGAAGTACAAAATGAGGATTTCTGAAGAAAAAGGTCAAAGAATTTTGAATATTAACCAAGTGGAGTCTGGGTTTTTTTGTTTTTTTTTTAAATTGTGAAACAAAGGAAACTTTGCTCCTGAAAACTTGGTTCTCACAAGACTAGCACACTCTTACCAGAGCTTACGTTACGCCTACTTCCCACGTCATCTGCCGGAACACCACTCTCTTATTAATGTGCGTACAACAGAAAGGTTCATAAAATTTTAAATATGGATATTTTTCTTACACAAATGCATTGATTCACCTCAGAGGCCTTTTTTACTACCCCGGAGCCATGTGGAGTACTTATGATGAATGGATGCACTTTGACTTCAAAAATCTCAACACCCATTCAATGCCATTATGAAGCTTGGAAGAGCCAGGACATTTTAAATATAACTCTGATTGTATTCGTCACAAAGAAGAAAGTCATATACATCTAGAATGGTGTGAGACTGAGTAAATCAAGGGGTAATTTTCATTTTTAAGTCAACTATCTCTTTAAAGAGTCTAGCTTTTTTGGCTTTGTACTGAGAGCAAGCCTATGATGACAAACAGCATCTGTAGGCAGCGCATTAGCTTTTTGGAACAATAGTCACTATAGAGAACAAACCTTCAGAAGAAGATCTAATGCAAATCTATAGAGGAAGTTGGCCTGTCCTATTACATCTAAGCATACTTTATGCATTTGCAGAGGAACTGGAAAGCCAGGTGAAAACAAAAGAGGGAGGAAAATGACAGCTCTTCTCCTACCTGGAAGGAACACATGAGTGTCTCATCCACACTCATCATGGCCCCAGCGTTATCAAACTCGCCACAGTAGTTGGGAGCGGAGAACAGGGTGACTAACTGTCTCTTTGCGAAAAACTCATAACCGTCCTCCACCACCTGCACAAGAAGATAACGTCACATTCTGTAGAGTCTTTTAACGCTGCAATGCTTTGTGGGGATAAACTGACCTGATGTGCCCTGCATATTAGGTCCATGTCATGTTTGTGAAGGAATTTGGCCACCACGTCTGCACCAAAGGTGAAGGACACGCCACGGTCGTTTTCTCCCCAACCCAGCACGTCTTTGTCTGGGTCGGCCCAAAGCAGGTCACACAGCAGCCCCTGGTCAGGTACGTCCGTGGGCCGCATGACGCGCCGCACCTGCTCCATTGACTGCAGGTCTGGAGAGAGGCCTGGGGCAGGAAAACAATTCATTATGTTTCACAGTGGACTTCTATGGAGCAACTTGTTATTTAAAAAAAAAAAAAAAAAAAAAAAAAAAAAAAAAAAAAAAAAAACCACTACACAAAGATGCTGTGGGCTGTAAAAAGAATAAAATAAATGGCCCCACATTTGTAAACAGAACATCATTACCAACAAAATGAAAATAAATTATGTAATGTAATAATGACTTAATGTTGTTGACAGAGTTCCTTTTAACTAAAAAATATATATACACAAAATTAAAAAAAAAAAAAATTCCCCCCAATAAATAAGTCAAATCTTAATTTATGAACAACCTTGTTGTTTCTTTTATGAATCAGATGACACTAATCACACTGCATTTCCTGCATTGTTTTTGAGTGCAGACAGTAAAAGCAATTCAATTCCAACCGCACATTCAAAGCTAAAATATGCTTTCTTGTGCTGCTGCGGTAGATAAGCGCTGCAGGAAATGCTGGTTGTCTGTGTCGTTTCCCCCACATATGCATTCACGACATCAGTTTTAGTGAACACATCATTTTAAGCTGCTCAAAGTAATAAAAATAACCTCAGCATCTTTATATGAGCACTCCATCTGGGTCTTTATGTTTACAGCGGTCCATATTTACTGCATTTTATTCGCCAAGCAGAGCAATTATTTTAAGGATATGATGATTGCCATCAAAAAAAAAAAAAAAAAAATCAATTACAGTTCATTTCCAGAGTAGATTACTCCCACGGCTTCTGCAAACCACACTGCAGTTCAACTGAAGTGTACGCTAAACCTTGTTTAGTAAGTCCCTGAGTTTGTGCAAATGAACCAAATTTTATGGTCTCCCAGTGATACGGCTATATTTTTACTTCTCCTGGGAAATTGCAAAGTCAATAGAGGAGTTATGACAGTAGATTAAAAAATGCCAAGGGGACGGAAGACCTCCGCATGCACTTACCTCCATGGCAACAGAAGATCTTCTCGTCTACAATGGCAGCCACAGGTAAACAGTTGAAACAGTCTGTGAAAGTCTTCCACAGCTTAATGTTATACCGTCGCTTACCTGAAGAGATTGGGGAAAAAAAGCTTATTAGCATTCAAAATGCAATATGGAAAGGTGCCGTAAGTGGTAATGTAGCTGTAAGAGAGAATATTCAGTTACTCACACTCATCATAGAAGCCATATATACGGTTGATAGAGGCGCACTCATGGTTGCCACGCAGCAGGAAGAAGTTTTCAGGATATTTGACTTTGTAGGCCAACAGGAGGCAGATGGTCTCTAGAGACTGCTTCCCTCTGTCCACATAGTCCCCCAGGAACAAGTAGTTGCTCTCAGGAGGAAAGCCGCCATACTCAAAGAGACGAAGGAGGTCATAGTACTGACCATGAACATCACCTGCACACACAAAGGAAAAATTGTGTTTAAAGGTAACATCATACAAATCAGACTATTTCCCGTGTTTAAGTGCTATAATCGGGTCCCCGGTGCATCTACCAACTCAGAAAACGTGAAAAAGAATAATCCATTATTATTATTTTTTTTTTTTTTAAGCCTTTTTCTGCAAGCCATGACTTAAGGGATCTTATAATATAAGCGCCCCTTAATCTGCACGTTCCACCCACGACGCCACTATTGTGTTTAGTAACGGTTTAGCTCTAACGGCATGGCAAAAGTTTGAGCAAAGCATGCTAATTGTTCTGTCGTTGCCTGCACAGATCAGCACAGAACACTCCAGGACACCAGATCAGTGGATTTATTGTTTTATTTACTGTATATTATGCTGCTGCCACACACATCTAATATAAACATGCAATTTCTTTCCCAGCTGTTTACCTTCACAGGCATAACTGTTTTTGTGTTTTCAACATAAACTTATCGTGTATTTGACAGGTTAAGCGCAATAAGACATGAAAGAGAACTTAGTTTAGTACTCACATGCCGTGTGACAGCCGCTTTCTGTGCGCTTGCTTCGGATGTGTGCGCTCAGAAAACTGTATATCAGAAGTTTACACTAATATGGTTTAAAACGCATGATTTCAGCGTGATAGACACAATAATCAAACCCAAACAGATGTTTTTTTTTAGCAGAATATCTGAGCAACGAGCTGTAGAGAGACAGCCCTATTCCAGAAAAGGGGGCAGGGACCATGCATGAAAACAGAGCGTCTCTGCTTCCACTCAAAATAGACATTTTCAAAATTATGTAATAAATGATCTGTGGGGTATTTTGAGTTAAAACTTCAGACAATTTCTGGGGACAGCTGAGATTTATAATACATCTTGTAAAAGGGTTATGTACAAATTAAGGCCCGTTCACACCAAAAGCGATAACAATAACTATAAAATACAACAATAACTATACTGCAGAATCACAGAATCCTGTCATAAAAACGGAACTTGTCAACATTTTAATAAATTAAAAGTAGGTCATTATATTTAAATCAAACCGCAATATGGACTAGTATCTGTAAATATTATGCCGCAAAAATACCATTTAAATGTGAACCCTGCATGTTCTGCGTGTCTCTGTTTTAATGAATGGAGCAGACGAGCGGTTTTGTTTACTACACACACTGAAGCACGCGTGACGCTCGCGGCGATTTCGGCGTTTGTCGTCTCACTAAATGAAAAACTAGCGTTATATCATATACACAGAAATGTAAAGGCAGACATGGCAACCCGTCAAAATAAAAGTCTGGTTTAACATTAAGACATTGTGCCAGATATATATTAGTACTATTACTACTACTAAAACGAAACAAACATTATTTTTTAGGGGATAATCACACAACATTTCTTTGTTTTAATTTTAATAGTAATTTCCTTCCTTTGTTTTCCCAAAAAAAGAAAAAGTTTGCTTAATTTTCAATAATTAAAAGATAAATAAAGTTAATGTTTTATGCCTTCATTTGATAACCAGAACATTTTAAATACACACAGAATTTCATAAGGCTATTTTAAGAATAAATCTAAATAAACTACGTATGCATTCAAATAATTAGACATGCTCAAACTCACAATTTGAGAACAATAAAACACATGGTGAAAAAAACAAAACAAAAAACAGGGCCCTAAACATGTCATTTTTGTTAAACCTTTATTAAACTGATGTGTAATTGCATAAGTTTCATGATTTTAATTAATTAGACATGCTCTTTGATTAATAAAATTTAATTTAACCATTAAAAAGGAGTTGAGAAATTAAAAATTAAAACGCCCTGATGTCCAGTAAACAGTGAATCTAGCGTAAACTATCTGATATCTAACATAGTCGCGTAGTGGAATAAAAACAATACGCAACTGTTAGCCTACTAACAAAGACAAGACAATGTTGTTCAAACTAGCCCTGAATTCCTGAGGTAATTTTTATGTTTCATGTTACTCTGTTTGCTGTGCAATGTCTATTTGCTTCTCTACAACACCGCCTGCTATTTCAAATGCACAAGCCCTTTAACATTTGAATAAAGTGTAATTAGCTGTCAGTGTTTTATCATATATCATAAAAAAAAGTGATCCCAACGATATTGTTCTCCTGTATCTTTATTGTTATAGTCATGGTGTGAACTCTACTATTCTCCTAAATATTAAACGATTTTTAGAACATTTTCTATATAGTTATAGTTATCATTCTTGTGTGAACGGGCCTTTAGGATAATATCAATTCTTTTTATCTTCCAGGTTTCTATGAAGGTGGGAACCCTGTAGGACAAACATACTCACCGCAGATCTTGAGTGGTGCTTCCAGCTCCAGCAGAATTGGCTGGCTGAGGAAAATTTCTCGAGATTTGAGACAGAGGCCACGGATTTCGCTCTCTGTCAGCTGTACGTTCTTGCCTGGCCTGGAGCCTTTAACTGAAAACACACAAACAAACAGAAGGGGCAAAATGAGAAAAGCAGGAAATAAGCCAAAAAAAGCAAAATGTGCCAGATTAGACTTGGTTCTCAGAAGATAAATGGTTCAAAAAATAGAAGGAAGATCTAGAGGATGATAAACTCGACTCAAGAGGCTCTCTGAAATGATGGGATGTGCAGACTAGTGACGCACAGACGTCAATGCACTTAAACACCATATCATGTGTCTCTGCTCAAGCATGCACGTCTACTGCTTTTCAATCTGCAAAGGCATTTACAGAATTTAGCAGGTTTGCTTGAGCGCTCTTTAGCGTTTGTCAACTGCACACAACCGCACACACGGCTTTTAACAACCACAATACTGTGCAAAGAGCTTTCTTGTGAGCGATTTCTGGCCTGTTTTGAAGATCATGTGCAAGTGAACTTCAGACAGAATCAAATATTCATGACAAACAACCAAACATGGGTCAACAGATTCTGTACTCATCCTTGCAGTCTCTTAAAAAAAAATAAATAAAAAATAAAACACAAGTTGAGCTCCAAAGAGATTTGCTGCAGCGCTGTGACAGAGAAGGCTTGCAGGGTCTAAACAGACTGTCATCTCACACAACGCAGACCTGCGGTATTATTCAAACATGCCCTTTTCGACTGGCTGCATGACACGCTGTTCAGGGGGTTTAGCTGGCAGCAGCGGATGAAAGAAAGAGCATAGGATGTATCTGGAGAGGAGACATATTGCAGTCTCTTTGGACAGGGCTGAAAATGACATCTACGAGGTTGCACCGGCCATACATCAGAAGCGATAGGATGTTCGGAAAAGAAAGATAAAAGACCTAGAGGCAGCCCCGCAGTTGTGTTCAAGCAGTTGCTGGGTTTTAAATATACATTTCACATAGCTGGCTTTAGGCAAGAATTATAGTACCGAGCGTATCCTGGTGACTCACATAATCGGGCAGTTATGCAAGGATTTGAGAAATGGCTTATTTGTGCACATTCACAAAATCGATCCAACCAGCCTACACCTCTAAATAAACGTTTAAAGCATGAGGTTTCACACGGATTAACCAAGGACACAAATAGTCGGCACTGGGAAAAAGAGAAGAAAAAAAAAAAAAAAAAAAAAAAATGTTATGACATCACAATCACCACTTCAAACGAACTGAACAATGTTACTGCCAAAACAGTTTCATGGTGCAGGACAAAAGGCTGAAAGAGAGAGCGCGCTTCTTAGCATCCAGCCATCTCTACCCATTTAAATCTGCAGTACAGAAGATGTCTCATTTAACATGAAGGTCCACAGAGAGAAACAGCTGGCTGACTGAACGCTCAACCTGAATACACATCTGTGCAGCTGTTTAAATATAAACTTTATGTATTCAGTTTGTCATAATGACAAAATTTCAGAATCTGATACCACTTTATTAAACTTAATTCTTAATAGTAATTTTCAATACCAAAGTAACAACTAGTAAACATTTACGCTGCCCGTTAAAAAGTTTGGGGTCAGCTAGAATTTAAGAAATTCACGCTTTTATTCAGCAAGGATGCACTAAATTGGCTGACAGCAATAGTAAAGACATTATATAATGGTACAAAAGATCTCGATTTCGAATAAACGCTGTTCTTTTGAACTTTCTATTCAAAGAATTCTGAAACATGCATTATGGTTTCCAACAGTTTTCAACATTAACAGTAAGAAATGTTTCTTGAGCAACAGAGCTGGGTAGTAACAGATTACATGTAATCTGGATTACTTAATCAGATTCCAAATATTAAGTACTTGTAGATTAAATTACATTTTAAAATACTCATAATCAGACTACATTTACTTTATGGGTTACATGATTGCATATTAGTTACACAACAGCAATAAATTGATTCTTCCCAATTCCCCTTCTTCATTTTTTAAATATTCTTGGCAAAAATAACCTATCATTTATATACATTCAGAATGGTTAAAAGTTAAATGGACATTCACAGAAAGAATAGTCATTAGTTAGGTGACAACAGCATTTGACCACTGCATCAACATTGACCACATTTTCAACATTGCATCAACTACTGATGAACACATTAATGTTAACTTAAATGATCACTCTATGGGTTATTTAACTATGCGTTTCTAGGTCTTTGGAAGGCTTTTGTTTTTCAAACACATTAAAAAGCACAAATTCATAAACAGTCATATGATCCTTTCTCTGAGATCTTCCAATAAATATCACATCTGCATGTTAATTTGTTCTTTGACGTTGGTTACGGTCACAAGACATACAGGTAAACAAATAAAATTTATTTTTTTACCACTTTTTTTTTTTTTTTTTTTTTTTTTTTTTTTAAGTATTACTTTGTGATTTCATTATTAGCCTTTCTTTAAACTCATAAATCACCTGCAGTTCCTTCACAAACACTAGTTTGGGAAACCTTTACATACTGTAATGTTTAATGCACTTCAAGTTTCCAACTTTAAACTTTTCAACAGTAGTGTAACTATTACATAAGCATGCAAACAAACATGCATGTGACTGCCCTCATGCACTAAATCTATATATACATGATACTTATAATCCCGCAGAAAGACTAGTACTCTGTATTGTAGATGTTGATGGAAAGTATTATTACTTTTCCTTGATTTTAAATGTAGGCTTAGTGCTTGATTAACTGGTGCGTTTGACATCCATACTGTGCTGCTCATTTCTAGATAAGCTCTATATTTATCTTGCCTCAGGTTTATTGTTTGTGCACACTGACGATAATGGATAATTGTTTGGTTGCTACAGCGCTCTCACGAACAGTCTATGTTTGCGCTCAAGTCACCTGGGAAGCTGTATTTCACTTTCTGCCTTGCCTATAAAGGCAAGACAATAAGCTGAATCTGACTTCCATATTATGGAACAACCACTTCGCATTTTTGATAACTGACATTAATACACAGCTGCAGTATTTAACAGAGGACTTTTTAAACAAACAAATCAGATGACGCAAACCAAACGCTAGTCTAACAGCTAGGTGGGGTCACCTAAAAGAAGGTCTTTAAGGCCTGGATGGTGACCGGAAGCCCTTTGGCTCAGCCAGCGAAAAGTGGGTATAAATAGGATCCTGCCGCTCGTCACTTTAAACCCAGATTAAGGCTGGCTAATGCCCTAACAGCACTTGCTCTAAAGTTAGTCACGGGGCCAATAAGCATCACAGAGCTTAGACCCAACACAAGGGAGGGGTGGACCTATAACAAACAAGAAAATAAAACACTCAAACGATAACCAGTAGGTGTGCGAAGTTAGGTGTGCCAAATTCCATAGATACGTATAAATAAAAGGTAGTGCAAAGAACAGTTCAACCGCCCACAAAAACGGGGGTGTACTTAGTTGATAAACAACTAAATAAACCACTCAAACTGTAGCTGGAGAATAAGAGAACCAGTCCAGAGAACAACAAAAGCAAAGCAATCAATCAAATTTAACTACAAGTGTGCGTATAGCAGTGTCATGCTATGGGGAAATACATTGTCATGCCAACAGTCCAGCGCTTAATCGGTTTGGCACGCACACGCTCATCACACGGACATCCATGTGTTTTCCCCTCAAAAGGTTCTCAGAGGTGACAGCCTACACACTTAAATCCAATGAAGGCAATGAGATAAAGCGACAATCTGAGAAGAAAACATCTTATTTATGTCACACCTCAACAGGAACGACAAACGTTAGCAGATGCAGGGCAAAAACAGCAACCAGCAAAAAAAAAAAAAAAAAAAAAAAAAAAAAAAATTTCCTTCGTGTCACCTGTAATCAGTACAATTGATTTTCCGTTGGTTGGCCATGAGGCTTCAGGCAGAACAGTGCTGCAGTACAGAACAGCACAGCATGAACCAAAAGGATCTAGACTTAAAAGCTGGAATCTCTAAACATACTGCAGAACAAGTGTTGGGTCCGGATGATTAAAAAAAAAAAAAAAAAAAAAAAAAAAAAAAAAAAAAACGGTACCTCCTGTCAAAAGACTCACCACTGTGTTCATTAAAAGAGAGGATTTAGTTATGTAACTTTTAGTAATTATTTCCAACCTACAGGCACAGTAACCACGTACACAAGAAAATTTTGGTAAATGGGACATTTAGATTTTGATACGTTCACTGTGCTACATTCGTGTCTTGAGTGCAACTACAGAGCAAAGCACTTTTTTCCACAAATAAGTAAAATACATCTACACAATATGCGCATAATTTGCATAATGTGCACTCAATAATGAGCAGCTGTCAAAAAAAAAAAAAAAAAAAAAAAAAACATCCTCAGGAGAATCAGGACTTTGGATGGAGGCATCAAGCTCTAAGGGGAAAAAAGGACAGCAGGATTACATAAGGCGATATAAATACAAGCCTGAAAATAGTTGTTTACTTTTTAAACTGCAATTTGCAGAAAGGAAAAAAAAAAAAAAAAAAAAAAAAAAAAAAAAAAAAAAGTTTACACAGCCAGCAACAGGACCCGAAGCCAAAAGGTAAAAGGTCCAGCGTATGTGGAAATCTGTTTCCTTTGTAGGTCCTTGTGTGACTATATTTAAATTGTGTACGTTTCCCTTTTCTTACATACTGGGAAAAAGACGTTTCATTTTCTTGCCAAGTAAATAAACTCATTTCTGTTCACCAGCATCAGCCCACATGGAATTTATAAATACTTGTAATTTAATGAAATAGCTTAAAGTATGATAAAACGTGTTAAACTATGCGATCAAAAAGCCAAAAACATTTATTAAACTAATACACAAGAGTTTGTATAAATTTTATGAATGATAAATTCTGCATTAGCTACAAGGGCTTTTGTGGGCCTGCTTATGACCTCACGCGCAACTTCCTTTGCTACGAAAATGACTGGAAAGATGGTAGATAGTTCAGAAGCCTAAAGCATTCTTGTTATGCAACACATGCTTGATGTGATTCAGATATTTGATAAACTGCTTGCATTAGGTTTATTAAGACCATCTGTGCTATGCTTCGCAAAGTTTACCCTCAGCAGGCATCAAGTACAAAAGACACTTCCCGTGGAACTAAAAGAGACTATACATGCAAAAACCTGTTCAAACTATAATTCATATTACAGAAAACTGACTGTTCCTGAAGAACATTAAAGTGATGTAAGGGCTTTCAAAAGGATGAAATTCTGTGGCACCATCTAATATGATATTACTTTGTAAATTAGCCTGCGTCTATCCTGTCTAAAAGACTACGCAATTAAATCTTTGTAATTAAATCCTTAAACAGGCAATAAAACCAAAGCCAGTAATCATCATCTACTATACAGCAAGCAGCACTCTGAGGAAATCCTATCTGAGGGATGAAGCATTCACAATCAGTGTAGTCGCAAATCACTAATCGTTTGTTTTAAGTACAGAAATGTTCTTTTCATATAGTAAAACTGTTCAAATCCAGACTCTCATCAGTAACATTGAAAATAATCACGTCTCCCACGGTTCATAGCATGTTGTGAGAGCCTCTATTGTGAAGATCACTTGGTGCTGCACTTCCACTAACTACATCCTCATTAGTTAGAGTAATCCTATTGCAGCCGGTTTTAATTAGACACAGGACTTCCCCTGCTAAAATGGAAGGTAACCAAACAGCAAATGTGAACTGGACTCGGATACAAATGAAAATCACTTAAAGCACAGCAGTAGTCACTGAATGAAATACTGGACGATTTCCGCTCACATCAGCTTAAAATAATGAAAAAGTGAAAAAAGAACATGCAGTTGTGAGGTATATGGGTTTTTGTTATGTGACTCTTGCTATTAAACTCGCGTGCAGAGTTTTAGTAAATTAGTGTAGACTGGTTGGCTAGCAACTGCTAATTCGCTCCACTTCCCCCGGCATTTTTCAGGGCACAAAATATGCTCACAATTATTCTATAACGCGACACATATGCAATACAAACACACACATATAAGTATTTGCTGGTTTTACATATTTCGTTTCAGAACAACAATTAATAATTGAAAATGTGCCAAGAAATGCTCACCTTCCAGGAGACGCTGTATTATGGAGTCAATGTTTAATTTGTCCGGCTCCGCCATTTTAGTGGATTTTGGTCGGGTTTATTCAAACAGGTCGAGTCTGCCGTTTTCTGTTATCTTGGAGATTGGTCAAAAAATAAGGCCCCGATCCGAACAAGCAAAGCGTATAAAAGATATCGTTATGGAAATGTGGATTTACTGGCTATATTTCCTTTGTCGTTTGGTTGATCGCTAGCTGCTAACACCGTTAGCCTGATGGCGCTAGCTATTGCCTACCCGTATTTAAACACCAGGAAACGGTTAATATGATACAAAAGCTCCCAGATATGCCCCTTCGTTTCTTCTTTTGATTCTCTTTGTGTCCCACGAGCATCTACAATATTCAAACCGTCCCTATTTTTCCGTATCCTCACAACCCCTTTCTCTCATCGTCTACGGAACTTTAAAAAAGACCGTGTTGTTGAAGAGCGAAATCAACGGAGGTTGATAGGACCCGCCTCCGTTTGTGAACCCAGGGAGATGATTGGCTTACATCTCACATTTGAACTGAGGGTGTGGTCATTCATTGGCTGGCGTTCACACACATCTCATTTCCAGAGCTCCGCCCCGAGTTGTAAAGTAATGACGTCAATGAGGTGAAAAAAGGAGAGAGCGGGTGAGGGGATGTTCACGCACTATGAAATTGCGGGCGCTTTTAAAGTACTTTAGGTTTAGGGACTATAGCATTATGATAAATAATGGCTCAATGCCACATTATTATATCGAGGCGATCACGTTGTCATAACATTAACTGTTTGATGGCACGTTTGTTCATATTTTCCTTACAGGATACTTTTCTAACACACCGGCGCCCTCTGTAGACTTTACGGAACACAGCAAGTAACACTGCCTTTACTAACACACGCGCGAGATTACTGTAAAGTACAACACATTTCGGCTGGAAAGGTCCAGTTTAGTTTTCATTTGAGTGCTAAAGTTTTGAAGTTAAACTAGGCGAATGTTAGGTGCTTGGTCCCCACTACTCCCGAGATTCTGCTCCATAATCAGGCAAAATATTTTTCTGATCATTTCACAACCTGTTTTGCAGATCCTTGATGACGACATAAGCTTTAACCTGTATAAGTTGGTTTATTGCCCAGATTGCAAGAACTTTTATGCCAAATGTGTCTGATAGCTGTTGGGTAATTTCGTGTCAACTAAACCAGAGGTCCTCGGCTCAAATTCTTGATTTTGCTCATATTTTTTTCTGAAGAAAGATAGATGGATGTATAGTGATGGAAGGCAAAATATTAAATGGCATGGATGAATATTTAATGAATAATCCACTATTTTGTAGAGGGGGGTCAAAATGGCAATTTTCACCTGAGAATGACTTCAAAAAGGTGGCAGCATCATCATTTTATTTTTACACAGAGATTGGTACACTGTAAAACACCTGGCTGCCTTAAAATTTTAAGTTCAGTCAACTCAGAAAAAGTTTATTCAGCTTGAAATGTTAAATTATACTAAGTGACAACTTAGATATTTGAGTTGAATCAACTTTTAAGGCAGATGGGTTACTTACCCATCTGTTAAGTTTAGCAGACACAAATATCTAAGTTGTTACTTAGTACAACTTAACATTTCAAGTTGACTAACCTTCAAATTTTAAGGCAGCAGGGTAACAAATTATTTTAAGCTGACTCAACAAATTGTTTTTTTTATTTTTTACAGTGTAGTTCTCTTAGTAAAATCTGTTAGCAACTTTAGCAATCTTTGTTGCATTGTGTGCCAATGGTGACCATTCTAAAATGGGTTTTTAGTTGCAAAATTTGCATGTCTGTAACTCAAGATAACTTTAACTTTTAGATATTGGGTCTTAACATCTGTTCCTTATGGTATCTTTATTTTTAATGCCCTATATGGTTTGGTTCCAGAGATATTGGAACTTGAATATGGCTCCAGGGGTAAATCGTTAAATTGTACACATTTTCAGTGGTCAAAAACCAAATGTGGGTCAATTTGCAAAAATATGAGACTTCTTTTCTTTTAAAGAGGAATGTGTGAAGAACAAATAATGTTAAAACTAGAAATGTATCTTGTTTCCTTCTGTCAAAACAACTGCATTAAACACACCAGTCTGAGTGCCATAAATATTGTTTTTCAGAAGTTTGCATGATTATAACTCAAGAAGTATTAATGATATCGCAATATGATTTTAGATTTTAGTTCTTAATTAATTTTTCTTTTGGAATTGTTCAGTCCCGGAGATATGGGGATCTCAATAAGGCTCTGTGTCCAGATTGTTGAATTTTACACATTTTAAGTGGTTGAAAACTAAATGTTGGTCGCTTTAGTATACAGCCGATACTTATTTTATTTAAAGAACAATGTCTGAAGAATCATTTTGAAATTAGAATTGTATCTCGTTTCCTTCTGCCAGAACAAATGCATAGAACATACCTGTCTGAGTGCTATAAATGCCATGACATGGTCATGTTGAGGCACATTGCCTTGCTCTCTGGATTCTATTCATAAGATTTGAATCAGTTTCAGGGATATCTGCAAGAATCATAGTTATCAGTCTGAATCAGTTTCAGAGATATTTGGAAGAAAGAAACATAGTTATAAATCAAAGTAGTATCTACTGCTTAAGGGCATATTTGGCAGAATCACTGATACCTGAGTACCTCAAATATTGAAGGCCTCTTACACTTGAAATAACTAACACTGTGTAAATTTAAACTCTGGTAAAGTAAATGGTAAAATTTCACACTGTTCATACTTTACCTAGAGTTAACAGTTAATCCAGGTCATTCTTTATCTCTGTTTTGATTCTTTATCTTTAATACTTCTTGAGTTACAGGCATGCAAATTTTGAAAACAAAAGAATATTTATGACTCAAGTATGTCCTATGCAATTGTTTTGATAGAGGGAAACAAGATACATTTCTAGTTTCAGCATTACTTATTCAGACATTTCACTTTAAGTAGAATCAGTATCAGCTATATGTAAAGTGACCAACATTTGGTTTTCAAGCACTGAAAATGGGTAATATTCAACAATCTGAAAATGCAGCCTCATTGAGATGCCCATCACTGGGACTGAACGATGCAGGACCATGAAAATTAAGATTCCAAGACAAAAGTTTATTAAGAACTAGAATCTAAAATCATATGCCGATATCTTTAATACTTCTTGAGTTATAGGCAAACTTTGAAAAAAGAATACTTATGGCACTGTTTAATGCAATTGTTTTGACAGAAGGAAACAAACTACATTTCTAGTTTCAACATTATTTATTTTTTTAAATATTCCTCTTTAAAAGAAAAGAAGCATTATATTTTTGCAAATTGACCCACATTGGGTTTTTACCATTGAAAATGTGTACAATTTAACAATTTACCCCAGGAGCCGTATTCAAGATCCAATATCTATGGAACTGAACCATTTAGGGCCTTAAAAATGAAGATGCCAAAAGGAAAGTTTGTTAAGACCCAACATCTAAAAGGACATTAAGATACCTTTAATATTTCTTGAGTTACAGACATGCAAACTTTGAAGTAAAAACTTGAAAATTGCATAATTTTTAACATAATTTACATTATTACAATACACTTCTCCCAGCCTGGCACATAAGGCTCGATTAGTTCCAGGTTTAATGAAGGCCCACCTTCTGAAAAACGGAATGTGTTGTGATTGGTTAGCTGTCCCACTGCTTTGCGATTGGTGAAAAGCTTAGGCTATGTTCACACTTGCCGTCTTTTTTGACAAGAAAAAACAAGGGCGCTTTTTTAGTTAAAAAAAAAAAAAAAAAAATTCTGTCAGCGTTGCAGCCGAGGGTGTCTTTTGTTGCTATAACAACAGCTGCAATAGTATGAATGTCGAGAAAAGAGGAAGTGTTTTATTTTTTGGCATTTTTGTCCTTTATTTGATAGGGCAGTTTTTAGACAGGAAGCGAAGTGGGAGAGAGAGAGTGAGGGGGTTCGGACGGTATCGGTAAGGGTCTGCGAGCTGGGACTCAAAAAAGGGACGCTCGAAGCGCAACGGTGTTCATGTTGACTCGTTGCCCACAAGGCTATCGGAGCCGTGCGTCGGTTTTTGAAGTTAACAGGGAGGAGAATGACGGTTGACAACAATAAAATAAAAGTCTATCTACCAGCACCTTCTCCATATTTTCTTGTTGTTCTTGTTGTTATGGAAACATCAGTTTTGGCTACTCACTTGTCATTGGTCAGCTGTCAAAAAGGTGCTTGACGTAGGGCGATTCTTTCAAAAAAGTTGAACTTTTTTCAACTTGAAAAGACGCTCTGAGCTGCAGAAAAAGACGCCGGCGGTGGCGTTTAAAAAAGCGCTCAGGACTTTTTTGAAAACACGGTTTACTCCATAGGATTATCATGTAAAACAGATGCTGACAGTTTAAAAAAAAGATGCCAAGTGTGCACACAGCCTTAGATAGTGTTTCAGTACTGCCATGCTTATTGGACTTGATTTGGACTGATGAGGAGAAACACCCGTCTATGCCATTCTAAAGCTTAGGAGAGCCAGGATAAATTTTAATATAACTCCAATTGCATTCGTCTGAAAGAAGGAAGTCATATACACCTAGGATGCATGGAGGGCTGCCATCCTTCTGAAGTTATTTTTACACCCTCTACAAAAAAAGTTAATTACTCAGTAAATGTTAATCCATGACATTTAATATTTTGGCTTTCATCACGATACATGTTGGCTATGGCACACCGTGGAATAAATTAACTTGTGGTTACCATTTGGCTTTTACTTGGAAAAACACAGATAACCTACTATAGTCATGTGTGGCATGTTTGTGGCAGTCCACATCTTAGCCCATTCAACAATGCTATTGGTTGCTTTGTGTCTTCTTGTATTCTTATTGGTGGATTACAGAAAGTTTGAAAATATGTCCGTTATTTCCCGCTTTGTTCCCTCTTTACCACAACACCCTTTGCCCAGACACACATTATTCAGGTAAGTGCAGTTTTGTTTTTAGTTTTTTTTCTAGGAGTGTAATCTACACTTATTCATACAGAAATCTCAATCAGTTGTACAACCATGGAAAAATGTCAAAAAAAACAGCATTACCTTTACCTCAGGCAAGTCATTCAGTGTCCACAGCTTGTTACTTTGCTCGAAAACTGCTTATGTGCAATTTACATGTTTGGATACTTTTCATTTCACATTTTTATTAATGCCATGTATATTATTAATTGTGTCTAAAAAATAGTTTGTTATAAAATAGAGTTTTCCTCATTTAAAAAGGGCTACACAGCAGCACTCACGTCTTTGCTTCATGTCATGGCTTCAAATAATATCTAATGTATGATACTAATTATGATATGCTAATGTTCTTTTTCTCTCCTTTTTCCTGACAGACTGTGAGTGAGAAAGACTGGTGAGACTTACTAAAAGTATCAATTACTGTATGTTTAATTACTCATTTGACATTTATACCCTAGCACACTTCTATGGTTTGGAAGTGTTTATATAAACTTTTTTATATTATATTTTAAAAAGATGTGTTTAAGATTTACTGTGTAATGGGTATTTAAAAAAAATAGGTATGGCATAAATATGGTTAAAAAATTTAGTCTATCAGCCACATGTGGGCCACATAAGGACTGTCAGCCTTTTACAGAACTCAGCCATACAAGAATACCATATAAGGTATGTATTTCAGACATATATGTTTTCATGATTTGACTCATTTTGGGTTGGGTGGCATGACTTAACCCGACCGGTTTAAGTGAGTTTTTTGCCACTTCTCAGCCGGCCAGCTTTTATATTTACCAAGACTAGTTTTGATTTTTTTTTCTTTTCAACAGGGACAAAGCTGCACAAAAAAGCTGCACTTTTTTCTAAAAAAAAAAAAAAAAAAAAAAAAAAAAACCATATATTTAACCTAACTTACCTATACAGGCCTGCAAAGAGGTTAAAAATTTCAGGTTTAGACTTATACACTACCCCTCCGAAGTTTGGGATCAGTACGATTTTGAATGTATTTTAAAGTTTCTAATGCTCATCAAGGTTGTTTATGTGATCAAAAAACAAAAAAAAAACAAAAACAAAAAAAACCCGCTATATTGTGAAATATTATTACGATGTAAAACAACATTGTTCTATTTTAATATACATTCAAAATCGAATTTATTTCTGCGATTTCAGCATCCTGAAGGGGCGATTTTAGGACTTAGGGGGGCTCAGGGTATAATAACAAAAAATAATTAAATAAATTATTAAATATATAAATAAATAAATAAAATAAAAAATGTTTGACTAATAGGGGTGGTATACTTTACTTATTGCAATATTCAACTGTATTGTATAAATAGGTATAACATTTGAGTACTGAATAAGCCAAATACAAGTCTTTCTGATCTCACACACACATTTACTGTACAAATACAAAATTTTTACTGTTTGCATTTCTAGTACAAGCCTCTTTCCTTAGCTGAAGTATGTAAACCTCTTTGCCACATGCACTAAAAACTATTGAAAGTTAAATATTCAAATGAAAATGGCAACATGATGGCATCCAGTATTACCCAGTATTCAGTGTCACATGATCCTTTAGAAATCATTCTAATATGCTGATTTATTATCAGTGCTGGAAACTGTTGTGTTGCTTAATATTTTTTTGGAACCTCGGATACTTTTTTTCAGGATTCTTTGATGAATTAAAAGTTAAAAAGAACAGCATTTATTTAAAATAGAAATAATTTCTAACAATATAAACTACTGTTTAAAAGTTTGGGGTCAGTAAATTTTTGTTTTTTTTTTGAAAGAAATTAATACTTTTATTCACCAAGGATGTGTTAAATTAATGAAAAGTGATGGCATAGATTTACATTGTTAGAAAAGATTTATAGTTTGAATAAATGCTGTTCTTTTTAACTTTTTATTCATCGAAGAATCCTGGAAAAAAGTATCACAGGTTACAAAAACATATTTGCCAGCAGTTTCCGACATTGATTATTCTAATAATAAATCAGTATAGTGATTTCTGAAGGATCATGTGACACTTAAGACTGGAGTAACAGCTGACGAAAATTCAGCTTTGCATCATAGAAATAAATTATATTTTAAAGTGTATTAAAAGAAAAAACAATTATTTTATATTCTAATAACATTTTGCAGTATTGTTGTTTTTTTCAGTATTTTTGATCAAATAAATGCAGTCTTGATGAGCATAAGAGACTTCTTTAAATAACATTACAAGTCGTACTGAAATATGGTAAAATATTATTACAATTTAAAATAATTTTCTGTTTTAATAGCCATTACACAAACCTTCAGAAATCATTCAGTGTGCTTATTTGATACTCAGTTATTGATTTCTGAAAGATCATGAGACACTGAAGACTGGAGTAATGATGCTGAAAATTCAGCTTTGATCACAGGAATAAATTACATTTTAAAATACATTCAAATAGAAAGCAGTTATTTTAAATTGTAATAATATGTCGCAATATCACTGTTTTTTTTTAGTATTTTTGATCAAATAAATGCAGTCTTGATGAGCATAAGAGACTTCTTTAAAAAACATTACAAGTCTTGCTAATCCCAAACTTCTGAACAGCAGTGTGTGTGTGTGTGTGTGTGTGTGTGTATTTCTCTCTCTCTGTCTATATACACCACATTTTTTAATCTTTTAGAAATTTAGATTTTGTTTGTTTTAACAAAATGACGCAATGACAAAATAAAATACAAATAACTGGAAAACTGAAACCATATTTTCCCCCCTGATTTTTCTTTATTATATTTTTCTTGTCCAGCATCAAAAGTGCATATAATGCATTACTTGTCCGTGCCTTATCAGCAATATTTTTAAGTTCATAAAAAAAACGGATGTGAGAGAGAGATCAGAGTCATCTTGTGATCTTTCTGATACCCTTGCTTCTTCTAGCTCTATTTCTGATTCTTAAAACCCTTAGTAATAAATCCTATGCCATAATTTATTCAAAATACATTTATTTCATACAAAGCATTCTTCAAATCCATTTACTGACATCACTTAAGACGTACTGATAGAAAATTATAATGAAACTTTATTTGGACTATTTCTTCACAGCACAGTGCACACTTCTTAACATTATGCCTAAAATGTGTTTTAATATCACTATTAATATCTGTATGATCTCTGTATAACATTGTCTTTAAATGCATGATATTTGAAGTGTATCTGAAGTATTCTTGCAATAGTTCCACTTTAACACAATCAAATATACTTCAGTATACAGTAGTCAACATTTGAAGTGGATCAAAAGCTTTCGTTAAATTTGTCCTTAAACCAAATAGAATACCTGTTCTTATCTTAGGACAACTTTTTATGATCCGCTTCAAATGTTGACTACTGTATATCTAGTTGGATCTCAGCCCTACTTCCGGACAATTCAACTGCATTACACCCTTAATTAGATGTACCAATTTAGCAGACTTTAAATATACCAAAAGTTCAATTGCAGGATATTTTTATTAAGCACATAAATATGTAAATGTATTTGTAGTATGCTTAGCGCAAAATAAATGTATTTCAAATACATTTTTGAATAAATTGTCCAATCTCTTATACACAATTTTTAAACAAATCAATCCTTGCATCACACAGCTGTGTTTTTGTTGTGTCTCCCAGTCCTGATGTTTCACAGTTTAAAGCCCACCCACCCTTGTGACATGTGACAGTATCTATTCATCATCTGTGGTTTCGACGGTGACTGGGCAAAGCTTATGAGGTAAATATACAAGGTTTTTGAGATGTCACAATGATTGTGACAGCAGTTTCAGGTCCTTTATGACTCATAGTATCACGAAAGAACTAATCTTTCCATTTGGTAGCATGATAACATGTGATGTATGTGATGATAACATCAGTCTACATATACGAACACCATTTACTTTGAACACATCCAGAAAAAAAAAAAAGGATTTCAAAACTAATTTATCAGTTAATTCTTTATGACATGCAGTTTATTATTATTATTTGAAACAAACAAACCAAAAAACAAAAACAAAGACAGACCTTCTCTATTTAAGAACTTGAGGACGGTGAAATAAAAAGAGAGGGGAAAAAGCAGAAGGGGGGGAAAGAACAAGTTCAGTCTGGCCTTTTCCTCTTTATTGACCCGCCTGTCATTTATACCCCACCCTCTGCATTCCTCTACAAAAGCATCCTCACATCACACCACCTTTATAAGAGGTAACCGTTTGGTAAGGTGGGAGACTTACGTAAAGAAAAAACCGTAAAGAAAACGCGAAAAGACTTCGTCCAAAAACAAGAGGAAATTTACAGAGAATTTTCTTCGAAGAGCAACAATAAAAGGTAAACTTCAAACTTTTTTCTCTTTGCAAAATTAGTTGATTAAAACAAACTGAGCTTACGTTTGAAAAAGATTTTAAAATGTTTAATTTATTTAAAAAAAAACATAAATTACATTCAAAATGTTTTATGTGAAATGAAAAAGTAAATAAGTAGAATAAAAGGTAGAAAACAGTAAATAAAGCAATAAATTCATATTAAACAGGTTCAGACCGCTTATTACGTAAGGTTACAGGGTGGTGCCTTTTTGTTTTGGGATGTCAAATAAGTATTTTGAGAAAGATCTAGCAGATATCTATGTTTATATGGATGTTACCTTATATAACATAACAAATCATTATATATTATACAATTTCTTGGAACAAATCAAGTTTTGGGATTCACTATGGATTTCTGTTAACATTGTTATAATATAATTGACCTGAATCCTGGACAGCAAAATTCCTTGCTCATTCATGATTTTAACTCAGTTAAGAGCAAAATTATTATTGCGTATATGGAAAGAATACAATATTTGGAGGAGCCGGACAGCATGTTAATCGCTCACAGCGCTGCTGAATGATTCACCGTCAACTAAAAACAGCCACAATTACCGTTAGTCATTTTGCTCGTGCCCACGCACCACCTGGTCACCTTCTCTAGCTCCTCATCAATCCATTGCACCTTGTTAGTGCTGAGTAGGAAGACAAGGCAGCGCACTATAGTGGACTGCGGGGTCTTAAGTGCAGTCCACACATTCTAACAGTAGTTTTATGAATCAGCCGAGAGCAAACCCTGAGGAGATATAAGAGAAGTTCAGTGAGATCGACGTGAATAAAAAGCCATAGACATTTGGAGGCGGGTGTGGGGAAAAAAACAAACAGTTCACTGAAAACATAGTGTTTTTCCGACATTTGACTAGAATAGAATAGATCAAGGGGTTCGTGGGACCCCTCTCAGGGAGTGGCAGTTTCGTAAAAGCAGATTTTAGGACCTGTTGAGACTTGAGTCTTGCTTCATGATGTGGGTTATCTTGGAGATTTTGTTTTTTTCCGGCTTTAACCCTGAGGTACAAATTCTTGCATGGGCCTGTCTAAAGGGTGGAGCCATTGAGTTTGTGTATAAATGCATAAGCACTAGACTAGAATTAGTGTTACAAAATACGATGCAAACAGGAAGGATTTAAAACCACTATCTTCACCACTGTTTTTGCTGATTGTGCTACTGTCACACCTTTTGGCTGGTTTTACTTTTAGTTTGAACACCATTTCCAAACTGAGAGCATCAATATTTTGTGCAAATAATGTAACAAAATTAAACCTGTTTTGATTATTGTTTAATCTCCTTTATTCCTCTTTCAGAATGGGCTCGTCTGGTGTACAGATCGTGTGTATGGCACTGGGAATTTTAGGTCTCATTGCAGCAGTGGTGACCATTGCTGTTCCAAGGTGGAAGGTTTCTGCTTTTATTGGCAATAACATTATCACTGCACAGGTAAACATTTGCTGCATAATCAAATATATATATATTTAGTTCACCCAAAATAAATAATAATTTACTCAAACTGTAAAAATGACACAAAAAAAACATAAACATCGGACTACATATTCTAAAATCTCATGAACCCATAACAGCTGTATATAAGGAACAGACCCAGTGTTGCAGAGTCTGCGGTTTTCCCGCAGAATTGGGCTACTTTTACACTGTTGCCACGGGTAGATTTTGATGTCTGCGGGATGAAGCAACCCCAATAACGTCACATTTAGTCCCTAAAATGCAAATTTACCAGGGCAACTTGAAGGCAACTTATCCCCGAAGGCAGTTTTTAACTGGGGATCCTCCTCGAAGCGTGATTAGGCTAGTTTTGGGCTAGTTTTGAGTAGCAGGGCCGGTTTTGTTGTGAAAACCTGGCAACCCTGAGCAGACTGAATTTAAAATCATTTTTTACCAAGGATGGCTTCACAGCTGTGGTTACTATTTTCGTTAAACAATGGTACGTGTTACATCAGTGTCATTATTGTTAATCGAAATTGTTTCCGTTGTTTGAAATAAAGCTAATATATATCAAAGCTGAAAGGTAAATATCTGTAAATCTGTAATAATCTGTAAATCAGTCTGTCTGAAGCTGATGTCAATATGACGCTATATTGACGTGCCTGCTGGGAAAAATTTAAAAACAACCATAGGCCTAACAAAAAAAAGCACATGCCAAAATTGCATGCTCCACAAAACTTATATTCATCCGAAAATTCAATAAAATCCACCTCATTTTTGCCATAAGAACAGGTGTGGCCACTTGTAAATTTTATGAATCTGTCTTCCAGTCTTTGTCGAACTATTTTTAGCTGTACAAAACAGCTCTTTTGCTGCTTGATATTGCAAATTAATGTGCCTCATCACATTATTTTAATGTATTATCCTAATTATGAGCACACCGGTTTGTAGCGCGAACAGTTTTACTGTTCACTGCACGTTGTTATTCTTTCCGTTAGTTCCCACGGCTAATGGGCCAGAAGTCTTGCCCAATAAGACCCATAAAATGTACAATTGGCCACGGCCGCTCTGACGGGAAGAAACTTTTAAAAGTTACCTTAAATAAATAAATAACAAATAAATAAATGTTTAATTTCATATTCCACGCTAGAAAGGATTTTTTTATGGATGGGAAAGTACATTATATATTCTTCCTTCGCCACACAGGTTCAGGAAGAGGGCTTGTGGATGGAGTGTGTGGTTCAGAGTACCGGACAGCAGCAGTGTAAAGCTTACGAATCGCTGCTCATCCTGAGCTCTGACCTTCAAGCGGCCCGTGCCATGACCATCATCAGCTGCATGCTCGTTGTCCTGTCCCTGCTCACTTTGTGCGCCGGCGCCGACTTCACCACCTGCATCGAAAACGAAGAAGTCAAACCCAAAGTGAGTCTGGTGTCCGCTGTTGGGCTGATCGTCGCGGGTTTGTTGCTGATCATCCCCGTCAGCTGGGCCGCTAATAATGTCGTGCGCGATTTCAACAATCCGCTGGTTAACCAATCTCAGAAGAGAGAGCTGGGTGCCTGTATCTTTGTGGGCTGGGGAGGTGGAGTCCTGCTCCTGCTGGCTGGAGGCTTGCTTTGCTGCTTCAGCAGACCCCGCTCTGGAGGATCCAGCGGAACCGCCAAATACTACAGCAACAGCGCCTCTGCACCAAGCAAGAATTACGTTTAGACAAAATGGGAGTAGTCACAAAAATCTAAGCTGTAGTTTGTCAAATATGTTTGTGTTAGCAAGTAGTCTTTACAGTTGGTAGGTAACGAGAATAACAAACTTGAAAAGGTCAAGATCCAGAATGATGTAAATATTACTGGAGCATAGAAAAACTGTCCTTAAGCTTTTTAATGCTGCAATTTCTTAAAGCAGCTATTAAACGATGCACTTGGGAAACATTTCAGGGATGGGCCGAGCTTGTGTCCAAAATACTTTCAGGTCATTGTATCTATGCTAAATCCTTGTCATTTCAAAAATGCTACTGAATAACTGGATTCAATATTTTTAAGTAATAAAGAACGGATATTTTTGTAAGGATTTTTCAGGGTATGGGAATCTACTGTAAGCTGTACATTTACAATACAATGTTTTTTTGTTTTTTTTTTTGCGTGTGTATTTGGTCATAATCATTTCTATTGCCTTTCATGTATTTTCAATAAAACTGACTGATTTAAAGGTTCATGAAACACCAGATTTTAGCAGAGGTGTTTGTGTTGCACATCATAGATGACAATGTTGGCATCCGTTAATTTTAATTGTTGAATAAAACTGGTTAATTTAGAGGTTTTTTTAGCTATTTTCAATTGCCGGGTTTAAAATCTACATTGTGTTGACGTCACACTTTGTGACGTGGCAACAGACTATGCATAATAGCCGTGTCTCATTAAGAAGGATGCACCCTCCCGAGGCTGCATTCGAAGGCTACATACGTCGTAGAGGCTGTGTCATTACAGAAAAGCAAGTAGGACACTCCAAATGCAACCTTCGAATGCTTCCTTATTTCACAGGAATTCGGATGCATGCGGTGTATCCTTCGCTGCTACAGATAACCCACAATTCTTTGCGTCGCCGTAACCAATGGTCGTTTATTTGAAAATAAATTGCGATGCCGGCAGATGTAAACACAAAAAGTGATGTGGTGTTTAAATATATAAAGTAAAACTAATACATATTTGTCCTCCTTTTTTCTTCTCCTTTTTTCTGTAACAGATGTCAGTTGTACTATGCTGCAACTCCTCAAATATGCAATAAAATAAAAGTAAAAAAGTAAAGTACAAAAACAGTTTCTTTTCAAATTACTTTCCAAATTTTCCTTTATTTATTTAGTGTTAGAGCGCAACTAGGCGTCCCTGCCATAGCCGTGGCATAATAACGTTAACTAACGTTAACATAAGCACATAACGTTAACTATTTTTTTGTAACTTGATGAAAAGGTGATATAATAGAAAGTATAGTGTTATAAATGTTTTGCTAGAAGTTAGGTTTCATCTATTGTTCATAACCAGCACAAAAAAATAGAAACTATAACAACTGGTAAGTTTGATTAAAGTCAAATTCATAAAAAATTAAATAAAATGTCTTGTATATTTCAAAAATACAAATGTATCAAAAATCAAAAGAAATTTGGCCCCAAATGAGCCAATAAACAGCAGTGCTCAAAGTACATACTGTAGACCTACACATTGCAGAACTTGCCCTGAACATGTCAAGCTGTGTGTGTGTGTGAGAGAGAGAGAAAGTACATATATTCAGCTTATGAATGGCATTTTGTATTGCAAGTGTTTGTTGCACATATTGATGCCTTGATGACAGTGGTAGGGGCTCAAGCTTAACTAGTAACTAGTTACTTTTTTTAATTACAAAATAACTGTAACTAATCGGTTACCGTTGCTGAGAAACAATGTATAGTTAAATTACAGTTACATATAAAAATTACAAAGGGGTTACATCTGAATATTTTAACACAGATTTGATTAATTTCTTTCCTAAATTGCATTGACTGCTCTAAAATATGAGACAAAAAGTTTCAGAAGTTTAGGACACAAAATAGGACACATGTTTATTCAATAACTGATTTAGTTCCATATTTGGGTTTATGTATATGCTTTATTTTTTAAGATTAACTGTTTGTCTGTTTTTATCTGATTTACCAATTATCTAGTCCTTTCCTTAGTTTCCAGTAGCCAAAATTTAGAGCTGTTGGAGAGCTAATAATTTTGCATAAGTTTGGCTATATTCCCCAACATCAGCTCTCACTATATTTGATTCGTAAAATGAAGGGGAAAAAAACTGAAGAATGCGTTGCCTACTGCATTTATTTTGTTAGTTTTTAGTAAATACAAATGGCAACGTCCACTGCTAGAGAAAGCGGCAGCCACGTGACGATGCAACCTCTTGCCTCATCCCGTGTGTGCGCCTCCATGTTGCTGAGTGACGTAATTTACCCGAAAACAAAAAATTCTAATTTCCGATATTTGCTGGTAGGTGGTATTTAACTGTCAAGACAGCTATGAACTCCCCCTGCAAGTCTGCGCCTCCTCCATTAAAGGAGAAGTCCACTTCCAGAACAGCAATTCACAAATAATGTACTCACCCCCTTGTTATCCAAGATGTTCACATCTTTCTGTCTTCAGTCGTGAAGAAATTATGGTTTTTGAGGAAAGCATTTCAGGATTTTTCTCCATACAGTGGACTTAATTGGTGCCCCGATTTTGAACTTACAAAATGCAGTTTAAATGCAGCTTCAAAGGGCTCTAAATGATCCCAGCTGAGGAAGAAGAGTGTTATCTAGCGAAACGATCTGTCATTTTTTTCGGAAAATAAAAATTTGTATACTTTTTAAGTACAAAAGCTCATGTAGCACAGGTTCACTTACTATTGTATCAGGTCGAAAGGTCATGCGAAACGTAGGCGGAACCACAGACCCAGTGTTTACAAAGCAAACCACAAAGACTAAGACAGTGCAAGTAAGTCAAACGCTACAAACAAAAAGGTACAATGATGTTGGACGATTCTGAAGTTGTAGGAGAAAATAACATGGACTTTTTCAACATACTCTACCTTTTTGAGCCAGAGTACACAGACGATGAACTTGTGGTGATTCGAAGACGTGATTTGTAGTAGTGATGGGAAGTTCGATTATTTTACCGACTCGGACCTTTGAGTCTCGTTCAGCAAAATGACTGAATCATTTGTCGAGTAATTTTGTTCATTTTAGCAAAATCAGCATCATGTGACAGCCCCATAAGATGAACGAACGACTCGAAAAACCAGAAGACTCGAAACAGCACAGAACCTAATAGGATGTTGCGCATGAGCGACTGAACGAATCACTCCCCGAAACGACTCGTTCTTCCCGAGTTCAAAATGAACGAATCATTCAAGAACGACCCGTGGACATGCATCCCAGAGCCTGTGCTACATGAGCTTTTGTGCTTAAAAAGTATACAAATTTTTATTTTTCGAAAACAATTACCAATCGTTTTGCTAGATAAGACCCTTCTTCCTTGGCTGGGATCGTTTAGAGCCTTTTGAAGCTGCATTTAAACTACATTTTGGAAGTTCAAAATCAGGGCACCAATGAAGTCCACTATATGCAGAAAAATCCTGAAATGCTTTCCTCAAAAACCATAATTTCTTCACGACTGAAGACAGAAAGACATGAACATCTTGGATGACAAGGGGTTGAGTAAATTATTTGTAAATTGTTATTCTGGAAGTGGACTTTTTACAGTATATAGCGGGACAAGTTATCCCTTACTTTTTAGCGTGAGAAATACAAGGTGTGGCGTGAGAGCGTGTGAACTAGTTGAAATGCGTCTCACGGCGAATGCGTGAGACTTGAGAGCCCTGCGTCCAGCTGAAAAACATATATAGTTTTTGTCAGTGTTTGTTTAAAAACATCCAGTTATGCAGAATTTAAGATGGTAAATATTTAGCTGATGACTTGTCAATACGATATACTGCAATACAATATATAGGATATGATTTTACTGCACAATTCAACATATTAACATAAAATGATAACTGCAAATCTGTGTTTCGCTGCCTGGAGACCATTTGTTTCTTTGAATTCCAGAGATTAATTTGCTTCTCTTTTTAGTATCTTTCAGCAGTCTGTAAAAATATACCTCAGATTTCTTGTAAAATCTCTTTATACAGTCAATCACAAAGCTCGTTCTGGTTTTAGAGGTGTTTTGTGTGTTCTGTTGTAGCGTTCACATTGAAACCAACGCTGCCACTCAAGTCTTTTTGCCACTCAGTGTGCATTTATTTATGTTAACTCAATGGGAGCGAAATGAAACTGTCTGAACCTGAAGTTGACTCTCTTCCCTTTTACACCCTCCGCTCCGCAGCGCACCACACCCACTTTTGCAGCATTTTTTAAAACTGTGGTGAGAACTAACCAGTGCTGAAACAGAGGGGTTTCATGACCCTTTAAGACAATTGTGTGTGCACAATGAACAATTTCTGACACATAAATATATGTTTTTAAAATAACACTGGCATTTATTTCAAATCCTAAAAAAAAGATATATTAAAATGGGCTTCAAACATATGGTCACATTAAAAATTCTTTTTTAAAAAAAGTAAAATCCCTGCAGAGAAAAATTTGGTCTGAAATGGACTATAAAATGATATCCCATGAAAAAGCTTTCACATAATTTAACAAAATGTTCTTTCCAATATGCACCTTTTATGATTTCATATATTTGCATATCTTGTGCATGTCCATTTGCATTTTTCTTTTAAATCTTCTGGGGTCTTTCTTCAGTTACTTGCTCTCTAGTTCACTCACTCGCTTGGTCAGCTGCTCAACCATCTCTCTCAGCTCCTTCATCTCGTTCTGCAAAGCCTGCACATCCTGTATATGCAATAGAAAGGCAAAATGAGTTTATCTTTGACAGAAACTCACTGTGAGGTTAAATGAAGCACATTAAACAGGTAGAGGATTCCTCTGTTCTCTTACCACACTGTCAGACTGTCGGTTGCTCGAGGAAGCTGATGTGGTGGCCATCAAGCTCTTAATGACTTTGAACTCTTTGTTTTTGGTGGTAGCCACAAAACCATCTTTCAACGAAATCAGGATTGGTTCCCCATCTTTACCAGCAAACCAGTCATCTGCCTCCACCGATGGCTCCGGACCAATCGTGTCGGGGTAAAGGTCTTCTTGAAACAAGTCAGACTAAAGCAAAGAAATGTTTATGCTGGATTAAGACACAGGAACACATAAGCAGCACTCAATTAACAGTGTGGCACACTCTTAAAAACAGGGGTGTTTTTGTGGTGATGCCATAGAAGAACCATTTTTGGTTCCCCAAAGAACCTTTCAGTGAACAGTTCTTAAAAGAACCATTAGATTTTAAAAATCTAAAGAACATTTTTTCCACTATTAAGAACCTTTTCTGCATTCGAAATTTTTTATGGATGTTCAAGGTTCTTCATGGAACCACTGATGCCAGTAAAGAACCTTTATTTGTAAGAGTGCATTAAAGGGAACATTGGATGCAAAATTCACTTTTTGTATATAATATATATCATTTCTGAGCAGTATGATGTAGGTGTTCTGTAGTTGGATGTAACAAAAGACATAACAGTTTTCATTTTCACTGTTAAAAATAAAGGTGCTTTAAAAGGTTCTTCACAGCGATGCCACAGCAGAACCATTTTTGCTTCCACAAAGAACCTTTCAGTCACAGGTTCTTTAAAGAACCATTTTTTCTTACCTTTTTATAATCTGAAGAACCTTCTTTCGCTACAAAGAAGCTTTGATGCTCAGATGTTAAAGGTTCTTTATGGAACCATTTACACAAAAAAGATTCTTCTATGGCATCGTGAAGACACTTTATTTTTAAGTGTTCTCCCGAAATCAGAACCACTGAGGATGTAGTGGATTAGTCTTGTTTTTGACGGTAACTCCCAATCAAATACACACAAAACGGAAGAGCTCATTATCATTTAAAGAGATGTGCACCCAAACGGATCGCTCTGAACAGGACTGTTTTTGACAAGGTCAAAAGATGTTGTTTTTCACAACCATTGAGGAATTTTAACCAAAGTATTTGCTGACATTTCATGAAAATTCTAAAGAATCATATCAAATTGTGGAAAATAGGCATCCGATGTCCCCTTTAATAAACTACCATTCAAATAAGTTGGGGTCGGTACAGTTTTCTTAATGCTTTTGAAGTCTAATTCTCTGACCAAGTCTGCATTTATTTGATCAAAAATACAGTAAAGCAGTAATATTGTGAAATATTATTACAATTTAAAGTAATTTTTTTCTATTTTTAATATATTTTAAAATGTCATTTATTCCTTTGATGGAAAAGCAGATTTTTTAGCATTATCACTCCAGTGTCACATGATCCTTCAGAAATCATTCTAATAAGCTGATTTGTTGCTCAAAAAACATTTCTTGTTTCAGAAAAACATCAAAGTTGAAAACTGTTTTACAGCTTAATACTTTTTTAAGGATTATTTGGTTGTAGTTGAAGAGAACAGTATTTATTTAAAATATAAATACTTTGTAACATTTTAAATATCTACTGTCTCTTTTGATCTGTTCAATCCTGTATAGCCTAAAACTGTTAGCTTCTTTCAAACAAAAACTCTTACTGACAACATTTAAGCTGATCATTGACTTGGACAAACTTACCTTACGAGGCACAGTCATAACAATAGGTTCACACTTTCTCTCGTGGAGTTTATAGAACCTAAAATAAATACGAAATAATGCATAATTTAAAATGCTGACCTTTTCGTATGTTTGTGGGAGAAAGCAAGTACACTATAATCCTGGGTGAAAGGCTGGAAAGTGTTTACCTTGCAATCTCACACTTGTTGACTTCCAGGCCTCTCTTAGGCATGTATCCCATGCCCTTCTGACTCTCTTTACTGCTGTACATGGAGAGATAGTGAACGTATGGGGCCTCATCCGTCACCTCGAAGTATCTGATGCTGCTGTCACCCTGACAAACCATACACTCTGGTTAAAACATCCAGCTTCAGGAACAAACAGATCTTCGTGATCATAAAATCTGAACTTGAAATGCCTTTTTTAGGTCCTTACCTTGCCACACAGGTAGACCACACCAGTGTCAGGGTCAAAGAAAGGTAACAGCACCCCACTGCTGGTGTCCAGCTCCTGCAGGGTCAAGGCCTCACCAAAGTTCTTCTGCAACCACAAACAACACGCTTTTGTGAGTTACTTGCTTGTTAAACTGAAAAACACAGCCTCTGTAGCGCATGCTGTACTCACAGGATCCCACAGCGCCACCTGCCGCTCACTCATGCGGCTGAAACCGGTGGTCAGGATCTTCCCATCAGACACAAACACAGCTCTGATTGGCCTGGAGCCTTCATGAGCCTTGTCCTTCTCCTGCAACACACATATAGACATGACAGTAAATGAGCTGGCAGAAATGAACATATAAGAAAAAGAAAAAGCTATATATATATAAAAAAAAGCTATAAAGAACCAAATAAAATGTTCACAACTTTGAAAAAATGCTGTTTTTTTTTCTACTTAATTTCAGTTTTGGGAAAAGTTACTTTTAAAAGTAATGCATTACAATATTTTGTTACTCCTTAAAGTAACTAATTACATTACTTAGTTACTTTTTATGGAAAGTAATGCATGCACTGTAATGCATACTTTATTAGTCAATAAATAGAAAAAAAAAATAATGCATTACTTTACTAGTTACTTGAAAAAAAAAGTAATTTGATTTCATAACAAGCTTAATGTGTAACCTCCAACACTGATTACTTTAAATGATTTTACTGAAATTAAAATGCTAAAATTAAGACATAAAAATGTGGTCACATTTACTACTTTTACCAAAGTTTCACCAGCAAAATCCAGGCTTTTAAAATTATTAAGCACAATTAGAAATTCTGTGCAGATTTCGGAACAGTTTCAAGTTTTTCACAAGGATTCACTGCGCTGATGAACAGAGAGCTGCCTGGTTTAAAAGTGACCATTTCCTGTTATTTACTATGACTTTAAATTATTCTGTAGTATGTGCTCCATCACAAGTTTTCTGAAAACTCACATGATGATTGAAAAACTAATGAAATGCCTTAAAATGGCCTTAAAACTACTAAAGTATTGCAACTAGAGCATCCTCACACCACAAGACAAGAACCTACTGGATGGGACAACAAAATCAATGTGGCTTACGGTAAACAATGCAACTATATGAATTATTTATACTGTTAGCGTTATTTTTAAAGAGAAGTCATGCACGCACATAGATTACGGAGCCCTTGCGGGGGTCAAACACTCGCAATTTCTTGTCCTTGCAGGCAGTGAGGATCTGAGAGCCGTTTCTGTTCCAGCAGGCGCTGTAGATCAGATCAGGGTGCACTGAGTCAATGCGGACCACTGCCTCTCCACGAGCCACGTTCCACAGGATGACCACGTTATCACAGCCTGCATGAAGAAAACGAGAGAAAGAGTGAGGGACAACAAGGTAAACGTAGTATATAAGGTGACAGACTGTCAGATTTATGATAAACCTAAGATGTGTGAAGAACCAACAGAGGGCGCTATTGTTCCATTTCAACTGCCTCTATATTGCATGATTGAGTGCGTGCATGTATGGGTGTAGTTCTAGCCTGCACTTTTGGCTGTTGTGTGGGTGTCTGGTATTGGTTTACCTGCACTCATTAGCACATTGTGGGCAGTGGGGTGCCAGCTGAGGATGCCCACACGTTTAGAGTGACCGTCCAGCTTCACAACTGGGTCCTTCAGTGGTGTTATGAGACCTCCATCTGGAATCTCCCAGATCTATTATATAACAACATTGACTTTTAGTCAAATCATAAGTAGTATGAGCTAGACTTGCCACAGTATTATAATTGTCACACCGGTACGGTTGCTGTGTTCAAATACTAATATATTACCACTGGTTCTATGCTAGTTGGTGCTCAGGGCTGGGTAGTAACTGAGTACATGTAATCTGGATTATGTAATCAGATTCCAATTACTTGTTACTACTACTTTTAAAATTCTTGTACTCAGACTACAGTTACTTTTTATGGATTACATGATTTACACATTATTTACAACTTATTCGTCATTTATTGATTCTCCCTAATTCCTCTTTTTCATCTTTTAAAATAGCCTACTGGTTATATACAGTCAGAAAGTCTTCAAGATTTGTGCACATTCACACAAAAGTCACTAGTCAGGTGGCGACACAGCATTTTACCACTGGATTTACAGAAATCATTCCAGGTTTAAGAAGTGTTTCAATATTGCATCAATACTGATTAACACAATTTTATTTGAATTATCACTCTGTAGGTTATTTAACCATGTATTTTTAATGTTTATATGTCAATATGGCACAAGATCAATATTTCAGTTAATATTTCAATAAATTAAAAACATTTGCATGCTCATGGTTCTCTGATATCGGTTAATGGTCACATTCATCTATTTTTTATTTCCACTGTTTTCATTGAAAATTTTTAAACAGAGAACTGCACAATATTGCAATTATTTTGTCATATATTGTGATTTAAACTGAAATATGACATAAAAACTATGTCTGGCTTACACAATAACACAAAGCAGTTTGTTTCTGTAAATATATATATATATATATATATACTTTTTATTTATTTTATAATTTACATTTAATACATATATAACTAAACATTTTAATGACATGTAAAAATAAAGGAATGATTAATTAACACACTTAAAACATTAAACGTTTCTCATGTATGAAACGTATCTGTATATATGAGAGAGTACACATGAGAATTATGTAAGGCTAATCTATTCTTTATAGGATATATGAAGTGTTGTGCAAGTAAATATCATTAATAATTTCCCTCTTTAAACCAGCTTAAATTTTCATACCAGCATCATACTAGCAAGTCTAATATGACTTGCTTTGTACACATAATTTTCATAATTTAAGTAATTATTATTAATAAATGTGATGTTTATGATAATCTGAATAGCCCTGGGCTGAGAACTGAGGATAATACTACCATTTTCACTTTAGTACAACTAATGATCAGGTGTTTTGGTGCATAAATGTCATTTGATCAAAGCATTAGGCCAAAGGCCCATGGCACTCACCATGACACTACAGTCTTCAGAGCCACTGGCAATGATGTTGTCATTATGTGGACAAAATTCGATGTCCAATACAGGTCCAGTGTGACCACAGACAGTGGGCAGGGACATGTCAATGCGCCCCGTCTAAAATATAAATTAAAGGGAGAATAAGTTGAAGTACAAGGAGCGGAAAACACAACATACCCAACTAAAACCATGCACGAGACCTTTAAATGACTAAATATAGAATTTCAACTCCTCAATTGCTCTGACTAACAGAGCAGAAAGAGCAGGAGAGATCTCAGACAGATGAGGGGGGCTGTGTCAGCTGATCTCAATTTTACAGCTATGCCTTCAATTATGCCTAATAACTACTAACCCGTTTAGAGAAGACCGCACTGTGCAAGAGTTCCCATCATGCACACGGAGAGCACATTCACTTTACCAAAATCGTATTTTTAAATGTGAGTGCTGTGTGCAAGTCCAAGTACAGAAACCTTTGATAAATTATTACTGAAATAAATTAGGAGCTGCAAGAAGTTAAGAAATATTACAGTGATATTACAAGCACTGTTGTTGGTAACTTAAACTAAAACTATTAAAACTCACTGTTAATGTGAAAGTTTAATATGAAAAACAAAAATGAGAAATGTTGCCTTAGTAATTAAATGAAAGAAAATTACCAAACGTAAAATAATGGTGAAATTTTATCAAGATAAATATTTAGAGATAAATTTTAAATAAAATTAATTAATAAATTAAAAAAAGATTTAAAAAACTAATACAAATAGAAAACTAAATGATGAATTCAAATTTAATTTTAAAATTTTAATTTAAATATGTAATTACAGTTAAAATAAAACTAGTCTAAAGATAATTAAAGTAGTGTCAGACCAAGTGACTTAAGTTCTTACATTCAAACATGTATTTGAAGACTTTATTTGCAAAAACATATTATATAAAAATATATTTTATATAATATAATACAAAAATATATTTTTTTATATTTTTAAAAATCATGTTTTTTTCATTATGTTATGTTTTTATTGTGTTTTATTGTGCTAGTTAGCTGTATATATTTTTTAGTTATTTGTACTTAATCAAATAACCCAACTGCAGTTTGACTGAGATTAATTGGAATGCACAATTAAAAAAACATGATTTTTGAAAATTGTTAAAAGTTGTTTAGAGTTGTTTTTGCAAATGAACTCTTCATTTACAAATTCATCTTTTAAATAGGGTACAGATGTCTGAGACCACTAGTTCTACATTAATATCTAACAAAAATAAAAATTATATTATCAGCAAGACAACTTAAGTTAAAAGTTTACCTGATAAAATGAATGTCAGTATTTCTATACTATCATGCACCCACTTAATGACATGCATGAACCAGATGATCATGTTATCAGTCTCAAAACTGAGCTTTCAAAACTTCCTCAAGCCACCCAGACGAAATAAAAGGGCTTGACTCGAATTCTCGTGTTCATTGGGAAACAATGGCTGCCATTGAGCAAAGCACCGAGTGTAAGATGCACAGCAGATTGAATATGACAGAACTTCCATTCATTCTCTAGCATAAGACCCATGCAGACAGCAACATATAGAAACAGAGGTCTAGAGATGATGGACAAAAAAGATGAGAAAAAAAAAACTATTGAAATGGCATATGACAAACTATACAAGCAAAAAAAGCCGTACAAAAAAAGAGGAAGACAAAAAGATGTTTCCACCATCTCTCTCTTAGAGATGCAAACATGTGAAAGGCATTTTGTTAATATAGCACTTTTAAGTCATGAAGCTCTATAAAGTAAAAAATACATATTCAAATTGTAAACCATGCTGTTCACACAAAAAAGGAGGCACATCAAGCTTAAGTGGCAGCTGTCCTTTTCTCACAGTTTTTGTCACTCACTCAATCTGCAAAGCTGTCACCACATCCTGTGCAGAGCTGACAGCAGCGCACTCCAAATATGGCAAAAACAAGATGCAAGAGAGCATAAAGAGAAGAGATGCTAGGTCTGGTGACACGTACATATGAAACTCAACCTTGAACTTCCTTATTTAGACAAACGCTGCATGACAAGTCTGTAGTTCAAAATTCATAGGCCTCGGAAGATCATTTGAAACAGGTACCAGGTTAAAACTACAGTACAAAAAATCCGTCCAACCATTTAACTATCCAAATTCATCTTAAAACACTGCCCTTCATCCAAGGGTTGTTTGATAAATACTTTAATTAATTCAAACTTAATGAGTCTGACATGCTATCTGGATGCACCTTGCTCAGGGGCAGGACGATGAAAGCTCCTCCACCGCTGGCATCCACAATCATGGCCACAAATTTGGGGTTGACAGAGCAGAAGTTGCTGTCCCAGGTCATCTGGGAGATCCTGATGTCATCGTAGCATTGATCCGCCTTTACCGCCTGGCCAAAAACATGGCGGAACTTACTGGTCCTGACCACCTTCCTAGACATGATGACCTGAGGAAAGCCAGAGAAGGAAGAGACACAGGGAAACATACACATGAGAAACAATAGGAAAAATACGTTTTGTGTCTCTTAAAGCTCGTGCAGTTTAAAGCTTTTTTTCTGGGGTTTAGCTATTTGTGACTCCAATTCCAGCATTTGATAGAGATCTTAACTCTTTGTTGCGGTCAGTACGCCTGCACACTTGCAGGTTGCATTCTTCATACCTAAATTCTCTTGAATTTGAATGAATTCCTGTAAATGAATAGTTCCGAACGTATCCGTTCAGCGCCTTTTTCGACTTTCTATGTTTAAAACTGCATTTAGGCAATAAGCTCAAAGAAAGAGGAAGGAAAAAGGAAACTAGCATGAAGTGACAGAGAAGGAAATGCTTGGGTTACTTCTTCAAGTCTGATGCCACTTCGTCTGCAGGTTTTATAAATAAGGCATTTCGCTTAATGCCCTTTTCACATCTGTTTTACTTTCCGTTGACCACTTTTTTCCTGTTTCATTCCCATATCAATGCAATCTTGTGCATATGCATAATTAGCTGACTAACAAACCTCACTCATTTGCAACGCATCACTGATGTTCTGTGTTCACAGCAATAAACTGAAAAATGAAACGTTGCATTAGAGCATTAAATAGACTGAGAGGAAACTCTCGTAACTGGACTAACACCACAGCAAGTGTGGGAGCGCAGGAGACGCTCAGAACTTCAGTTACACCACATCCTTCCACCCAAACATGGAGTTATTTCAACCTGCTTCGGAGATGCTGCAAAATGTTCTCATCAAGATATACAAAACAGCTCTGTTTACATCCAGTTAATGTATCACAATAATTATTATATTTAAAGTGCACTGAAAAGGTGTAATTAACTGCAGGTTGTACTCATGCTATTCTAAACCTGTGATTTTTTTTTTTCTTCTATGGAACACAAATTGGCAGAAAGCGAGCGATTGTCGACCTCAGTAAGTCACCATTCATTTTCATTCATTTATCATCATGCATTTTCATTTTTAAGTCAATGAAAGACATGATGTGACAATGTGACAGAGATTCATTCAGCCTAACATCTTTTGTGTTTACCGGAAGTAAGTAAGCCATGACAGAATTTTCATTTTTGCAAGAGCTAATGCTTAAAGTTTTATTATTATTTTTATTATGTTAATATTATTAGCTTACTACTATTATGCTGGCTTGATATATTTGTTTACAGTGCTTTATCTGATTTTTCCCAAGCTTATTTAAGATATAAGAGCAAATGCTTATATAAGCTGCACTATTTATATGCAATAACATGCAGGACTCAACTTTATCTTTATCTGGAAATACTGTTTAGTTCTCTTGCTAAACTTCCTCAAATGTTTAACCGTGCCTTGGCACGGTTCAAAAAGGCATAGCTCGACAAATTTAGCAATGACAAAATGTTACTATTAAAAAAAACAGAACTAAACTGAGTAAAAACTTAGTGTGTTATGTACGAGTCGCAGAGTTGGGCTGCTTTTCAAAACCTGTTTATCTAAACCGCATTTTAGGCATTTTAGAAGCGTTTAGGCGCGCCCTGTTATGCTGTCTAGTTAGTCAGCTTACTTGGTCTTGGAACGCATATAAAGATGCTAAGTTATGAACCGTTTCCAAAAACACCGGACGGAAGCACGACACATAAATACACAATGTGACAGGACGGGGGACCGTACCTGAGAACTGTGGCTGGGGAGGGACTCTGGCTCCTGAGGCGAGAGGATGAAGCGCTGGACTCTTGACAGATGGAGAGAAGTGGGTGAATGCCAGCAGTTGTGGCCAGAGCTCACTCTAAATCAAGGAGGAAGTGAGAGTTTGAGATGTAGATGAGAATGGGAGGTGTCCTCGCTTTATGTTTCCTTTTAAAGTGATTTACGTTGCATGAAGCTGCACCTAACTTGATCTCACACTTGTGGTCATAGCAACACAAACGTGATGTGCGCTCGCATGAACTTCGCGGTTTCGCCAACATGTTTATGTGAATGTTATCTCTCTATTCAGCTTTGTGAATGTGACCCTGGACCATTTGAGGACCAACTATGACAGTTTCATATTCATCGTTGTAAATTCAAGCAATCAGAAACCTCTTTTTTCTGTGGTACTTAAGGAATTAGGTATTTATGTAAGCACCAAGGAGCGTACAAACAAAAAACGGTGTATTTGTTTGGTATATTTAAGTTATTGTGATTTAGCAAGGCCTTTATTATTCTTTATTATCCATTATTCTGAATAGTTCATGTGTAGTTCATATGCACTTTTTATATTTTTGTGTACACCCTTGGCACTTTTGTTATGTATATGTTGTTCAAACATAAAAAAACACACATTTGAGGACCAGTCTTAAGTAGCACGGGTATATTAGTAGCAATAGCCAACAACAGCCTACATTGTATGGGTCAAAATTATAGAATTTTCTTTTATGCCAAAAATCATTAGGATATTAAGATGTTCCATGAAGATATTTTGTAAATTTCCTACCGTGAATATATCAAAACTTAATTTTTGATTCGTAACATGCATAGCTAAGAACTACATTTGAACAATTTTAAGGGCGATTTTCTCAATATTTCAGATATTCAGATTCCAGATTTTCAGTTAGTTGTATCTCGGCCAAATATTGTCCTATCCTAGCAAACAATAGGCGACTAAACACTCAGTGAAAGTAAATGCCTTTTACTTAAAAAAAAAAATACCATGACAATCCTCTTTTTTAGACCAAAATGTCATAATTACTGCAATTGTTGCAACACTATGTCTTTGGCAACTTGATATTAGTCACCACTTTTCTTATACCAAACAAATAAAGAAATAAACATTGTGAAAGCTTCTTTTCAAAAAGGTTATTTTGTTTTTACATATTATAGTTTTGTGGGAATTAGTTTACATTTATAAGCTTTTTACCCTAAAAAGACAATATTTGGAATTATTTTATTTATTTTCTACATAAGTCATAAGTAAATGAAAACTATTTATTATGTTTTTCCACAAGAAGTGGTCTTTTCACATTCAACTGATAGTTCACCCAAAAATGAAAATTCTGTCATTAATTACTCATCCTCATGTCATTCCAAACCTGTAATACCTTTGTTAATCTTCAGAACACAAATTAAAATATATATGAAATCCAAGAGCTTTCTGACCCTGCATAGACGGCAATGTAATTACCACGTTCAAGGCACGGAAAGATAGCAAGGACATTGTTAAAATAGGCCATGTGAAATCAGTGGTGCGACTGTAATTTTATGAAGCTATGAGAATACTTCTTGTGGGCAAAGAAAACAAAAATAGCATGCATGCATGTTCTGTGCCTTTATTACAAGGGAAAGAATACACACGCGTGCGTCGTGGTACTCTGGAAAGGAACTGTTGAATAAAGTCATTTTTTTGCACACAAAAAGTATTTTCATAGCTTCATAAAACAATGGTCGTACCGCTGACGTCACATGGACTATTTTAACAATGTCTTTACTGCTTTTCTGGGCCTTGAATGTGTCAGTTGCGCTGCTGTCGATACAGGGTCAATAAGCTCTCGGATTTCTTTAAAAATATCTTAATTTGAACGCTGAATAAAGGTCTTACCGGTTTGGAATGACATGAGGATGAGTAATTAATGACAGAATTCTCATTTTTGGGTGAACTATCCCTTTAACACGACTCAGATCATATAAATTAATTTTAACATTTAATTTTCAATTTTTATTTTACTAAATAAAATAATGATGGGGAAACAGTAATACAGGTTAGGGTTAACATCTCGAATGTGACAGATTTAATAACTACTACAGCAATATAATAATGTAAATAAAAATATTTTTAAACCTTGACAGCCACAGTCACTCAAGCACTTTGTCAGAGTGAGAATAGGCAAACATGAATTACCTGAGGTGGAGGTCAAAATATAAAAGCATGCGCGTATCCTGTTCATATCTACAGTCCTATTTAAAACCATTTAGAAAATAAAGGAAGTCAAACGAGATGATTTAAAAATATAAACCTCAATTTATTGCACAATCGCTGCAGGAGACCGTGGGGTTTGGAAGATCTGTCTTGTATGAACAAATGTAGCCGTGGACACACAAATAGACTGAGAGAGAAATACAGGCCCATAAAACAAACCAACAGAGACACACGCTTGTAGATAAAACCTGTTACAAGAAGAAATGTTTATGTAAAACCAAAGTTATAGTCAATTTTGAAATAAATAAGTTTAGGAGACCTAATAAAACAAGAAAGAGATAAATGGGCAACGGTGCTCAGCAAGTGACCTGTGACTGACTTCATCTAGAAGGTCGACACGGTTCAACTGAACATCATTTATGCTGTTACCTAGTCAATACAGCACTGTTGCCACCAGATGGTGCCAAACAACAACCAAATTTAACAAAAAGCACACAAGCAAGAGTGGAAACAGGGAAAAAACGACAGATCTTTCAGAGACCTCCTGTCATCCTATGTGCATTAGTATTCTCAGCCTTTGTACTTAAATTAAGATTATCATTGATAGTGGTAACCCATCTCAGAATAATAGTAATAATAACAATATATCCATTATCATAATAATGCGAAATGTAACTAATGATGAGTAGTTTTTAAATTATCATTAACAGGCTATCCAGCACCTGCATACTAAGAAAAAAAAAACATTATTATAGTTTCATACATCATGTCATTTTTTTTTTTTTTTTTTTTTTTTTTACCACAGGACATTAGAATATACAGACAGGAGAACATCATCCATGAGAATATCACCCTCTTTCCTCCTCCTCTAAAACATGGGTTATGATGCAATCTATTTCCTTTAGGGCTCAATGTAACATGCTCTGCACATTCTCACATCACCTAACTAACTACGTGAATAAACACATTCTTGATCAGCATTTATGGACACATTCGGCCCCACGAAGGCAATATGCATCAAGACTGATGCACACGGTCTTAATGCCTGATGACTGACAAGCCATCGTGACCTTTGCCCTTAAAAAACATACAGCTGTCATCATTTTTTTTTTTTTTCTTCAGTCTTTCGATTTCAACCAGAACAAGCAAAGAAGACATGACAGGATGAAAAGAAAACTGGCCCGAAATCAGTTGTTGAGGTCACTCGGTAGAAGTGAGCACTGACAGGGCACCCTGAGAAGAGGAAACCCCAGGATGGCATGGTCTGAGCAAAACACGTCGGTGTGAACACACAGATCTGGTTCTTTTCAGGACTGGTAAAACGTCGTTTTTGGAATTCACATGTACAAACATGTTTGTGTGTGTGTGTGTATATATATGTACATATTTCGATTATGCATAGATATCCAGTGGGTTTCAGAGGTAATAACATATCAGGACCCCCGTTTTCCAAACTGTATGCCTCTCTGTACTTTTCACGAAGTAAAAAAGAGATTTCGCCAACTATCGCGAACTATATTACACACCCTTCTGAACGGTTTAAAAACCAACGTCCGTGTTAATGACATTATGACATCATAGTAGTACAGACATATTATTATGACGATAACCCTACTAAATAATCTAACAGTGTTGTTAACTCTCCGCCAGGCCTGTCATTGTGATGTCACAATTTTTGCTTTTTACAGTTACAGAATGATCAAATCACTGCTGCCTTTGAAATGAAATCGGACAATCTGTATTGAGCGTCGCTCTCTGAGATGAAATAACATTCAATATATTTTCTCATAACATTGTTGCTTTATATATTAATATGAACATATAAAAATGTCAGTATGTATGCCGCTTGCATTTTATGCATATACAGTCTACATACAGGTATTTACGTTACCCATATGGACTTTATTTTTTTTTTTAAGTTCTTAATTGGTTTTCACTTTGATCCAAAGCCCTTTTGGTAAAAAAATAAACAGTGCAGTTAATTACTTGATATGGTTGTATTGCCTCTGGGCTGCTCTCTCAATTTCATTCCCTTTCTATACGCAGATATATTTGATACATTAGGCTCTGTTACTGCACATTAAGCACGTATGTCAGTGGTTGCATTGCACAAGCATTAGAAATCGCATGTTGGGGATTGATTGGTTTACTAGTATTTACATGCACCACTTGATTTCAGAGTCTAATGTTTGTCATTTAAAGGGGTTGGGGTAAACCTTCCCTGTTCTGAGGGACTCGTGGTTTGTTTAACACCCTGGTCTGCTAAGATCAGGACCAACACCTGAGGCCCTAAAACATCTAATTTGGCATAGAGTATGTGTAGGTGTTTGTCAGATACATCTGAGCGACATTCTACCTAACATGCACTGATTCTACACTAACTAGACTATCAGAGTACTGTGGTTGTGTAAAGATATGTGATTCCCAACGGGTGAAGTTAAATAACATATATATTAAAAACAAAAAAAAGTACAGTAGTAGCATTCAAATAAAACAAACATTGTCAAATGTCAAAACAACATCTTAAATATAATAAATATAATGCCGATGATACGGATAGTGAAGGTAATTGAAAAAAGCTACATTGTGATAGTGTCAGTGAATCTATCACGTCGTGTCGTGTGTCAGTTCTTTAAAACTAGTGAGGTTGGAAGGGTTTGACGAGTCATCCTTGGTTTGTTCCGGCTCAGTAGTGCATAAGCGTGCTAAGGTAACAAATCCAAATGTGCAAAAACTGCAGTGGAACAATGTGAACATCTCCATAGTGCAATCCGTAATAAAAACTGCTTTAGTTTACATGAATCACATTCTGAAGTAGATATGAAGATATGACTGATTGTTCAGCTTTAGTAACTGTAAACAGCTCTGTTAAACCTGAAGTCAACTTTTCTTAAATCAGAGGGGCCATGAATTACAGTTGAAGTCAAAAGTTTACATACACCTTGCAGAATCTGCACAATATAAGAGGGATCATACAAAATGCATGTTAGTTTTTATTTAGTACTGACCTGAATAATGAAAGATGAAAGAACATGAAAGATGTTTACATATAGTCCAAAAGAGAAAATAATAGTTACATTTATAAAAATGATCCTGTTCAAAAGTTTACATACACTTGATTCTTAATACTGTGTTGTTACCAAAAGTTTAGGCCCCAAGCTCCTAATGCAAAGTTTTTCCTTGTGGAGCATCAGTGAGTGTTTGAACCTCCTGTAATAGTCACATATGAGTCCCTCAGTTGTCCTCAGTGTGAAAAGATGGATCTCAAAATCATACAGTCATTGTTGGAAAGGGTTCAAATACACAAAAATGCTGAAAAAACAAAGAATTTGTGGGACCTGATGGATTTTTCTGAAGAACTATCATTAAACAAAAAAACACAGCTGTGGATCATTCAGGTAACAACACAGTATTAAGAATCAAGTGTATGTAAACTTTTGAACGGGGTCATTTTTATAAATTCAATGATTATTTTCTCTACTATATGTAAACACCTTTTATGTGAAGTATCTTATTCAGGTCAGTACTAAATAAAAAATAACATGCATTTTATATGATCCCTCTTATTTTGGTAAAATAATTAACATCTTGCAGATTCTGCAAGGTGTATGTAAACATTTGACTTGAAATGCATATAGAGAGCTTTAATTTGGCACAGGAACCAATATTCCCCTACTCTTCATTGGGGAATTCATAGTGTATTGACGTGTAATATTCCTCCATTCTGGAGTCTAATATTCATCTGCCACATCTGATGAGCGGGAACATCAGGTGCACAGTGGACGAAGATGGCCAGCAGAGAATTAAAGCCTTTGTGCAAACAGCACGCCATTAAGAAAATAATTTGCCTTGTCTTGAATCCAAGGTTACATAGATAATTGAGGTTAAAGGTCAGAAAGAAATGAAATCTAATTTAGAGCGGTACTAAATCCAATCTTTCAAACTACAGATTAGGATATTAAAACCATAAGTGTACAAGGCTGGATCGACCGTTCAGCAGCATAGCAAAGAAAGCATCTTCTGCAGGTAACGTGAAATGTTTCCCAGGGTAATATTAAAGTCGTGCTGCTGCAAAAACTGCATTTAATAAATGCCCCTTAGATGCTAACAAACATGATCAAAGTCAAATAGGGCAGTAAAGAATAAAATGGGCACTCAGCAACTTTAACCACCCAGTAAACGCATAAATGGCAAGCCTACAAACTAAGGAATGACCCTGTCACCCTTCACTTACAGGTATTGGGGTTGAGAATGTGAAAAATGTGGACCTGAACAGGAATATGACACAAAAAACAAGGAAAATCAACTCAAGTATTTCCAGTAAATGTTGCTGTGAGACCGGGCATACAGTACATTGTGTGTGTGTGTGTGTGTGTGTGTGTGTGTGTGGTGTTAGCACTGATGTAACGTTTGATATGCTGCATAGTCTGCAATAGAGTAATAAGTTGAAAGTTGGAGGTGCATACAACATTTCTGCACCGGTGATCTTTGTTTCACCAGCAAAATTGAGAATAGAGACAAACTGTAATTAGTTTTCATAAAAGCCATGCTATTTTGAGCAATGAATTTTAGTTTGTTTAGATTAGAGCCAATCATTTGAGGGCTCTATCATATCTTTCACTGTTCAGCTACAACTAAACTTCGGGGTTATTTATTAAATGCTTTAAACGCTGGTGAATATGACATCAAACTATGTCAGCCCCCATATGTGCATGTGTGTGTGCGCGCCTATAGAATGTGGTCTCAAACCAAAAAAAAAAATAAAACAAACAAAAAAACTGCCTTTGTTTGAGCTAGTAGGTCTAAACAGTGCCATGCACAGACGATGTTTATGCAAACACAGATATGTACATTCTGGCTACTGACGGCACAAACAAGCATGTGTGTCGAAGCTGGCACTGGTGTCTTCTAAAAAACATGTAAAACACTTCTTATGGACGTTCGTGCACACATGTATATACAAAGCACAACAGCCTCCCCCCACCCCGAACCATTCTTTGCCCAATTCTTTCGCATTCCCGAACATCTCATTACTAAAAGAGGTCCTCGCGCCCTATTACCCATGATTCCAGATTAGCAGGGGCCACTGTCAGTCTAAAGGACAGTGATAGGTGTTGATCCACAGTAAGTCGTCCAGCACCCCCCAGTGTAGGTACAGTATGGAGACCACCACCAGCACATGCATGATCTGATGGCTGTTGCACCAGTAGTCAAAGAGGCCCGGGCGGAAGCGCTCGGGGATTCGTGTGATATTGATGACACCGCCCAGCACCGCTAGTGCATCCATGGTGAGAAAGTGACGCAGTGAGGTGGGACTCCCTCCGCCCACACCTACCCAGCGCAGAAGGAAAAACGAGAAGCGGAAAAGCGCCTGCCAGGCGAAGGAACGCAGACGCCGCACTCTGCTGCGCGCCGTGATGGCACAGTAGATGGCGTAACTGGATAGCAGGATGTACATCAGCAGAGCCACCGTGCGGGTGAAGGGGTAGCAGAGAAGAGTGCTGTACACGATGGGCAGAGCTCCTGTGAACCAAAACACAGCGTTATTAAGATTACAAGCTCTTGTGTCCTAATATGCAACCGTACAGCTCACATCATTCAATCCTTTTAAAGGGATAGTTCACCTAACTATGAAAGTTCTGTCATTAATTACTCATCCTCGTGTCGTTCCAAACTCGTAAGTCCTTCGTTCATCTTCAGAACACAAACTGAGATATTTTTGATGAAATCCGAGTGCTTTTTGATCCTGCGTAGGCAGCAACTGACATGTTTAAGGCCCAGAAAGGTAGTAAGAACATCGATAAAATTGTCCATGTGACATCAGTGGTTCAACCTTAATTTTACGAAACTACGAGAATACTTTTTGTGCACAAAGAAGTCAGTCTTCGATGTGATTTCATTAAAAATATCTTAATTTGTGTTCTGAAGATGAACAAAGGCTTTACAGTTTTATAATTAATGACAGAATTTTCATTTTTGGTTGAACTATCCCTCTTACCACTATACATTGTAAAAAAAAAAAAAAAAAGGCAGCTGTGGGTGCAAAAAATTTACTGAAAAAATATGATAGCAATGTTTTCTCAGTCATAGCTGTACATTTTAATATCTGATTTAATTACAGTGTATCAGCCTACTTGAACAACCAAAAATATGCAAAAAACAAAAGGTAAAATAGAAGGCCAAATAAACTAAAAAACACCCCAGCATACAGAATTGATAACAAAAATATTAAAAACCTAAATTAGAGAACAAAATTACAACTACAATATATTTAGAGCGGATGTGTCATGAAAAACCTTCTGGGAATGTTGTTTACTTTTTTCACAGTTAACTATAAGGTAATAATAATAATGTTACTACAAGCATACATACTGTCACAGTTCTGTTTATTTGGTTCCTTTATCATGGACTTCTGATTGGTTTTCTTTAGTCACATGGTCTCCTTTGTTCTGTTTTTGCTACTCTTTTTTTGTCATGGTAATTTATTTAATCCACACAGGTGTTCTTCATTACTGCCCTTATTTGTCTTGTATTTAAGTTGCCTCTGTTTCACCTTTTGGTTGTCTGGTATTATCTGTGTTATACATAGCTGTCTCTGTGGATTTATTAATAAACCTTGTTTTAGTTTTCATCATCTTTGTCTTCATCTTTGGACCACACGTGACACCGACATTTTCTTCAAGACTTTAACTATAAATTATAAGATATTCTGTACTTAAAGAAGCTTTTAAAGCAACATTACAGTTGAAGTCAAAGTTTACATACACCTTGCAGAATCTGCAAAGTGTTAATTATTTTACCAAAATAAGAGGGATCATACAAAATGCATGTTATTTTGTTTTATTTAGTATTGACCTGAATAAGATGTTTCACATAAAAGATGTATACAGTTTCTCCAGTCCAAAGGAGAAAATAATAGTTGAATTTATAAAAATGACCCTAAACTGCACACTGTTCTTCAGAAAAATCCTTCAGGTCCCAGAAATTATTTGGTTTTTCAGTATTTTTGTGTATTTGAACCCAGCAATGACAGTATGATTTGAGATCCATCTGAAGGACTCATATGCAACTATTACCGAAGGTTCAAATACTCACTGATGCTCCAGAAGGAAACACAATACATTAAGAGCAGGAGGTGAAAACTTTTTGAATTTGAAGATCAGGGTAAATTGAACTTATTTTGTCCTCTGGAAAACATGTAAGTATCTTCTGTAGCTTCTGAAGAGCAGTACTAAATGAAAAACATCCAATATTTAGGCAAAATAAGAAAAATGTACACATCTTCATTCTGTTCAAAAGTTTTCACCCCTAGCTCTTAATGCATTGTTTTTCCTTCTAGAGCATTAGTGAGCATTTAAACCTTCTGTAATAGTTACATGAGTCCCTCAGTTGTCCTTAGTATGAAAATATGCATCTCAAAATCATACATTCATTGTTGGAAAGGGTTCAAATACACAAAAATGCTAAAAAAAAAAAAGAATTTGTGAGACCTGAAAGATTTTTCTGAAGAACAGCAGGCAGTTTAACTGTTCAGGACAAACAAGGGACTCATGAACAACTATCACTAAACAAAAAAACACAGCTGTGGATCATTCAGGTAACAACACAGTATTAAGAATCAAGCATATGTAAACTTTTGAACAGGGTCGTTTTTATAAATTCAACTATTATTTTCTTCCATGTGAAATATCTTATTCAGGTCAGTACTAAATAAACAATAACATGCATTTTGTATGATCCCTCTTATTTTAGTAAAATAACTAACATTTTGCAGAATTAGCTAGGTGTATGCAATCTTTTGACTTCAGCTGTATATGTAATTTATGTGTTTGTTACTAAAATATAAGCTTTTACTGTATAATTTGCATATTCTATCAATAAACACTATTAACATACTACACTTTTGCACTGAGAAAGTATAAATCCTAGAATATTAGAACATTAGCTCAATAATTCAATTTTCCTAATGTATTTAATGCTACCCTCAAAACCATTTCTGTCTCATCAAGCATAATTCACTTTTACAATAAATTAAATCAAATTGGTCAAAATGTCCACGAAATGTTCCTTTGTTTTCCAACTAAATGGTGGATAATGATAAAAATTAGAAAAAGCATTTTAAAATTCTAAATGAGATCTTTATCAAACAAACCGAGCAAGAGACAATGGAAGTGCTGTGAAACAGCCTTGTCACTGCTGTTTTACATGTGACAACAGAGAGGACTGTCTTTCTCTGTGCTTCTTTATTTCCTTTGTTACAACACTGTTTTCTTGTACAACACTTCTCCTTCAGTGAAATATTGCAACAGCCTAAACGAGGACTACAGATATAGGGGAAACGCACATTTGACTTATTCACTGGGCTTTTGTGAAACAGGTCTCTAATGCAGTTCAGCCTATTTTGGTGATCACAGCTAAACATGATGTGATGACACATTACTTACTCAGGCCACCTCATTACGTATGAACAACCTATACAAAAAATATAAAATGCCGGGAAAAAAAAACTTGCATCAGCAGAGGAAAACAGAGAACAGAATCGAGAAGATGCACTGAGAGATAATGTGACGGAGCGCCCGGATTGATTTGACACCAGTTTGAGATGCTGACCTAGCGTGTTGATCATGCAGATTCCGCACATATCTAGCGTGAGCAGGGTTTTGTAGACGGGCTCGCCGCCCTCATGGTTCATGAAGAGGTGGTAGACCACCGATCCCAGCTGCGGCGACAGGCAGGCCAGGAAGTGCACCACGCCGAGCCACGTCACGCTGATCTGCGACCAGGGGATGTTGAGCGGGAGCAGCACCAGGAAACAGAGCAAAGGGATTCCTGAGTAGAGAAAAAAGAAAGAGGCTCAGGAGAGTCATTGTATTTAGAAGACTTAGTTGAAGCACTGTTGAAACACGCAGGGCCTGTGAAGAGAATGAGAAGGTCGTTATTTGGCATTATGCTCAGACAAGCCCTGCAGTGTTTCATCGTGTCCCTTGAGTTGAATGCTGCAGCCTAAACAACACGTGGATTTATGGAGGCCCAGGGAACGGTCCGGTACAATGAGGGTCTCAGTGGCATTGCTGTGCTAATTTTAGCAGCAGCTGCCAAAATGCAAACTACACACTAAAACAAAGGTCTTCAAAAGTCTTAAGCACTAACTGACAGTCAGTGGCTTTTCACTAGTGGCTCGAAGTACATGAAAAGTCTGTTGGACAATCTTGTTGTCTGTGAATCTCTTTTTTCTCTCCAAGCCCCTGTCATTCCCCCAATGTCAAATGATTTACCCTAGTCAGGTAAAAGCACCAATGCCTTCCAGCACATCTATTTTGGGTCAGTTATCTCTGCTGGCTTAACGCTCGCTCTGATAAAGACACTATTGATAGAGACCATGCACTCTACCCTAGAAAAGTTTATGCATTTGAAAAGCACACACTGTACTGTACATACTGTAAATGTACTATAAAAAAAAACTTGACAATAATAATATTTTAATCCAAACATTGAAGTAGTAGCTTATGCAAGCTAACTTCCACAACATAAGACAAATTGGTAAATGGTAAATTATAATTATGAGACAAAAGTCATAATTGACCGCTTGCAAAGACCGATTTATGCTCTCACGCAGTAAAAATACTTTACACCGAGCAAAGAGGAAACTGACAATGCGGAGACAGACAAGACAAAGCAGGTTACTTAAGATATGAAACAAAGTCTCATCTTTAAAATTTTGGCATGTTTTTAAGAAATTTAAACAATAAATACCGTTTTGGTGCTTTAACATGTCGTGACAGATCGCTGTGGCGCCTCAGTTCAAGCGGCACGTGAAACGATCATCTCTTCCTCTTTACTAGTTACAGCATGAAATAAACATGAATAAACATCAGAAAGTATCTTGTTTCAACGCGGAAAGACGTCAGTACACACCATTTTTGAAGTTGAAGTCCAACAATATTAAAGGAGAAGTTCACTTAAAGAACAAAAATTTACAGATAATGTACTCACTACATTGTCATCCAAGATGTTCATCTCTTTCTTTCCTCAGTCGTAAAGAAATTCAGTTTTTTGAGGAAAACATTTCAGGAATTATCTCCATACAGTGGACTTCTACAGTGCCTGCAAGTTTGAACGTCCAAAATGCAGTTTCAGTGCAGCTTCAAAGGACTATAAACAATCCCAGCCGAGGATTAAGGGTCTTATCTAGCGAAACGATCGGTCATTTTCTTAAAAAAAAAAAATAATTTATATACTTTTTAACCTCAAATGCTCATCTTGTCTAGCTCTGCCATGCACGTGAGTACTCTGTGTAATCCGGGTCAATACAGTTAGGGTAGGTCAAAAAACTCCCATCACATTTTCTCATCTAACTTCAAAATCATCCTACATCGCTGTTTTACCTTAGTTTGAAAAGGGTGTTTGAACTTGTTTGCATTTTCACTTGGGTCGGTACTTCTGCAGCGCTGTAGGGAGATTTTAAAGTTGGAGGAGAGAATGAGATGTGAGTTTTTTGACATACCCTAACTGTCTTGACCCGGATTACACAGAGTACGCATGTGCATTTTAGGTTAAATAGAATAAATTTTTGTTTTTTGTAGAAAATGACTAGATAAGACACTTATATCTTGGCTGGGATCATTTAGAGCCCTTTGACGCTGCATGTAAACTGCATTTTGGACATTCAAACTCACGGGCACCATTGAAGTCCACTATATGTAGATAATTCCTATAATGTCCTCAGAAAACATAATTTCTTTATGACTGAAAAAAGAAAGACATGAACATCTTGGATGACAACGGGGTAGATTATCTGTACATTTTTGTTCTGGAAGTGAACTACTCCTTTAATCTACTCTCCTGTCTGATATGTTTCTCAGACAAAAAAGGCAGATTCTGTGTTATGACTGGTCAGATTGCCTGTCAATCAAACTCCCTGCGAAGGGTCAATTATGACATAAACAGTCCAAATGATATAAATAAGTAATGATCAAGACAAAGACGTTAAGCCATAACTATGATAAAAAAAAAAATCTGACTTTTTGTCATAATTTTGATTTTTCACATCATGAATATGACTTTCTATCACAGTTATTTCTACCACAATTTCAACTTGTCATAATTACAAGTTTTTATCTAATAATCATCATTTAACAAAGCATGAGTTCACCCAAGATTCTATCATCATTTCTAACCCTTATTCCACCCCGAACCTCTATGACTTTCTTTCTTTGAAAGCAAAAGAAGATGTTTTAATAGATGTTGGGTCCCACTGATATTTATTGTGTGGACAACAAAAAAAAAAGCTATTTTATTTTTTTTTGTGTTCCACAAAAGAAATAGAAAGTGGTTTCGAATAGCATGGGGATACATATTTCTTCTTTTCTGAGGGAACTGAGTGTTCAGTTTAGTGGTGTATGTGCAAGTGTTAATCGATTTATGCAGCAGCCCGCTCTAAGATTGTATGCTCAGATCATAGCCCATTAGTGGCCATACAAACAGCATGTGGTTTAAGAAACCCACAGACTAGAAAAACATACAAAGACATCAACAAAACAGTTAGAACAGAAACAGACTAGTAATGATTATTAGTCACAGTCAAGTGTCAGGAAGAGGCTGAATCATTTTTTGACAGCAGTCTCAAACAGAAGACGTTTTAGATAGAAACCTATGAAGAACATAGCTCTGAAGACACGGCGTGCAAACATGGGGTACAATTGTGCATACATATCATGCAAAGTAAAACACAAATGCTTGAACACAAAGCAAACACTGTGAAGGAACATGCAGCTCCCTTGCGTTCGAACGCAAGAATGGAAATTGCCCAATGTAAAAAAAAAAACAAAAAGTGACAAAACATACAACAAATTTTCATTCATCAGGCTTTACAGTCAAAAGAAGGTATTTTACCAATCCAAACAGTACAGACACAGAATAAATGCCTCTTTATTCAGCTTGGAAAAAGACAACCAGGTGTAGCTCTCTACAGCAAAGTCATCTTTTGGGTCAAGTTAAGCTGTGTCACTCATTTCAAACCTCTAATTTCTGCTTACTTGACTACAGTAGGCCAGAACGCTCTCAAATATACTCTGAACCACAGCGTTGGCTCTGAAAGTGCAGTGCACAGATGCAGCGTTCTTCTCGGGTTTTCATCAGAGCACATCAGTGTGAATGTGTCATTTGCCATCAAAACAATAAAATTTAGTACTAACAAAGTTTTACCATTCCACATGGCAGTTTCTTGGAAGGAAAGGCTATGTATGACAGTACACCTGCAGGCAACCACATGACCCAGCTTGATGGTTCTGCACAGTCCTGCAATTTAGAAGTATTTACAAGCAGAAATTCCTTTGGAGTTGACCTTTATTCCTGGTTTTACATTTTTTATATTACCTCTGGGCAACTAGTGCACTGGAACGTTTATCTAGATGCTGTTCAGTGCAGCTATGATCCATTCATTCAATTTTTTATTTAACCACGTTACAAACTCATTGAGATTAAAATTTTTTTTACAAGAGTGACCTGGCCAAAAAAGCAGCAACAAATAACATAATGTGTATATACAATGATATATAATATATAATAATGTAATATATAATAATATAAAATATGACACAAATTACTTAACAACATAATCCTTTTGTTTTTGACAAACAATCAATTATGTATAGCAAACTGTAGTACATAGTGATGTACACAGCAAGAGAGTCGGAAAGAGAGTTCAGTAAAAGATGCAGATCTTTGCATGGTGTAGCTGCAAAATTATTTAAATGGATATTTACAGGAAAAAAAAAAAAAAAGGTGATGAATTTAATCACCCTCATGTTGCTCCAACCCTGTAGGACTTTCTTTGGCTACACTTTTTTTATGGTGTACTTGTTACAGTGTAATTATACATTTAAATACTAAGTAATATGAATTAACTACATGTACTTACTATATGGTTAGGGTTAGGATTAGGTTTTGCCTTAGGTGTACTTGCATGTAATTATGCATAATTTATTGTTTTTATAATAGTAAGTACATGTAATGTGTAACAAGTATAAAAATAAAGTGTTACCCTTTCTTTCTTTTGCGTAAAAAAAAATTTAGATATTTTGAAGAATCTATTGGTATGTCTTTTCCATTCAATACTGACTAAAAATGATCAAAAAGGACAAAAAAATCACTTTAAATTAATTACAACAGTGATCCACAAGATTCATACACTATATTACAAGTCTTTCAAGTTCATGAGAGCAGCAGCAAAGTTGCTTTACTGAGCGAATGATTCATTTGAGTTCACATATCACAAACGTAAAAAATGATAGAAAGTAATAAGTGACCGTGGACCACAAAACCAGTCTTAAGCAGCACGGGTATATTTGTAGCAATAGCCAAATATACATTGTATGGGTCAAAATTACAGATTTTTCTTTTATGCCAAAAATCTATTAAGTTAAGATCATGTTCCATGAAGATATTTTGTACATTTCCTACCGTAAATACACCAAAACATAATGGAATACTTAACTGAATACTTAATTGAACTTTTTTGATTAGTAATATGACCTGCTAAGAACTTAATTTGGACAACTTTAAAGGCGATTTTCTTAATATTTTGATTTTTTTGCACCCTCAGATTCCAAATTTTCCAAACTCTCAGCCAAATATTGTCCTGTCCTAACAAACCATACATCAATGGATGGATTTATTTAACTTTTAGATGGTGTATAAAATTGACCCTGGTTTTATAGTCCAGGGCCACATATGTGCTTAGACCAATATAAGTGTAAATAGTTTTTGGGTGAACTATTCCATTAACATGTAGTTTTATGAAAGTTTCAGTAAGTTGTGGTTTACACCCAGTGCTTAAGTAGGAAATACAGACCATATCCTGTATCTGGTGGTATAGCAACACTTCATTTAAATGGGGTTTAGACTATAGCTATGAATGGGTAATATAAATGCAAATACTGGTAAGACCTAAGTAGCCAGGATGGGCAAAACTCATACTGACCTGACTGAAGTAATGCAATTTATTAATAATAATCTACTAGAGTTAAGTAAGAGTAAAACAGTGACACAAAAAGCGAAGCAGGTGGCGTTAATAAGCACATAAAGAGAGAGGGCACTGTCAGTTTCCTCTTTTGAAGCAGTAAGCTATCTCACTCACCATGTGTGTAGATGTTCCCCAGCTCATTGTGCAGATAGAAGAGACTCTTGATACACTCCTGGACGGAGGAGATGGGTCTATAGCCAGTCAGGACATATTTGTTGAACTGTAAATGTGGAGGAGAGTTTGCCCAGTCCAGCAGTCTGGGGCCGTTTAAAAATGCCATAGCAACCAGAAACAGTCACGACGACGACGCTAAAATAACTACGCTATACATCTACACTTACACGTACAACACAGACTAAAAAAAGATTGGACACCCTAGACATCAGTCGGAGAAGTCCAGTCCGCTCATGTGCAGCCAGCTACATGGCTAACAGACCAGCTCTTTAGCCGAAAGAATTTTAAAAACAACTTTCGCCTCAGCGACACTTTGTTTTCGAACGTTGTCGGCGGCGGCGGCGGCGTCATCCACACGGGTTGACGTAGAAATTCCAGGCTGCGTTCATAGTGAGCTTCGCCGATGTATACAGTGCTGCATGTAACATTTAAACGAAGTGCGGTCACACCCTGCTCAAGCCTTTCAAACAAACCCCACCAGCTTCTGTCAGCTCGACTTCAGAGGCGACCCGAGGAGAGGTGGCTTTCGTTTGCTGCTCATCAAACAGCCGCTGGCTAATTTCACCATCGGGAACAGCAGGGCTTTCGTGAACGCGAAGGTTCAGGGCAACTTCCTCATATTCCCGTCGAGTGAATCATCACCAACATCATCTTTCCGTCCGGAGCTTTGGCATCCACTCTGATTTAAGCTACCAGCGCTCTCTGAGACCCGTGTACTTGCAGGAAACTGATACAAAAGACTCATTTACATGTCCTGAACTAAGCAGGTGTATTTTTGTCGGTAAACAACAGGAGTATACCAGTATGCTTTTAATATAGTGACGATACGACAATATTGCTTGGCACCGACCTTAAGTACTCACTTACATAGAGTACAGTGCCAGAATCGGGGTTTAGGGGGTTAAAATATTCAGCTGATGTAAAAAAAAAAGCACGCTAGTTTGATATGTAACATTCTCAAATTCTCATAGATGTGTCAAGCTTTTCCATCAGAGCATCTTCTGGCATCTGCTCCTTATCAGCGACGAGCACTGTTATATCCAACAAGGAAGTGCACCTTGCAAAGAACAAGCGCACACGCTTATCGTGTGCTTTCCTGTTTAGTTTTAACAATAACGATATTTTGATATCAAACGCACTCCGTGCGTTTTCTGTTCCCTGTCTTACACTACCCGGATAGCTTGAGAGCTAACGGGCTAGCTGCCGTCACCTTGATTGTGCTGACTGCAAAAACCCACGAGCTTCACAGTCAATGTTTTAGCAGCGGTTAAACATCACAGCCGGTTTTCCCAAACAGCCGCACACGCATTCCCGCGATCTCCCCCGACTCCGACTACAATATCTCTATCCGTAGGCTTGGCGTTTGTCATCCCGCGATCGGAGGAATGTACGCGGTGGTCAGCTCACAGGAACACGTCTCCCTTGTGTTGCCAAGTGATGTTGCTGCTAGCTTGCAGTGATTTCAGCCAGCAGAGTTTTAAACGAGCGCTTTGGTGAGGAGCTCCGTTTCTGATATTCGGCTATGCCAAAAAAAGGTTAAAATCTCCTACATTCACCGGCGCATTTCTCACGGGCTGACTGATACCGGTGTGCGGAAACATGCGGCTGGTGGAGGGGCGCAGCGGCCCGGCCTTCACTCCTTATCGTCCGCTGATGCTGCAGCGCTCTAATCCAGTCTGGACCAACTGGGACGAGCCGGGGGTGGCGCGAAGACAGGACGGATTCAATTTGTGCCTTTTACATATTTTAGCTATTAAAATACATGTGGATTTTTAAATTCTAATATCAAGATGACATAAATATTTGCGTCTATTTTGACGCTAATATAAATGATAGCTAAAAATTCTGAACGAGTCGGATCTTTCCAATGAATGTGTTGAACAAAACCGAGTTGGAACGATTCGTTCATGAATTGAACTGAATGATTCGCTTACTTATGAGTCATTTGACCGAGAATCGGCTCTTGTGCCGAGCATTTGACTGATGCGACGCAAAATTACTTTAATTGAATAAAACAAATGTTATGAGGTACGACTTGTATGACAGTTTATCCTACATTTTATTAAAATTCAGTCAGGATATATCATTTTTTTTTGTAGCCTATCCACCTTATTTTGGCTGTAAGAGCGGGCGCGGCCATTTGTACATTTTATGCGCAAAGCTTCCGGTCTCATCCACGCCCAGCTATTTTTATCTGTACAAAACAGCTCTTTTTGCTGCTTGGTATTGCACATTTGTGTGTATTATATTCAGGGTTGGGTAGTAACTGATTACATGTAATCTGGATTACGTAATCAGATTCCAGAAATTAAGTACTTGTAATTAGATTAAATTACATTTTTTTAAAAAACTCATAATCAGACCACGGTTACTTTTTATGGATTACATGATTGCATATTATACACAATAGCAATACGTTATTCAGAACTTATTGATTCAGCCTTTTTCATCTTTAACATTTTTCTTTTTAAAATAGCCTACATGTCGGCGCCGATAACCTTGTGGGCAGCGCACAGACATACATCGCCATTGTGCTACGGGCGTCCCGAGTTCAGCAGTGCATGCGTGCTAACAAATGTAGAGCTTTAAAAACAAAAAGGGCTGTTTTAAGTGTCAAACATTTGTGTTTAGAGATTTCTATCAGTGTTGTTAAATTTTGCATATAATTATGTGAATATCTCCATTTCTGTGTTGGAGTATCTGATATAGGCACCTGAAGAAGACACTAAGTCTTTTTTCCCCCCCAAGGTTACAAGTACACATCATCTGTATGTTCTGCTGAAATTAAACCACTACCTTTGAAGTCAAGCAACACCTTTTCATCTACATTCCAACCTTTTACACATTTTTTCACACATGATGAGTCAGTGACCATCCTAGTGTGAATGTTCTTGTGTGTCCATTGAAGCGGTTGGACACGTAATATATAAATATAGGCACTGCACAGGTACTTAGTCTGCATGTTGGACACTCTCAGATTATGACTAAAAAGACCTTGCAGGTAAGTGAAAACAAGCCTAAACTTACTCACCTCATTGTGAAACAGAGTTTGGTGACTGATAATAATATCTACATTTAGGGGTGCACATAAGATTTTTGGCCTAGTTTTCATAAGAGCACTTGGAGATTTGGTTCAGTCCTCACACTGCACATAGTGTGACCAATTAAACATAACTTAAAAAAAAAAAAATAATAATAACATAGCGTTAATAACATTATTGCACTCCATTTATTTGGTTTTTTAAAATAAAATAAAATAATAAAGTGTGATAATAATTCTTAAATTAAAATACAGTTATTTTTTATAATAAATATCGAATCCCAGCTCGAGGACCTTTCCCGATCCAGCCCTCTTCTCTCTCTCCCACTTCGCTTCCTGTCAGCTATGATCTGTCCTGTCCTAATAAAGGCAAAAATGCCAAAAATAAATCTTCATTCAGAAAGTCTTCAAGTTTGGGGGACATTCACGCAACGACCGGTCATTAGTCAGGTGGCGACACTGCATTTGACCACTGGATTTACAAAAATAATTTCCAGTTTAAAAAGTGTTTCAACATTGCATCAAATACTGATGAACACAATGATTTTTATTTGAATGATCACTCCTCTTGATTATGTGTTTCTATGTCTTTGGAAGGTTTTTGTCTATCAAACACATTAAAATGCACAAATTCACACAAACTTTTGTCATCTGATCCTCTTTCACCTAATATATTTACTTGAAGCACCCCTGAGATTTTAAAATAAATATTTTAATAATTAAATATCACATTTGTATGTTAAATGGGTGATGTTAGGTATAGCCACACGACATGCAGGACATCAAATAAAATATTGATTTATTTATGTTTCATTTTTTTAATTTTTGATTGATTTTAAAATTATTTTAATTTAACTTTTTTATTATTTAATTAATTATTAGCTCAAACTTCCTGCAGTTCCTTTACAAATACTAGTTTAGGAAACCTTGATGTAATATAATGTTTAATGCATTTCATGTTGTTAATAACAACAAATGTAATACATTTACTTACTCTTTACATTTTTATGTCTGTATGGTACAAGATTATACTATTTAAGTTAATTTGATAAACTAGATGTCATGTAATTTGGAATCAGTCATGGATTACCCAGTCATCTATCCAGCTGTGCTTATATTATTTTATTGGTGAATTATAAAATATAATGTTTTAATTATGAACACACTGGTTTGTAGTGCAAACAGTTTTACCATTTACTGCACGTTGTTATTCTTTTCATTATTTCTCTATAGTGACCAATAAACCATAAGTTTCGCCCATAGGCTTACTTCCACATTGAAGAAAAAGGTGGATAGTGTAGTAACACACATTTTATTGGATTCTCAAAATTTAGTTTAAAATGCGCTAATCATGGCTGCAGCTGAATTGGGACACATAAAATGAATACGCCTACACTGTAAAAAATAAAAAACACAATTTGTTGAGTCAGCTTAAAATAATTTGTTACCCTGCCACCTTAAAATTTTAAGTTCGGTCAACTCAAATAAGTTTAGTCAACTTGAAATGTTAAGTACAACTTAGATATTTGTGTTTGCTAAACTTAACAGATGGGTAAGTAACCCAGATGCCTTAAAATTTGAAGTTGATTCAACTCAAATATCTAAGTTGTCACTTAGTACAATTTAACATTTCAGGTTGAATAAACTGTTTTTGAGTTGACTGAACTTGAAAAGGCAGCCAGGTTACAAATTATTTTAAGTTGACTCAACAAATTGTTTTTTACAGTGTAACATTAATTAAACAGTTGAAAAAGCAGCCAAAAACAACATAACAATAAAATAATGGTCTTCACCTAAATGTGGCTTTATTGAAATTTATACTTCACCAGAATGCCAGAAACCACGTGATGATGAAAAATACTCAAATGAGTCAGACTTTCCATTACAGCTTAAAACCAATAATTATAATTGTGTGGCTCTGCAGCCCCTGTCTCAAACTGCAGCACGTTAACTAAAATAGTGGTTGGCAGACGGCATAATGACATTCGTTATAATGACTATTTCATTGTGGTGCAAAGCTTAAAGTTTTCTGTATTATTGCTTATAATTATTTCTCTTTGTAAGTGGAAATACATTTTTTTGCATAAATCTGTATTATTGGATAAAAGATTCAGTAACATAAACGTTCACATGCTCAAGTCTTAAATTGTTTGGGTGATTCATGCACTGTAGCCTATTTAGCTTCCTTGCACATTTATTTTAGCACCAGGTCCTGCAACAGTACAGACTATTATGTATGCAGGTCAAAACCTTTTAATTTCTTTAGTATCTCAACATTGATGTGACTACTGCAACACAAGATAGCACGTACACCACAAGACTAATTCAAATTTCCAACCACTGTGTGAAAAGTTTGTTTTCTTATGAGTCATGATGCCCAACCAGACCATTAAGACCACAGTCATATGATGACAACTTTATCACTATATCTGCATCTGGGTCTGTGTTTGTGACCTCTTTTGATTAAATCTTCAAACAAGTCATTGTATTTTTAATACTTTATTTAAAAACTAGTGAACTGAGACGATAATGTAAAAAAGGTGGAGTTGCTTAAGTAGAGAGAAGTTACATGACCTAAGATATACAATCAGCTTTATTCATTCACATTCATTTTAGATTTAAAAACATGCATCAAGCACGCATCAATATACTGTTGGCATTATTTACATATGTGAATCAGCAGTGCATGCGTGCTAACAAATGTAGAGCTTTAAAAACAAAAAGGGCTGTTTTAAGTGTCAAACATTTGTGTTTAGAGATTTCTATCAGTGTTGTTAAATTTTGCATATAATTATGTGAATATCTCCATTTCTGTGTTGGAGAATCTGATATAGGCACCTGAAGAAGACACTAAGTCTTTTTTCCCCCCCAAGGTTACAAGTACACATCATCTGTATGTTCTGCTGAAATTAAACCACATCCTTTGAAGTCAAGCAACACCTTTTCATCTACATTCCAACCTTTTACACATTTTTTCACACATGATGAGTCAGTGACCATCCTAGTGTGAATGTTCTTGTGTGTCCATTGAAGCGGTTGGACACGTAATATATAAATATAGGCACTGCACAGGTACTTAGTCTGCATGTTGGACACTCTCAGATTATGACTAAAAAGACCTTGCAGGTAAGTGAAAACAAGCCTAAACTTACTCACCTCATTGTGAAACAGAGTTTGGTGACTGATAATAATATCTACATTCAGGGGTGCACATAAGATTTTCAGCCTAGTTTTCATAAGAGCACTTGGAGATTTGGTTCAGTCCTCACACTGCACATAGTGTGACCAATTAAACATAACTTAAAAAAAAAAAATAATAATAATAACATAGCGTTAATAACATTATTGCACTCCATTTATTTGGTTTTTTAAAATAAAATAAAGTAATAAAGTGTGATAATAATTCTTAAATTAAAATACAGTTATTTTTTATAATAAATGTCAAAATAAAATGCTAATATTATATATATATATATAGATATATATATATATATATATATATATATATATACATGTATTTGTAGGTATATTGCAGGTATATTAGTAGCAATAGCCAACACTGTGTGGGTCAAAATGATTGATTTCTCTTTTATGCCAAAAATCATTAGGAGATTAAGTAAAGATCATGTTTCAGGAAGATATTTTGTAAATTTCTCACCGTAAATATATTAAAATATAATTTTATGATTTTTGATTAGTAATATGCATTGCTAAGAACTTCATTTGGACAAATTTAAAGACTTTTTCTTAATATTTAGTTTTTTTGCACCATCAGATTCCAGATTTTCAAATACTGTCCTATCCTAACAAACCATACATTAATGGAAAGCGTATTTATATATCTAAATGTCATAAAATGTACTCTTATGACTGGTTTGGGGTCACACACACACACAAACAAACATAGTGAAATAACTGAACATAAATAGGAGCCTGATAAAAATGCAAACAAACAAAAGTAATCTAAAAGTAATCAAAAAGTAATCTGATTATATTACTTGAAACATGTAATGTAATGGATTACATTACTAACTACAATTTTTGTCATGTAATTCCTAATCTACCCAGCTCTCTCTCTATATATACATATGAATTTTCATCATTTTCAAACTTAAAATCAGCAAACTTTTATTTTGGCGGGCTGCCGGCAAGTAAGTATATGCAATGCCGATTTTAATGAAATAAATGAAATGTCACAGTACTGCATTGTGCTTTTGAAAACGGCAGTGATAGACTAAATTGATGCTTTCAGTTCGAATAGAAATCTTATATAGTATTACAGTTTGTTGATCTAAAAGAGTAATTGTACACTAACCGCTGTCAAAGATGTCAATACGCAAATGCACGGTCTGAACTCATTTACGCAGCACGTTTTTGACACCTGCTTAACACTTATGTGCATCCCCTGTCTATATTAATATTTTTGACTCCTGTAAAAAAAGAAAAAAAAAGATGATGCTGAAGCACTAACAGAGTTAACATTATTCTATCGCTCTTGCGTGGAAACAATCAGTGAAAGTTAAAATGATAAAATCTAGCATGCCTATTCACCTTATTTTTCCGTCAGAGCATTTGTACATTTTATGGGTCAGGCTTCTGGTCTCATCCGTGTCCAGCTATTTTTATCTGTACAAAACAGCTTGTTTGTCTTACCATATTATTTTAATCAATGTATTATCTTAATTTTGAACATGCTGGTTTGTACAGTTTTACCATTTACTGCAAGTTGTTATTGTCTCGTTATTTTCCTATAAATTGCCCATAAAACATATATTTTTTACATAAAGAAGGGTCTAGGATACACCAATCAAATCCTGCAGAAACATTTTTATTAGAAGCAATATCAGCAAAAAACATTATATGCACCGAGGCTAACAATATTAATATTGTGCTCTAATATCAGGTAATTTTTTTCAACCATATTTCTGTTTTTTGTATATCACGGCAGGATTAAACCCAAACACGCAATGATTCATCAAGTTATCCTGTGGTCTGGACTTCTTCTGTACCTTCCTCCTCCAACCAGCCCGACATGCTTTCTGGGTAAAGGAGCAGAGTGTCAAGATGCTGATTTTGTGCCAGGATCTGACTTGGCTGGAGAAGGTTTCGACATAACCAAGATGAAACGCCTGGGGATTTTTGTCATCGACATGAGTAAGTGGGAGCTCAAGAACAACACGTGTAACCTGTGCAAAAACCCATTCATGCAGTACAAAAAGCAGAAGCTCCCCGTGTCTGTGATTTACTGGAGGGCCGCCCAAAAATGCAAAAGGTCATTATCCAGCTCCGTTTATGAGACCAGCGAGTCCCTGGTCAGTTCCAGCACCTCCTCTGTACAGAACAACTGGAAAGCCGGTCTGGGAATAGGCAACATGGTAAGCAGGATGTCAGTGATGTTGGCTGGAACGAACTCTAAACTTGCAGAGTATTCAATGGCAAAGACCAAAAAAGACAAGTTCAGCTTCATCAAACAGTCAACATCCTGCAGATACTACAGGTAAGACTATATATTAGTCATATTATAGTTTATGGTTGACTGTATGTGGGTTTTAATGTGCAGCACTATACAACACTCTCTTCAGCTACAGCATTAGCAGCCGCTCTCCACTTCATCGTGAGCTAAACTATGAATTCACAAGGCTTCCAGAGACATATGACAACGAAACAAAAGAAATCTACTTGACACTTGTTGAAAAGTTTGGCACACATTATATTACCCAGGTAATCCAAGATTTCTCAGTATCATTGAGTAATATTTCTCTCTGTCACTTATATGTCACTGTTGTTTGTAATCTGTTCTGTAGGTGAAACTCGGTGGAACAGTGCAATCTGTGACCAGTGTCAAACAATGCATGGCTGCTCTCCAGGACCTCAGTGTAGACGAGATCAAAACATGTCTGGACGTCGAGGCATCTGCAAGTGTAATGGGGAGGACGAGCATAAACACGGCATACGGTCACTGTAAACAGAGCAAAAACAAAAAACTGAACGCACACAGTTTTGCTAACAGTTTTACTGACAGGTTTGTGCTTTGACTTGGCTGAATATAATAAAAACAGTTAAGTTTATTAAAATTACCAAGAAGGTTGAGTTAAACATTTAACCCAGCTGCTGAATCAAAACAACCCAGTCACTGGGTTTGTCCGTATTTCACCTAGCGATGGGTTGTTATAACCCAGCATTTGTTTAGACTGTAATATAATTAATAATATAATATAATATAATATAATATATTACAAATTATATTTATATTTAAATGAAAGTTATATTTATAATATAAATAAAATATTATTAATAATACATATTATTTATTATATTATATTATATTATATTATATTATATTATATTATATTATATTATATTATATTATATTATATTATATTATTATAGAATTCAAATTATACTTGTAATAATAATAATAATGGGGGGGGGGGGTTCTAAATATTTAATAAACAAATGCAAAAGGGGGAAATCTCAGTGTAATATTATCATAATATAATATAATATAATAAGTAAAAATATATATTTATATGTAAATGAAATATATATATATATATATATATATATATACATTTTATAGTATATTTTAATATATTACTAAAATAATAATAATTGAATATTTATTAAATACAATTATTTGGGGGACTCTAAATATTTAACATTTAAACTACTGCAAGGGGCGGGGGATCACAGTTTAATATTTTGGAATATAATATAATATAATATAATATAATATAATGAAACAAAATTATATTTATATTTAAATGAAAATTATATTTATAATGCTATTTAAAATATTATTAATAAATATTTATTTATTAGTTATATTATATTATATTTTTCAAATTATACATATAATAATATTAATAATAATAACGTAAAAATAAATTTAATTGGGGGATTCTAAATATGTAATAAATAAATACAAAAGGAAATACAAAGGACAAATTACAGTTTAATAGTTTCATATTATATATTATATTATATTATATTATATTATAAATATATATATATATTTTTTTTTGATGAAAAATATATTCATGATACTAATAAAAATATTACCAATAAATACATTTTATTTGTTTATTTTCATATTTTAACATTATATTATGTAATTAAACATAATAATATAATTACATAATATAAACATAATTATAGCCATTAAAATTTAATATTTAATAAGTACACTTAATTGGGGGATTATAAACTATATTATAGTTTAATATTTTATATAATACAATATAATATAATATAATATATTTATTATCATCATCATTATTATTTGGGGAGGGGTTCATGCTTTCTTTTTTCTTTTTTTTTTTTTACAAGGTTAACTGAAATCTCTGGTGGCCACGCTCAAGACACGGCACTTCTCTTCTCATCCAGCAATGACCCTGGTGCTTACAATCAGTGGCTCTCCTCAGTGCCAGAAAAACCAGACGTGATTTCCTTTGCACTCAAGCCCCTCCATATGTTGCTGCCAGTCAAGAATCCAAAACGTGAGCAAATGCGCCGAGCCATTCGTGACTACATACTGCAGAGAGCCCTTTTGAGGAACTGCTCGACACCTTGCAAGGCCGGCATTGCAACTAACCCCAAAGAACCCTGTGTGTGCAGCTGTCACAACAATCCTGGAGTAAAAGCAAACTGCTGCCCCTCACAGCGCGGACTTGCTCAGATTACAGTAACTGTGAAGAGGGCGACAGGCTTATGGGGAGACTACTTCACACAGACCGACGGGTATGTCAAGGTCCTAAGAAATCACAAGTTTTTTCTAGGGGAAACACCAGTAATCTGGAACCAAAACTCACCAACCTGGAACTGGAAGTTTGATTTCGGCAACTACGTTCTTTCTCAGTTTGGGGGGCTGAAGCTAGAAGTGTGGGACAGGGACAACAAGTGGGACGATGACCTCCTGGGGGCATGCAACATACAACTGAAAGCTGGCGTAACAAAAGAAATCTGTCGACTTAAACATGGTTTGCTGTACTACGAGACGGCTGTAACTTGTGGTCCTAGTTTAACTGGCTCCTCGTGCACAGAATATGTGGGCTCTCCGATGTCCTCCCATCTAGAGAAGATGTACGTGTCACGACACGCCCGGCCCATCCCAAAAGATCTGCTGGTGAACATGGGAGTGCTTTTAGACGAGCGCCGCTCTCTGTTTAGTCAAACCAGCGAGCCTAATAGCAGAAAACAGACTTTGTAAAAGCTTAACGGATTAGTTCACTTCCAGAATTTTAATTTCCTAGTCATTTACTCACCCCCATGTCATCCAAGATGTCTTTCTTTTTCTTTCTTCACTTGAAAAGAAATTAAGGTTTTGAGGAAAATATTCCAGGACTTTTCTCCATATAGTGGACTTCAATGGGAGCCAACGAGTTAAAGGCCCAAATTGCAGTTTCAATGCAGCTTCAAAGGACTCTACATGATCCCAGCCGAGGAATAATGGTCTTGTCTACCAAAACAATTGGTCATTTTCTAAAAAAAAAAAGGTTTTAACCACAAATGCTTGTCTTGCACTAGCTCGACCACATGCACTGCGTAATCACGTTGGAAAGGTCACGTTTACAAAGCGAACATGCAAAGAAAGTCACAGTGATGTCGGATGATTTTGAAGTTGGAGAAGAAAATGAGATGGATTTTCTTGGCCTACCTTACCTTTTTCAACTGAAGTACACAGATGAAGAACTAACCGTGCATGACATCGGGATTACATAATGCGTGAAGTCCCGACGAACATTTATGGTTAAAAAGTATATAAACTGGTATTTTTTTTAGAAAATGATGATTGTTTTGCTAAATAAGACTATTATTTCTTGGCTGACATTGTTCAGAGCCCTTTGAAACTTCAGTTTGGACCTTCAGCTCCCATTGGCTCCCATTGAAATCCACTATATGGAGAAAAATCCTGGAATGTTTTCCCCAAAAACCTTCATTTCTTTTCAACTAAAGAAAGAAAGACATTACAATCTTGGATGACAAGGGGGGGAGTAAATTATTAGCAAAAATTTATTCTGGAAGTGAACTAATCCTTTTAAAAATCATCAGAGCACTGCAAAATAAGTAAGGTAAAATGGTGCTAAAGGTGCCTTCGATATTATTTCCCTCTAAACCACTAGACTTTCAAAACACCCGGTTTTCAAGATACATGCGCAAATTTGGCTGATGCCTGACGTGATCGCTGGCAGCAGCGCAAAGTCGATTCTGCTCTTGATCTAATACTTGATGTTTTTTAAAATGTAGATTTAAGCTAAAATTCTTGAGTATATCTTGAGACAAAGGTCTTCTTTTTCAGTTTCGTTTAAGATAATTAAAGCAACAGTTTTTAAATAATAAAAGAACATGTAAAAGTATGGTATTTGGGGTAAAAAGCGCGCCTGCCGTCGTGGCTACAAGGCACAATTAACATGATAAATAATAAATTACTGACTTTTCCATTTGCTGACATGACATTGTTAGATTCAGATGGTAAATATCATATTTTATGTTGGGTGTCTATCTTAGAGATGGAGATCCATGTTTAGAATAAAACCATCGTATTTAAAAACATGATATTAATCATATAATAATAATAATAATAATAATAAAAAAACGTTGTTACTACTGTACATGTATATTAAAATACTATGGGATCTCCTTCAATGCTTTCAGAATCTTTACATTTTAAAATATGTTTAACAATAACATATTTACTGAACAAAAATGAATTCTTTTATTTATCAAAATAAGCAGAAAATAATACAAACTTTGCTAAAGTGAACATTATTTTATAATTTTATAAACATTATTTTAGTATTTGCATCAATGCTGTGAGCCTTTCACCCCGTGTGCCACCTCATACATTTATAAGATTTTTTAACAAAATAAACAACTTACGATTTATTTTCAAATAAAAATCTGTTGCTCCATAAATGTTCAATTCAAACGTATATATTTTTCTCATATCATCTCAAATCATATGCTTGGGCACAGTAAAAAAAAAAAAAAAAAAAAAAAACTTTTTTTTTTTCCATAGGGTGTGCTTTTAGCCTTGTTGTACCCTATAACAAAAATAACGGAAAAAAAAAAAAAAAAAAAAAAAAAAAAAATATATATATATATATATATATATATATATATATAAAATGTTATTTAAAACAATTTATAAAATTGTGTTTTGCATCCCAGTATTAACATTTTATTTTTGGTGCTACATGAGCTTTGTATTTTTGCTGTTGATTTGATCTGTGGGTTTTTGCTATTCGCTCAGTATGCTTCACATGCAGATTTTTGTGGTTAATAAAACAATTGTGAAAACAGCAGCTTAAGTGATTCTTCTTTGTGATTCATGTCGTTTTTGGTTGTTAGGTTGGCGAACTGTGTGAAGCGTGTAGGAGGTTTAACGCCACAAAAGGAACTATGTGACTAACAGTAACACTGAGGCATATTTAACACTGAGTAGAGTTTTGATTTGACTAGTTTAGTCTTACGGTCAGGGTCTACAAGCTGTGTGTTTGACAAATGCACAGGTCAACGTGTAAACGTACGCTCACATGTTCCACTGACATGTTGTCTAGACCCCGCTTCACCACAGAGCATTCAGCGCTGCAGTGGCTATTATAAGACCACGTGATTCCTCTGAACTAAAAAGCGTACCCCTCACTTAGCCCACAACGGATGAGTGTATGTTTTATTGGTAGCGCATAACGGTAAAGCCCACCCCCAAGCTAAGGTATTTTTCCTACATACAGTCCTTTTCACACATCACTCACAAATGCCTGCTGGATGAAACACAATAGCTCAAGGTAAGAAGAGCATTTTGCTGCACCTTTTGAAGAAGATAGTGTTTGTTAACTTGTTAGGCTTGTGATGTAATGCAAAGGAAATAAACAAACAGAAATTTGCTCTTTTTTAATATTATTCCTTATGATCCCTGTAGGCAAGATCCACTAAATTGTTATAATCTTAACTGCTATACAATATAATAACCGTTTTCTATCATATCTACGCAAAACACACTGTTATTAAAAAACCTGCAGCACAAGCCATACATCCTGTTATGACAGTCCTGTTAAAATTTTAAAATCAGTGACATTTTAGAGACTGGAGTTTAAAAGTTATGCGTTAAATAAGGCTTTATTATGATGATGATGATGATGATGATGATTAATATGAGGGTTTCAGAACTTTTAAATAATAGTAATAATTTAATTACAAAGCAACTGAAAAAGAAGATAGTTTGTTAGCTTGTTAGGCTTGTGATGTGATGGAAAGGAAATAAACAAACTGAAGTTTGCTCTTTTTACATATTATTCCTTACGATCCCTGTAGGCAAGATCCACTAACTTGTCTCACAAATTTCATGTTCAGTTTTAAAATTTCAGTGTTCATGCTGCCTTAAAATTTTAAGTTTAGTCAACATGAAATGTTAAGTTGTACTACATGAAAACATGGATATTTGAGTTGAGTAAACTACGAACACTTACTTTTTTTAAGTTGAAACAACTTTTTTAAGTTGTTTTTTACAGTGCATAATCCTAACTAACTATATGTGACTCTGGACCACAAAACCAGTCTTACGTAGCACGGGTATATTTGTAGCAATAGCCAAAAATACATTGTATGGGTCAAAATGATCAAATTTTCTTTTTCTTAGGATATTAAGTAAAGATCATGTTCCACAAAGATATTTAATAAATTTCCTACCGTAAATATATCAAAACTTAATTTTTGATGAGTAATACGCATTGCTAACAACTTGATTTACTCAATGTTTAGATTTTTTTGCACCCTCAGATTCTAAATTTTCAAATAGTTGCATCTCGAACAAATATTGTCCTAATAAACCATACATCAATGGAAAGCTTATTTATTCAGCTTTCAGATAATGTGTAAATCTCAATTTAAAAAAACGGACCTTTATGACTGGTTTTGTGGACCAGGGTCACATATAATAATAATTTTCCATCATGTTTATGCACAACGTACTGTTAATAAAAAAACTTGCAGCACGAGACATCCATCCTGTTATGACAGTCCTGTTAATATTTCAAAATTAGTGATGTTTTAAAGACTGGAGTTTAATGTAAGGCATCAAGTAAGGTTTTTTTTTATTATTATTATTTAGAAGTGTCAATTAAACTTTACAGTTCTATTTGGTAATGAATATTAAACATCCGTTTTTCTACATTATGATTATTATGAGGGGTTTGGAACTCTTAAATAATAGTAATTTAATTAACATTCCACTGAAATTTGTTCATTTTAAGTGATATGCATATGATCCCTGTAGTCAAGATCCACTAAACTGTCTCACAAATTTCATAATCCTAACTACTATACAATATAATAACCCTTTTCCATCATTTTCGTTATTTAAAAACTTGCAGCACAAGACATCCATCCTGATAATATTTCAAAAACAGTGTTTTTTTAGAGACTGGACTTTTAAAGTATTACAGTCAAACCAAAATGTATTCAGACACCTTCAACATTTCTCACATTATCACAGTTTGGAAAGTTTGGAAAATGGTAATAAAATATGACAATAACTCAAGAGTTAAACTGTCAGAACTAATTAATCTTGATAATGTCGGATAACTCTGTAAGGAAGGTATGTAACAAAACATAGTCAAGTGTCAAATCAAATTTTTGGTCCCAAAGTTTACTGGTACTCCACTGTATGATGAATTTTGGGGTATAATATATCACAGTTTAATTTATTTTGCTCTCCTTACTTACATAAATGAACTACAGTGTCCTGCACCCACCAGTAAAAAAATATCAAAAATTATATCTGGTGTGTGAATAATTTTTGATTTTACTATATATAAGGCATTTATTATTTTTTATTTTTATTTTTTGAGGAGAGGAAGTTGTTCATTTAATTTGATTTATTTATTTTAGTTTTTATTTTTAGTTTGTTTTATTTTATTCTTTTCTTGTAGATAGGATAATTGTCTTCATAACAATTTAGAATTTAGAGTGGAAAAATCTGAGACTGTCGTTATTTGATTTTGCAAGTTCTGTAATTTTTACTCAACATTGAATGTTCAGTTTTGTACTGTCTCGTCAAGTTCCAATAAAAAAATAGTAACGCTTTACAATAAAGTTCATTAGTTAACATTAGTTAACTACTTTACTTAACATGAACTAAGAATGACTTCTAAAGCATTCATAAATCTTATTGTTAATTTCAACATTGACTAATGCATTATTAAAATCAGTTGTTTGTTAACATTAATGCACTGTGAACTAACATGAGCTAACAATGAACAACTGTATTTTCATTAACTACAGTATCATAACTGATTTATACATACTGTAATAAATGCATTGCTCATTGTTTATTCATGTTAGTTAATTCATTAGCTAACATTAACTAATGGAACCTTATTGTACAGTGCTACCAAAATAAATAAATAAATAAAACACGTAATTTTCATGTTTGTTTTTTTGTTTTTTTGTATAGGACAGAACAGCATCCATTCATCCACCTCATCTCAATCCATTTTACAGGAATGTGGGCCGGCCTTGTTATTTACCTCTTTCTGCCCATCGTGCAGTCATGCACTCAAGGTAAACCCAATGAATGTGCAGAAGCAAGCTTCGCCCCCGGGTCCAACCTGGCCGGAGAAGGATACGATGTGACCAAGATGCAGCGCAAGGGAGCCTTTGTCATTAACACGGACGTCTGGAGGCGAAAGGATAAATCGTGCACTCTTTGCAAGAACCCCTACATGGAAGGAGCACATCAAAAGCTTCCCACATCAGTGATAGACTGGAGATCCAGCAAAAAGTGCAGCATTCAAATATCAAGTTCCCTGTACCAGTCCAGCGAAGAACTGGTCAGCGCCAGCACTTCCTCCATTGAAAACAACTGGGGTGCAAATTTGGATATAGATGTTAAAGAAAATAAAGGCTCATTCATTTTGGCAGGAACTAACTCGAAGCTGGCTGAGTACTCAATGGAGAAGACCAAACGAGACAAGTACAATTTCGCCAGTCAAAGCATTTCTTGCTCATTTTACAGGTGCGACATACTGGCTTCAACTGATTCATGCCTTCCTTAAATACTGAATACTTTTCATTCATGATAAAGGAAACAGAGTCATTATGAAACCTCAACATTTCTATGTCTACCCACAGCTATAGGGTCTCCAGCAAGCCTGTCCTCCATCCTGAGTTCAAGCGTTCTTTGAAGGAGCTTCCCAAGATGTACAATCTTGATTACAAAAAGCGTTTTTACAAGTTCATTAACACTTATGGAACCCATTACATCACTAAGGTAATTCTGGTTTTATCCACTTTACAGTTTACTCCACATGTATGGATAATAAGTCAAATGAGTTTTTTTTTTTGTTTTTCTCAGGTAAATCTTGGTGGAAGCGTGCACTCTGTGACCAGTATCAGACAGTGTGAGATCGCTCTGCAGGGCTTAAGTGCAGATGAAGTGAAGAAATGCTTGGACGTGGAGGCAAGCGCCAACGTTCTTGGCAAAGTCAATATGAAAGCAGAAAACAAGCACTGTAATGAAGACAAGGACAAAACCGAGAGCAAAAACAGCTTCTCCAACCGCTTTAGTGACAGGTGGGTTTAAATTATGACGTGAATTGTAATTCACAGCTTGTCATACATGTACTGTCCTGGACATCCACTATTTTTAGGGCCCGAGCACATATGGTACGAGGACCTTATTGGAATTGCAAAAAACTCGCATTTTTGAAGGCCTAAACATGCTCAAAAAGTGCCAAAAGTGGTGAAAATTTATGTCTGATATGGGTTTCAGAAGTGGATGTAGCAAAACGGCTCAAGAGAGCCACCTATAAAATGTCATCGAAGTGCCCCTCGAGCTACCTTTCACATACATGTACGAAATTCAGTAGACAGATGTAACACAGCAATACCTACAAAAAGCCCACCAGTACGAAACTCAACAGGAAGTCTGTTATTTTTAAATTTCTCTGCAAGTTTTGTGCCGTTTTTGCCATTTCAGGCATTGTATATCTAAACAAACTCCTCCTACACTGTAAAAAATAAAAAACACAATTTGTTGAGTCAGCTTAAAATAATTTGTTACCCTCCTCCCTTAAATTTTTAAGTTCAGTCAACCAAAATAAGTTTAGTCAACTTGAAATGTTAAGTTGTACTAAGTAAAAACTTAGATATTTGTGTTTGCTAAACTTAACAGATGGGTAAGTAACCCAGCTGCCTTAAAATTTTAAGTTGACTCAACTCAAATATCTAAGTTGTCACTTAGTATAATTTAACATTTCAAGTTGAATAAACTGTTTTTGAGTTGACTGAACTTAAATTTTTAAGGCAGCCAAGTTACAAATTATTTTAAGTTGACTCAACATATTGTTTTTTACAGTGTAGAGATTTTTTCCAATCAACACCAAATTTCGTCAGTCTAATCTAAAGCCCTTTGTGACATTAAATTGCGAGGATCTAGAGTTTTCGTTGAAGGGCGTGTCTGCGCGGCCTGACAAACTTCGATGTTTCGCCAAAAAAAAAGAAAATTGCTATAACTCAGGCATACAATGTCCGATCTGCACCAGAATTCACGTTTGATAAGAGTCCTGTTCTGAACACATACCCATGCCCATATTCACTTATAGTCATAGCACCACCTGCAGGAAACAGGACATGGCTTGTTTTACGCTGTAACAAACTCCTCTAGAGATTTAATGACATCAGCATTATATTTGGTCAGTCTAATCTAAAGGCCTTTGCAATGTTAAATTGGGAAGATCTTGAGTTTTCATTGCGCCCCGATTCGAAGTTCGATGTTTCACCATGGGAATAGAAGTAGTTGCACCACTTGTTGGCAAAAGGATACATCAATGCTTTGCACTAACTCAAACATACCATGTTAAATCTGTACCAAACTTTATATGTTTGGTAAAAGTGCTGGCCTGAAGACATCCACATGGCAACATCCAGTTAGCACTACCAGCTGGCAGCCGGAATTTTGGCACATATAAATGACTTTGACATATTCCTCCTATATTAACCACTTTAAATGCATATTGCTCACTGTTCGCTGTTTTCCTAAAGCCACCGGGTGGTGGTGAGCCCGGGTGCGAGGGCCTTTTCAACCCTGCTTACAGCTTTAATTACATTTAGATTAGCTCTGTCATCGTCTAAAGCTCACTTAAAGCTAATCTTTAAAAACATTAATAAATAACACTGTTAAATGTAATTCTTAACAGATCTAAAATTTTATATCCATTTTTATACTGTAAATTATAAAGTTGTGGTGCCTAAATTCACTTTTATGTATTTATTTTTAATATTTCGCATTTTATTTATTTATTTAGACAAATTCAGACAAAATATCAGTCATTTATCGATTATCGACCACATTTCTGAGATTTTTAAAAATGATTTCTTAAAACAAGAAAACAGGGCAACAAAAATAAACTTAAAGGGACAGTTCACCCAAAAATGAAAATTCTGTCATTAATTACTCACCCTCATGTCGTTCCAAACCCGTATGACCTTTGTTCATCTTCAGAACTCAAATAAAGATATTTTTGGTGAAATCTCAGAGCTTTCTGACCCCGCATAGACAGCAACACAACTGAAACGTTCAAGGCCCAGAAAGGTAGTAAGAACATTGTTAAAATAGTCTATGTGACATCAGTGGTTCAACTGTAAAGTTATGAAGCTACTAGAATCCTTTTTTTCTGCAAAGGAAACAAAAATAATGATTTATTCAGCAATTTCTTCTCTTCCACATCAGTCTGATATTACATGGACTATTTCATCGATGTCCTTACTACCTTTCTGGGCCGTTTGAACGTGGTAGTTGCATGTTGCTGTCTATGCATGGTCAGAAAGCTCTAAGATTTCTTCAAAAAAAATTGATTTTTCTTACCCCAAATTAACATTTTTTTAATATATGTATATTTTCAAAGGCTGACCGAGGTGATCGGAGGTCACACAACAGAGCCTGAGCTCCTTTTCTCTGGAGGAAAAGACCCATCAGCTTACAAAGAATGGCTGGAGTCCCTACCACAAAACCCAGACGTGATTTCTTACTCTCTGGAGTCCCTGCACGAGCTGATCCCCACCAAAAATCCAGTACGCAAGCACCTGCGCCAAGCCATCCATGACTACATCCTGGAAAAGTCCCTCTGGAGGAACTGCACCGACTCTTGCAAAGCCGGCGTCAAAACCAACCCAAACAACCCATGTGTCTGCACCTGTCGCAACAATCCTGGGATCACACCAGACTGCTGCCCATCCAAGCGTGGACTTTCTCGGGTACAGATCACGGTCGTGAGGGCTGAAGGCCTGTGGGGCGACCAAACCACAGCGACCGACGGGTACGTTAAAGTGTTCAACAAACATAACATTCAAGTCGGACGCACTGATATGATCACAAATAACAACTCACCCTACTGGGGGAGAACCTTCGATCTGGGTGACGTTTTCCTGGCAGAGAACGAAAAGATGAAACTGGAGGTGTGGGATGAAGATAGTAAATGGGATGATGATTTGCTGGGAACCTGTGAAGTACCTATAAAAGCAGGTCGGAATGAAAATTTCTGTAATTTAAATCACGGTCTGCTGTTCTACAAAACAGAAGTGACATGCGCCCCAAGTTTGTCTGGCCCCTATTGCGCAAACTATGTCGGTTCTCCCATGAACTTTCACCTGGAGAAGGCATACACATCGAGAAATGCAAGACCTGTCCCGGCAGAAATACTCATGAGCAAGGGAGTACTTCTGGACAGGCTTTATGTATATCAAAAAGCAAATTACAGTGCTAAAACTATTTTGTAGTAAGTTTTGGCTTTGGATCTGATTATGCGACTATTCGAAATATAACTTGATTCTTGCTTTATTTATCACTGTTAGAGAGACATAATATATTCTTTGGTATTTCTCAACTTTAGAGACAATGCACAATACATATTTATTATCAGCTGTCTTATTGTAAGGTTTGCTATGCTTGCACTGGCAATTTTTTAAAAACACATCATATACAGTCAAATTAAAAAATATTCAGACACCTTCAACATTGCTCACATACCCACAGTTTATTGGCTACAGTTCAGAAAATGGTACTAAAATATGACAAGAACTCAAAAGTTAAACTGTGTCAGAACAAATTCGTCTTGATAATGTCAGATAACTTTGAAGGTATGTAATGGATTACAATCAATCAAAAATTATTTAGACAACTGTTAGTATGACAATATTTTTATACAGCTACCAATACTTTGTTGACCAATGGCAAAACATGGTCAGGTCAAAGTGTCTTTTTGATCACAGTTTTTTATCAATTTTAATTTTTTACATTTTTGGGTATAATATGTCACAATTCACTTTATTTTGCTATTCTCACTTACATAAATTAACTATAATGTCCTGATCAAAAAATGATATCCGGTGTCTGAATAATTTTTGGTTTGACTGTACATTGTAACAGTCTACGAAATACATTATTTAAAATTATTTTTGTTTACTATAAGTAGCATAATTTCATAATTTTCACGTCATTATATTTTATTTAATTTAGGGCGGTCAAACGATTAATCGTGATTAATCGCATAGAAAATAAAAGTTTGAGTTTGCCTAATATATGTGTGTGTACTGTGTGTAATTATTATGTATATGTAAATACAAACACATTCATTTATATATTTAAAAAATATTTACAAGTATATGTATTTATTATAATTTTTATGTAATTTATATTATATATAAATACAAATATATTTGTACTTAAATAATATATTTCTCTTAAATATATACATTAATTTGTGTGTATTTATTTATACATAATAATTACACACAGTACACACATAAACTCAAACTTTTATTTTGTAAGCGATTAATCGTTTGACAGCCCTAATTTGATTTTGTCACTATGACAATATTTCATTTAATTGTGTGTAAAAATAATCTATAACTAAAAATGTAATGCTCTATGTCATTAAAAGTTCAAAAGGCAACCAACTGTCTGCTTGAGTTGTATTTGTTTTTCTTTTTCTGACCCATCTGGATCATTCAAAAAGGACAAAATGACAATTCTGTCTGCATTTACTCACCTTCATGTTTTAACAAACCTCTATGACTTTCTTTTGAGGAACACAAAGGATTTTTTAAAGAATGTTTTAACTGTTTTTGTTCATAAAATGTAAGTAAATGGCATTCAAAATGGACTTTTACTGCACAGACCTTTAAAAAAACACTAAGATAGGTTTGGAATGACATGAGGGTGAGTAAATGATGAGAGAATCTTTAATTTTTGGGTTAACTTTCCTTTTAACAATGGCTCTGATTCGTTTTCTCTTAAATGGTATCTCACTAGTGTGACACAGGATGCTTGTTGTGTGGTTTCCTGTAGACGGATGAGAATTGAGAGCAGTATGTACACTCATATGAGATCTCACAAGGTTATGACAGTTATGTTATACTCTGTAATTTGTTAGCGTTCGCTTTGAGACATTATGTAATGTTTAATTTGACAGGACATTACATCACAATAGAAGTCAAAACCGTTTCTTAGCTTATTCTAATACTAAGAGCACAGGATCAAACCCCATAATTACCATCATTGTGCCCTTAAAGGGATAGTTCACCCAAAAATCAAAGTTCTCGTAGCTTCATAACATCACGTTTAAACCACTGATGACACATGGACTGTTTTATTGATGTCCTTACTACCTTTCTAGGCCTTGAATGTGTCAGTTGCGTTACTGTCTATGCAGGGTCAGAAAATACCAAAAATATCTTAATCTGTGTTCAGAAGATGAACAAAGGTCGTACAGGTTTGGAACGACATGAGGGTGAGTATTTAATGACAGAATTTAAATTTTTGGGTGAACTATCCCTTTAAGTAAAGGATAGGACTGGCCAGTTTTTTTAATGAAATCCTCATTGATCATACGGTTGTCAAACAAACACTAAGGAGTCAGGTTAGGAGATGTAATATTTAGTGTTTCATAAGAATTAAAATAACAGCCAATGAAGTGCTTAGCATGTTTTAGTTAGATACAGAGACACACAAAGGACATGAAACACTCCACTGAACAAGACAAATGAACAGACTGGGGGAACATCCACAAACAAGGAACACAACCACACATACACACAAATCACACAAATGGGCACAAAACTAAGACTAAAACAATATGGCAGACAAAAACATGTCACAAAACTTCACAACGGTGAGGAACACTAGGCAGAAAGGAGCTAAAAAAAACACTGACGGGGTTAACAGCATGGCCTTGGAAATCAACCTAGACGGACAGAGAAGATGAGAAGAGATAGATGAGAAAGGTAGAAGACACAATACACTGAGTTAAGGATACAGATCTTCTGATATGTCATCTACCTTTGTAGCCATTTCCATAAATGCCACTAAGCTTGCTTCCATCCTTTTGTCCTGTGGAAAGAAAAAAAATTTACATAGTGAAACTACCCACACATGAAACCTTCACAGATGTCATTAGGTTAGAATTTTGCTAGTAGAGTTACTCACCACCATAGGGCCCCTGACCACCAGCACTTAGTGCAGCTGCATAGCCTGTGCCTAGAAATGATCAGTCGTTACACTGGTTATTAGTCAACAGCATTTACGTATTTAGTCAATGATGTCTGTTAAAGCATGTTGGTGGAGAAATGATGAAGATTAGAACACAGTACAGGGGTCATTTAGCATGCATGATATATTAGTACCAGTTTTCAGTCAATATTAAAGATGATTTAATTACTTAATAAGTTGATATTAGATATTTAATGCATAAACTACTTTTCAAAAGTTTGGTGTCACTAAGATCTTTAAATGTTTTTGAAATAAGTCTCTTATGCTCAGTAAAAACAGTAATATTGTGAAATAATATTACAATTTAAAACAACTGTTTTCTATTTTAAAAGGTAATTTATTTCTGCAAGCATCATTACTCTAGTTTTTATTGTCACATGATTCTTCAGAAATCATTATAATACGCTGATTTGATGCTCAAGTTACATTCTTAATATTATCAATGTTAAAAACTGTTTTTTTCAGAACTGAATAGGAATAGGATTGAATAAGAAGGACTGGCATTTATTTAAATATTCATATCCTTGTTGAATAAAAGTATCACTATTTTTTAAAAAAAAATTCACTCAAAACAATAAATGATGTTAAATACCATTAAAAGTGGTTCACTGGGTTATAATAATAAGGGAATGACTTTAAGTTGTATGTATCACCTATGTTTAAATGTGACCCTAGACCACAAAACCAGTCATAAGTAGCATGGGTATATTTGTAGCAATAGTCAACAATACATTGCATGGGGCAAAATTATTGTTAGGATATTAAACGGATATTAGGATATTAAAACTTAATTTTTTATTAGTAATATGCATTGCCAAGAACTTCATTTGGACAACTTTAAAGGCAATTTTCTTATTAAATTTAAATAAATAGATTTTTTGCACCCTCAGATTCCAGATTTGTTTTTAAATAGCCTAATATTGACCTATCATAACAAACCATACATCAGTGGAAAGCTTATTTATTCAGCTTTCAGATGATGATCTCATAAAATTGACCCTTATGACTGGTTTTGTGGTCACAAATGTGCTATACAGCACCTGTGCTATGTAGAGCTATAAGAGGAATCCCATTCTCCTCCTTAGATTTTAGATATGTGACTCTACTCTCATAAGTTTGCTATTAATGAGAATTTACTACAGTGGCAAAAGCTGTTTTGAAACACTTTTTATGCTTTTCTGAGGTCAAAAAGTCTCGTCTCGGGACCTTGGGTGTAAAAACTTTGAGAACCATTTTATCTTCAGGAAATGTCATTTTTTAATCCCCAACTAAACTAAGAGACTAAGGGCTGATTTCACAGACAGGGCTTATACTAAACCAGGATTAGGCCATAGTTCACTTAGGACATTTACTATTTTTCTAAACGTGCCTTGGAAAAAAACATTACTGGAGTTTCTTTTAGTTGAAACAGCTCAGCTTTATGTTTTAATCTGGGACTATGGTAGAGCCTTGTCTGTGAAACTAGTGTGAGAGACAAGGAGAGATATAACGAAGAACCATACTGTACTTAACAGGTTCTTTACACGGTAGCGGTGCTATTTAGCGCCTCAACCACACTAAAGAACCACATTTTTGTGTTTGTGCTGACAGCAAACTTTATATGGTAGTGTATTTAATAGATATATATTAGATGTGTACGAATCAAGCAAAACTGCTGATATTCTCACCATATTTGGCGGCTGTCTTTGTGGCATCAGCGCCCAGACTGAGTTGCTCAGCTCCAAAAGGATAACCAGCATCAACTGCAGGTAAACACATTTACAGCCATGTCAGAATCAGACTGTGCATAATGTTCTCCTTTTCTTTTTCTAACCAACTTACCATCAAGCCCAGCTGCAATGACTGGTGCACTGTAAGGAATCTGGCCTACAGCTCCACCTGTGCCAGAAACAATTTGTCATCAGAAAAAAATGTTTTGAAATTTTACAACTATATTTACTAAAAATAAACCATATTACCTGCTAAAGGCTCCATTGCTCCACCTGCACCACCTGATAGGAGACAGATCATCTTTACTTTCTTTTTTATATAATAGTTATCTGATAATCATGTTTGGTTTATTACTGTAGTTTACTCTTTTGTTTAAATCTTCTTTCTTTTTCTCACAGTGGACAATCGCGTTCAAGTCAAATCCTCAGGCAAAGCATCAGGATAGCCGGAATACTAAGATTTGCATGTTGCATTTGAATAACAAATATGTGCTACGCACATACCCAGAGAAGTCTCCGGCCCAAGGGTTGGTATTCCTCCGAATGCAGCTCCGCCATAACTACCAGACTTGCCTTGAGGGCCAAGTCCAGCCGAGACCACAGGCTGGCCACCGTAAGGCAAGGATCCGGCAGCTCCAAGAACTCCACCAGCCCCTTTAAACAAATCAAACCAGAGGTATTACAGCATCAAGCAACCGTAGCCACTAAGACACACCTAGACAAAGAAGAAGAGACATTAGCATGACTCAACAATGATCACATGAGCTGGAAACGATTTGCCAATGGCAGGTGAAGTACGAAAATGCTGTAATTTCTCAGTACGATTTTTTATAGAACGAACTGAATTGATTGAAAGTGACAGTAAGAATATTAAAACATTGATATGAAGCATTTCTATTTTAAATAAATGTTTTTAACTTTCTATTCATCAAAGAATCCTGAAAATAACGCATCAAGGGTTCAACAAGATTATTAAATCTTGCTAAAGCACAACGGGTTTTAAACATTGATAATAATAAGAAATGTTTCTTAAGCACCAAATCAGCATATTAGAATGATGATTTGTGACCATGGACCACAAAACCACTCATAAGGGTAAATTTTTTTTAAGTGAGGTTTATACATAAATAAACAAGCTTTCCATTGATGTATGGTTTGTTAGGATAGGTCAATATTTGGCCGAGATACAACAAAAATCTGAAAATCTGAAATTTGAGGGTGCAAAAAAATACAAATATTGAGAAAATCACCTTTAAAGTTATTAGTAATGTATATTACTAATCAAAAATTAAGTTTTGATATATTTACGGTAGGAAATTTACAAGATATCTTCATAAAACATGATCTTTACTTAATGTCCTAATGATTTTTGGCATAAAAGAAAAATGTATTATTTTGACCCATAAGGTGTATTTTTGTCTATTGCTACGAATATACCCGTGCTATTTAAGGCTGGGTTTGTTGTCTGAAGGATCATTTGACACTGCAGACTTTTATCTTTGTCCTCACAAATATCTTTATTTCATAATATCTTAAAATAGAGAACATTCATTTAAACTGTTATTTTTCATAACAACACCATGCCATATTTTTGGTCAAATTTTTTTGCAAAAAATGCATCCTTTATGGGCACATGAAGTCACATTCAAAAACGTTCAAAAAAATCTTACTGATGCCAAACTTTTGAACAGTACTGTATTTAGTGTGTTTCATAAATGTACTGTCATCTTCAGATGCCTTTATCTTACCATACTTTCTAGACTTGGCATCAGCACCCAGGCCGGGGTTCACCACCATCCCTGGACCTCCAAGGCCTCCAAAGCTTCCAGCAGCAAGACCTGAAAAAGCAAACACTGACCTCTGGGATTTCATGCATATGATGCTGCTTCTAGTTAAAGTATGCAGAACACTCGGTTTATCATTTCCATTAGTAGTAGTCTAGGAGCAAATTACAATCTTGCTCAGATTACCTTTAGATTAGCATTAGTATAAAAGCAATTGCACAGACAACAGCTGATTGCTCAGTGGTCAAGCTATTGTAGTTCAGATGCTTCAGTTACCCAGATTAAGCTGGATGAGGCATAATATTGTTTATGATCACAGAACAGAGTTAATTAAACACTAGATGAAGTGCTAACATTATTGCAGGTGTTTATGAATCTCTCTTTAGTGTGAATGCGATGTTGTTGGTTACACTCATAACCTTCAGCCTTACCAGCTACACCGTTCAGCCCATTATCAGCTAACATTGATGGGTAGGCAGGTCCTGTAACATAATTATAATTGTCACTCAATTATAATTATGCTTTTATGTTAGTGTGACATTAGGACATGCTCCGTCGTAGCTATCCAGTCCAGACTCACCTGCCCCATAACCGTCCGCTGTGCCATAAACCTCACTGCCATATCCATTGCTGTAGCCTGCTGAGAAAACAATAAACAGTTCAACATGGCACAACAGTGATGTGTAAAACTAACACAGGAAGCACCTCTGTCAACCGCTTTGCAACCAAGATGATTCGGAAAAAAAAAAAAAATGTGCATAACATAAGTGTGAAATTTGGGTGTTTCATGCACAAACAGGCATGCACATGTTTGTGCACCCAAACGTGGAGGTCTTAGAGGAGCACTTTGTTTCTTGAGCAGCTCTTTGCTTTGTGCTGAACCAGCAGACTGCTGATCTGATCACACTTGTGCTTTACGCATCATGCAGCACCAACGTTATATTATAAAAGGTTTCACTTGAGTACTAACAGAGGCAAGAACAGAAAAATTATTAGAGGAAACACAGGAGATTATTTAATTGATCTATATAGGGGAGAAAGTAGTTGTCATAGTTTTTACTCCAGTAAATATTTTTCAAGGCAGGTCCATTTCTGCATATCTGGCAACTTGCCCCAATACAAATGTGATGTGTTGTTTACACAGGTAAGATGACAGAATTCAGAAAAATAATCATACAAATAAAAATTTGTATGTGAACCCGGTGTTCATCTTCATACACTACTTTTAAAAGTCTGGAGTCTTTAAGATTTTTTGTGTTTTTAAAAAAAGTTAAAGTTGTGCTCACCAAGACTGCATTTATTTGATCAAAAATACAGTAAAACAGTAAATATTGTGAAATATTTTAAACTGGTTTCTAGTTCTATTTTATGCATTACAAATAAAAGCTGAATTTTCAGCATCATTACTCCAGTCTTCAGTGTCATATGATCTATCAGTAATCATACTAATATGCTGATTTGCTGCTTAAGAAACATTTCTTATTACTATCAATGTTGAAAACATTCATGCTTAATAATTTTGCCTAAAATGTGATTTTCCAGGATTCTTTAATGAATAGAAAGTAAAACAGTATTCATTTGAAATATATTTGTAACATTATAAATGTCTTTAATATCACTTTTGATGTGTTCTTACTGAATAAAATGATTCTTTTCTTTTACATTTTTGAAAATTATTAAATAAAAAATCCTACTCACCTGCATCTTTTGAAATGTAGTGTACAAACCACTGAAGAAAACACACTGTTATGTAATTATACTTTATGCCTGTTTTACTCATACTCTGTTTACAATGCGTATGCAGTCCATGTGCATTACGTATGCGGCGCATGTTCATTTTTACTGCGAACAATGCGCTGTCAGTTTAATTCAGCGCATGCAGCACAGCAAAAATAGACTTGGTGTGGAAACGATCGCTGCACTGCTGCAGACACACCGCTCCGCGTAAATGCACTGTCGGACTGTGTGAATGTTCTAATCAGTTAACATGAGTGCAGAAAAAATATACACACTGCAAAGATAGTATGTGTGAAAGAAGCATCAAGACAGTTGCTGATATGTAGCCCTTGTGTGACAACTAACCCTGGTTTCCTCTATATAATACAGCTGTGTATTGCCAAGAATCTGGCGACACAATACGTATCACGATACAGGGGTTGCGATACAATATGTTGCGATACATTGCAATATTGTAAACAAGGCAATATATTGGGATATTTCTTATTTTATTAATAGGACATACTTTTAGGAAAGCTGTAATTAAGAACACACCACCATATGCAAACCATTCAATGTTACTGAATCACTTTTTGTGCAGTACGAGTAAAGGGGGAAAATAAAGATTCTTCAGTTATTAAATGTATAAAATGTAAACTTTTATAAACAGACCATATATATTTTAAGACCCTGCTTTGCAATTTAAGTTTCAATTGTAACCATGTCAGATCATTTTGATCTGAACTTAAGAATTACATCTGCTTAATATCAATAAAAAATAAAGTGCTTACAGGATTCCTAAAGAAAACATAAGAATTGTAAAACAATAAAATAAATAGAGATATTGGACATTCTAATCCGCAAGTTTTTCAGTTTGTATTTATGCTCCGCATGGAATCGGCAAGAACGCAACGTGAGCACCGGCTCGACTGCACAAAACAGCCCCACCACGAGAGAAAGTGACAGGTAGCGACCCCACCGTGCCTGGCGTGAAGGCCCTTTCACGGGACGCGGCAAGCTGTGGAACCGCTGCTTGCTGCGTCCTGGAGCGAACGTTACCTCAAAAGCCGAAATGATGCCACACTTTACACCGAGGCAGGAGCAGAAACCATTCTTTCATCCTTCATTAACGCTAACATTAGCGGCATGCCCTAGTGAAAAAAAGCATATGCTGGTAGGTATGTTTTGATGCTAGGATGCTGGTTAGGTATGTTTTGATGCTGGTTTAAGATGGTCCTTAGCTGGTCAAGGACCAGCATAAACCAGCAAAGGACCAGCATAAACCAGCAAAAGACCAGCTACCAACATATGCTGTTTTTTTCACCAGGTGCCCTTATGCTAGTATTTCCTGTCACTGTTTAAGTTCTGAGATAAGAATGCAATCTAGCGGTCAGGATATAAGCTCAAAACGAAGCAACTGTCATGAATATTGTACGATTATTTTATTTTTTAGATATCGATACTCAGTTTTTGAGAATCGATACAGTATCGCCCAACAAAATATCGCAATACACACGTGTATTATTTCTTACACCCCTACTATATAATGAATAAAAAACACATTATTTACCAATCTGCTTTCCCGCTCGAACTCCCTGTGGATATCCACCGGCCCCAAGACCTGTACCAGCAAAAAAATAAAATAAAATAGCTTTAGCAAAACATGAATATTCCAGAGCTTGTATTAGTGATACTGGTACTTCTGAGAGAGAAACAGCATTTCACAATTTCTAGATACCTGCTCCATAACCGTCAGTCAAACCAGCTCCAAGATAGCCAGCAGCACCAAGGCCATATCCTGTGAACAAAACATGCCAAATGTGAAACTTTGACCACTGGTAATAAAAATCATGGCCATCACAGAATGATGTGATCGTTCAGGGGGCCTGTGGATCAGAGTAATCATGCAAGACGAATTCACAGTGTGACTGCTCCATACATGTGGCCTGTGGGAGGAAAATAACGCAGCATGCATTGGGCACGCATCAGCACAAAGGCAGATATAAAGATAAAGGCTCAGGTGAAGCATATAAAAAGAAAAGAGAACAGCTCCAGGAAAAAGATGAGGCATTAGTCCAGCACACACACACACACACACACACACACACACAAACCTTTCCGAACAGCTGTGGTACAGAAAAGCACTTATTCATAGACCTGCATAGACCTGCAGCTGCAAGGAGTCCATGATGAGGGGTGGATTCTCCAGTCCACAATCACTAAGACTCTAATGTGTCAAAGGATGTATATTCATTTCATTTTATGAGGATCTTGAAGTACTGTATTGATTTTAGACTGGAGAAAACACCACCTTGTGACATGCATTCAGCCATAAACCGGTGACTTTTTATTATTGAAGACGTTTACCATTATTGGATGGTTTGGCGCCCTGTCCGTTGGGCAAAACTGGCCCTGTATTGTATCACAACAGTGGTTTATCTCAACACTGAGAATCCAAAATAGTTCCTATCACCTATTCTATGCTCATGCTTTAAAAACAGTGTGTTAGCATGCATTGCTTTTAACACTCTCATTACTTCCAGTGAACTTGGTAAATGTATTATTTACAGAAACATTTTAGGAACAGATCATTTGTATACTACTAAGTGATCAAACTTTACCATTGTTTGTAATTCCTTGTGCATTAATCATATCTGCTGCTGGACCATATCCTACAGATCACAGCAGTAGTTACCAAAACAAAGTACAGGATCTTGTACCAATAATTCGATTCACAAACATCTATACTACAGTTCAAAAGTCTGGGGATAATAAAGATATTTATAACGTTACAAAAGATTTCTATTTCAAATAATTTCTATTCGTTAAAAAATCCTGATAAAATAACGCATCGTTTCTACAAAAACATTAAGCGGCACAACTGTTTTCAACATTGATAATAAGACATGCTTTTTGAGCAGCAAAACAGCATATTAGAATGAAGACAGCTGAAAATTCAGCTTTGCATTACAAGAATAAATTACATTATAAAATATAATAAAATAGAAAACAGTTGCTTTAAATTTGTAAAAATATTCTACATTATTTTTGTTTTTATTGTATTTTTGATCATTTAAATAAAGCCTTTGTGAATATAAGAGAGAGACTTAAATATCTTAAACAACCCAAACTTTTAAATTGTAGTGTAAGAGCAGAAAGATAAGAATTTGAAATAGAATTTAATTCTATATAAGAATATAACAGCTATAAGCTGTTGGAGTGTGTTTACCCTTAATTTGAGCTCTCATTCCATTGGTCACTCCTGGTCCTGATGGGAAACCTATTGACCGCAACTACAATTACTATACTAGTCTCACAGACATGCATGACCACATTACTTCAAATCCAAAATTTAAACTTGCCTGTGCCATTAGCACACAACTGTATACTAACTATCTGCTTGATAGTCTGACATCACGAATCACCATTTCTGTGGTCCAAACACTCTATCAGATGCCAAAAGCAAACAACAAATAGTGTTCATATACACTCATAATGTGCTGTAGTACTACCAAAAACTTATGATCCAAACTTTTATCTACATAACTAAATCTGAGCTTAGCTCAAATGTGTAATATGAATAAACAGTGCTCATAAATAACTTTTGAGATAATATTCTCAACTGAAACAAGTAGAGGCTTGGACACAGAAACAGCATTTCTCATGTCACAACTTAAAGGGATAGTTCAGCCAAAAATGAAAATTGTGTCATTAATTACTCACCCTCATGTCGCTCCAAACCCGTAAGACCTTTGTTCATCTTCTGAACACAAATTAAGATATTTTTGATGAAATCCAAGAGTTTTCTGACCCTGCATTTAAATGCAATGCAACCGAAATGTTCCCAGGCCCAAAAAGGTAGTAAGGACATCGGTAAAGTAGCCCATGTCACATCAGTAGTTCAACAGTAATTTAACAAAGCTACGAGAATACTTTTTGTGCGTTAAGAAAACAAAAGCAACTTTATTCAACAATTGTCACTGTACTCTCAATAATGGCGGAGAATGGTGATTTGGAGGAGAAGAATTGTTGAATTTTTGTTTTGTTTCCACACAAAAAGTATTCTCGTAGCTTCATTAAATTATGGTTGAACCACTGATGTCACATGCATTTATCGATGTCCATACTACCTTTCTGGGCCTGGAAACAATTCAGTTACATTGCTGTGCAGGGTCAGAAAAAATTAAATTGTGTTCTGAAGATGAACAAAGGTCTTACGGGTTTGGAATGTCATGAGGTTGACAGAATTTTCATTTTTGGCTGAACTATCCTTTTAACAAGCGGATAAACACTCGACTATAAACTACAACTATGTCAATCATATTATACAGCAATTAGTCTTTCAAACATGAAGTCCCACATACATCTGGGATGAGTTTTACCATTGGCTATAGCACCCTGTCCATTAGGGACCCCTCCGCGACTGTAACCTAAACACCATAACACCAGTTAACATTCACCAAAAAGATACTATCAACAAAGCAGCTGACAGTGATGCAAGCGCATAAGAGATTCTACTCTGCCGGAGAGAAATGCAAATAAATAAATCAACATATTTCAGGATAGGCATGTAAAGTGAAATAAGAGGGAGCCATATGTCACCCATCATGCAGTGTAAATGGCCTAAAAATTGTAAATCTGGAAGAGCAGATTGAAAAAACTTTAAAAGCATGAAAGCCACACATGGAGGTATTGAGGTTTACCATCGCCCCTCTCTTGCTGTGACATGGGCTGGCCACCTCTAGGCCCAACACCTGTGAATATAGACAAATCAGCTGGAAGCAAAGATTTCAGTGGTGAGAATGATTAATAAAAGCAATATAATTGCAAATGACACTTATCAGGGTGTACACAGCATGCATTATAACTTTTCAAATACCTATGCAAAGTTGCACATGAGAGCGATTCCTGATATGAAAGATAAAGATCACAACAAATAACTAATGCACAGTAGGATATCTCTACTGTGTCACAACAAAATAGCAGAATAACACAAGAGCAGCTCATAAAAGCAGGCACACAACATCAAAAGCAGGTACACAATCAAATAAAGTGGTACCGAATGAAACGGCACAATCCTGCTTCCTACATTATCAGAAAAAAAAGCTGCATTGCTGTCACTGGGGCAATACCCTTTCAAAAGTACTAATATGATCTTAACCTAGAACAGCCTGTACTTATGGACATATAATGTCTTATTTTTGTGAATATTATAATTATGTGTTTTTTTAAGAATGGGAGGGTTTGGTTTATACCTGCTCAGTCAAACATCTGTATGTTCCTTAAAGGAGAAGTCCAATTCCAGAACAACAATTTACAGATAATGTACTCACCCCCTTGTCATCCAAGATGTTCATGTCTTTCTTTCTTCACTCGTAAGGAAATTATGCTTTTTGAGGAAAACATTTCAGGATTTTTCTCCATATAATGGACTTCTATGGTGCCCCGAGTTTGAACTTCCAAAATGCAGTTTAAATGCGGCTTCAAACGATCCCAAATGCGGCTGTAAACGATTCCAGCCGAGGAAGAAGGGTCTTATCTAGAGAAACAATCGGTTATTTAAATACTTTTTAATCTGAAATGCGATTGATGGGAGTTTTTCGACATACCCTAACTGTCATGAACTGGAAAAAACAGGTTGGAAAGAGCAAGACAAAACGAGCATTTGACATGTATATAAATTGTATTATTTTTATGAAAATAACCGATTGTTTTGCTAGATAAGACCCTTCTTCCTCAGCTGGGATCATTTACAACCGTATTTGGGATCGTTTGAAGCCGCATTTAAACTTTCGGAAGTTCAAACTCAGGGCACCATATCAGTCCATTATATGGAGAAAAATTCTGAAATGTTTTCCTCAAAAAACATAATTTCTTTATGAATGAACAAAGAAAGACATGAACATCTTGGATGACAAGGGGGTGAGTACATTATCTGTAAACTGTTGTTCTGGAAGTGGACTTCTCCTTTAACATTCTCCCCAATGTTTTAGCATTAGCAAAATAACTTGCCCCCCCGCTGGCTGGACAACTGAACTGAACCTCTGAACTGAAACTGACAGTACAGATGATGCACTGGTTTGAGACACTTCCTAAACATTCAGCAATAAGGCCCAAACTGACTCAAACATCAACAACAATGCAACAAGCTAAGATAGCCTATAAGCAAAAAGTCTTGTTTTTCACTTGTTTTTTTTTTATTTGTTATGTACTTGAGAAGGAAAGTTACTGAAGATATTAAGTATTGTTTTCTGACAAATTGGGCAAAATGAAAAAATATTTTTTGAAGAAAAAAAAAATATATTTGTCTTACCCTGTTTGCAGATCTTTGTTCTTGTTCATAGCATTAAGGCATTAAATTTTGATTCATTTTCCAAAAAAACATTACTTACGTCATTTTTTGTTTTTGTTTTTTGCAGTCTGTACATCTTTATTTCTACCATTTCAGTTCAAATGAAAAAAAGCATGTACAAATATGTGTGAATGATGACTTGTGAATGGGAATTTCCTTAAAGAAATGCAAGAATGAGTCAGAGATTTGAGGGTTTACCCAGTTTTGATGCTTTTGAGCCTTGCCCTGTGGGTGTGCCAGCAAATACACCATATCCTGAAGATCACAAAATCATTGTTAATGTCACTTTCACAGCTCTGATACACCAAATCTAGATGACCTTTTTGTTTTTTGACATGTTCTGTAAGCGCATGCACATTACAACACTATTAAACAAAAGATAGCGAACAGTTTACCACAGCCTCTAACAGTTTGACCAGCAAACACAACTGCTTCTTCCGTGCCATATCACAAAAATCGAATAAGCTGTTACTCAACCCACAATGCTCATTATAGATGCAAAGCACACATAAAAGATTACTTATTATTTACAGTTAAACAACAAACAAAGGATAAGACAGTTTCTCAAATTATTCAGCAATACTTGTCATAATAACATCTGCTTAAGGTCAACATTTAGACTAGAGAGCACACAACTGCACCCATGTCAAACAGACAACCATCCACATCTGCCTTTGTGAAACACAAGCACAAGAACTCACTAGCTCATTCTCAACAATAAATCATTTGACCAGGCTCAAGTGGTTTTTGACCGTTTGGGCATGCAACTACATGATAAAAGTCTATAATTAAGTGTAGGCCAACGCCATGCAAAGACATCTAAGTCAGTTTATTTTACCCGGTTGAGAAGCTTGTCCTGTAGGCGCATACCCTCCTGCAGCGCCTATCAGTGGCACATAGAAGTACTGCAGTCAACAACTGAAAAACTAAACACTTAATTTAGCATGGAAAAAGTAAGGCCAGTAGCATATTAAAAGGCACTAATAAAAATATTTACTTAAAAAAAACCCCAGCTAAAACCAGCCTAGGCTGGCTTTTGATTATTTTTTACTTTTATTTCATGCAGATTTATGTAGTTAATGAGAATCCCTGAAGACTTAAAGGCACAATATGTAAGTTTTCTGCTAGAAGGCGCATATTCAAAACAAACAAAGAAACAAAGGCGTAGTTTGATGACGCCGTGATTGAATGTGGAATCATGGGAGTTGTTGTCTTCATCCCCACAGCCGATACAATCCGTCGGGACTAATGTATTAAAGACTTATTAAGGTCACTGTAGTATGAACCAGGGTGGGGCTGAAAGTCGTGGAAGCGAAACAAGGACGCTGAAGCAATTGCTAATGAAGGACAAGCGCGATACACGGCTCAAAAACAGCAGAGCTTTTATTATGCCAAAGTCGACCGCTTCCAATTCTTCCGGTCATGCATATGTAGGAAAAAGCAGCACTCTTTTATCATACTACATACATATGAGTGTGTTGAAATTTCTGTTATAATGCTACACTCTGCATTCTTCACCTGTCTAATACAATGCATAACATATTAAAGTCTTTGTGGTTGCCATGTTTTCTACAAATTAAAACCATTGAAAATCAAGGGTGTATGACCAAAGCCACTAGAAGGCAAGCCTGCAACCATCAGCTGAAAAAGCATAAAGCCTACAGCTAATGTTTCCGATCTGGCAGTATGTGGGAAAAGAGACCAGAGTAACGGATGTCAATGGAGGAGAAGCTTTACTATGCTGAATAAACAGCTTTTTAGAGAAAACGACTTATCATGTAATAATTGACAGCCTATGTGCTAATCTTTAACATGTTTTACACTGAACAATACTTTTGGATTGACTTATTTTTAGTTTACACTGAAAAAAAGTGATTCAAATTTGCAGTTATGCTTTCTCCAATAGTAAGTAATACAGACCCTCACATCTTCTCTGGATTTAAACGATCTTCAAAACATTTGGGATAATGTCAGTACACAAGTCAGCAAAATATATAACACTGTTCTAGTGGTTTTTAGATATTTTACAAAAAAAATCGTACATTTTGTGCCTTTAATATTAGTGCTGGGCAACAATTAATAGCGATTATTCGCATCCAAAAAAATATGTTTTTGTTTATTTATGAAGGTTGTGTATATTTATTATGTATATATAAAAACACACACATACAGTATATATTTAGAAAATATTTACATGTATATATTTATATTAATATAATTTATATTATATATAAATAATATATTTAATATATAAACATAACATTTTTCTTACATATACACATGCATGTGTGTGTATTCATATATGCATAATAAATATAAATATACACAGCACACATATATTATGTACACAATAACTTTTATTTTGGATGCGATTAATTGCGTTGCCCAGCACTACTTAATATATAATAAAATATATATTTTAAGAGGTTTCTTTTTGAAGGTAAATAAATCAATAGTTTTCCAGTAACTGCTAAATAAATCAAAAGTTAGAATTTGGGTTAAATCCCATCAAAAGATCCTAAAATAGCAGAATAATAAAGCACTTCCAAAAAAAAAAAAAAAAAAAAAAAACTTAGTTATGAAATGCCACAAAGTTTTAAATAAACACAAATTTGGTGCTCCAAGTGTACCTAAACACTGCTATATAAGCACTGAAAAAAATGTTTATCTTGCATCTGGAGACAAATTTTCACTTTATTACTAGAGCACCCAATACTGCAGAAATCTGAAATAAAGAAAATATTATGAGGGGAAAAGGACTCAACTGCTTCCTGGAATAAAGTGGAAAAAGTTACTCAGTTGTGGTTGCTATAGCAACCTGAGTAAACAACAAAACATTGTTCAGACCCCTGAGATTAAACACACACATTTTCAAGATGCTTCGACAAGGAGAGGTTACATACCGCGTCCAGCGGCGGGGTATCCTCCTGCACCGTAACCTGGCAACAAGACAAGAGAGATGTCAAGGTTACAGCAAGAAGAAATAAATGTCTGTTCAGCAGAAGCCTCTCATGGTAGACACATAAACTCCCACACACAACTTCATCAAAAATATGACACCTAATCATGGCAAATGGACAGCATATATCACTACGTGCAAAAGATTTTAATCACAGCACAAGGTCAGGTTTTGATTGGTTAGATCAGATCCAATCTGCTACACAACCTTCGGGTCGGACAGAGACGGTGTTAAACTGGAACGTGTCATATATAATGATTATTTATTTGGGTCGTTGCGGTGCGCACACTCACCTAGCTGTGCTCCATAGCCATTACTGGTGTAACCTAGAAAATGTCAAAATCAAACAGTGAGTAAGTGTTGCAGAAGTACTTATGAATGCAAAACAAATGAACAGCTCTCACCTCTTCCTCCAAGCTTCCCTGCTGGATAACCTATGGCTGCTCCGAGCCCGTTGCCTAGGCCATACCCTGCACCGAGTCCCAGCCCGGCAGTCCCAAGGCCGGTCCCGAGGCCGGTCCCGAGGCCGGTCCCGAGGCCAGTCCCGAGGCCAGTTCCAAGGTTTGCAGCTAAGACCAAAATAGCAGGATCATGGTGATGAATGCAGGAATGATAAATCCATCAGACGTAAAAATTGATATCTGTCTATTATAGTTATTTAGGAATGGCGGTTTTACCTCCTCCATAACCGAGCGTTCCATATCCTTGTTTCAGGCCTCCTCTGATCGGAGCGGGTCTGTATGCTGCCCCTAAAAAGACACCACACTCATTACACAAACTACACACACATTAAGCCCATATGCACGTAATAGCCAGTGTTGGGAAGGTTACTTTGGAAATGTAATAGGTTACAGATTACTAGTATTTACCCTATTTAAAATGCAATAAGTAGTGTAACTATTTAAAATTACTTTATTAATGTGACTAATTACATTGATTACTTTTGATTACTTTTCTAGATTTCTAATTAATGTTTTCATCTGTTAATCATTTTGAAACATTTAAAGCAGGCAAGGTTACATTAGTACTCAACACTGATTACTGTCAGACTTCTTAAATCCTTCATCACTTGAATTAAGATGATAAAAATGTAAATTTTAAAGCACAGCAACCACAATCACATCACTTCTTCTTACTTTGAGATCATTCTGAGGTTAAATGCTGATTTAAAATCATAAGATACAGTTATGATACTGTTTTTGAAATCTTTGCATAGAACAGGAAACACTGGCATCTACGAATGACTTAAAACATAAAGCGTATACATAAACCCAAATAAAACAGTTATCAAATAGCATGTGTCCTATTTTGTGTCCTAAACTCCTGAAACATTGGTGTCTCATATTTTGGAGCAGTCAGTGCAATTTGGATACAATTAAATCTGCGTATGTGTGCGAAAATATTCAGAATCGTTAACATTTTCAGATTACAGTTACATTTATTTTCTAATTAAATTACGTTATTCTGTTACATTTAACTAGTTACTCACCAACACTTACAATAGCACAGACTATTGCACACACATGCAAACAACTGCTTGCGTGCATTTTACACTACCATTCTAAAGTTTGGGGTTATACTTTTACTCAGAAAGTGACTGGAAAGACATTTAAAACGTTACAAAAGATTTCTGTTGCAAATAAATCTATTTTCAACTTTCTATTCATAAAAAAATCACAGTTTCCACAAAAAATATTAAACAGCAGAAGTGTTTTCAACATTGATAATAATTTGAAATGTTTCTTAAGCAGCAAATTAACATGATTTCTGAAGGATCATGTGATACTAATGGCTGCTGAAAATTTAGCTTTGCATCACAGGAATAAATTACGTTTAAACCTTATTAAGATAGAGAGGAGTTCTTTTAAATTACAATAATATTTCACAAAAGTAACTGTATTTTTGATCAAATAAATGCAGTATTGATGAGCATAAGATACTTCTTGAAAAAACCCTACAGACCCTAAACTTTTGAACTGTACACAAAATAAAAAGTAGAATAAATTTACCTCCAAGATAACGGCCAGCTGTTTGTGAGAGAGAGAAAAAAAAAAACATTAGATGGTCGGTATGACAGAATCCAAAAGACTACCATTCACTTTGTGTTCATAAATAAACAAATACCCTAGTAAACTGTCTCACTGACTTCCTTTTTCAAAGTCAATTCTGTGTATTTTGGCATATGTTTAGTCATAGGACAGTGTTGTGAAGGTTACTTTGGAAATGTAACAGGTTACAGATAACAAATTACCCTATTTCAGTTACTTCATTAAAGTAATTAAACTGATTACATTACTTTTCTAAATTTAAATTTCTACATTTTTCTAAACTGTAAATCATTTCCAAACATTTAAAGCAGGCAGGGTTAACCGAGTACTCAACAGTGATTACTGTCAGACTTTTAAAACACTTTTAAAACACTTAAATTAAGATTATAATAATTTCATTTTAAAGCACAGCCACCACAAAATCAGACTTTAGCACCTTTTTTACTTTTAGATCATTCTGAATACAGATACATACATACAGATTTAAAATCATAACAAAAAATAGTTTAATGGTTATGATACTGTTTTTGAAATCAGATCATGCAAACATAGCTATAACAGGGAACACTGGCACTGAACAATGCCTTAGAAAAAACAGTTAATTTAAAAAAAATAAAGCATATTCATAAACTCAAAGAGAAAATAAACATATTATGTGTCCTAAACTCCAGAAACATTGGTGTCTCATATTTTAGAGCAATGCAATTTTGGAAAGAAATTAATTAAATGTGTATGTGTGAAAATATTCAGATGTAACTCCCCTTTGTAATCGTTAACATTTTCATAAGTAACTGCAATTTAATTACACGTTTGTTCTCAGTAAATGTAACAGACTGCAGTTGTATTTTTAATCACTTTATGTAACTAGTTACTCCCCAACATTGCCAAAGGTTTATTATAAACCTTTATTTATTGCTCGTACTTATTTTCATCTCAGCTTCATCAGAGGTTAATGTGACTCACCACCTGTCTTTCCTGGCTTGCCTGCCCCATAGCCACGAGCTCCAAGGATACCAGCCACTGGACATGGGACAGTGCAGAAATGAAAGAAAGATAAGATAACCTTTGTACTGACATAAACAAATTGCTTATTGGATCAGCAGCATCCATCAGGCTCAGGCAGACAGACTTACCTCCAGACTTTACACCGACACCAGGACCTACAGAAAAAAGACAGAAGCTCATTACACGATGTAATGTTCTGACCTCTAAACCTCTGTAGTAGCGCACAGACACACTATAAATACAAAAATGAAAAAGGGCAAAATACCTCTACTAGCCAGTCTTCCCAGGGATCCAGTCTGCGGCCTAACTCCTTTAAAACAAGGAAATAAAAAACTGTGTAAATGCATTTAGCCTAAAATATAGATAGAATACATGGTAATACCATGTTTTCTGACAAACCTTTTAATGCAAATACTTACTATGCCCAATATAATATCTGAAAATTAATACTACCACAAAAAATACCTCGTAAAAATACCTCAACAGAGGGTAGTCAAGTAGACTACATTTTAAATCCTTAGAAATCTAACTATAAAACGTCCATGGTTGAAAAACTATGCCAGCTGACCCTGTAAGAGATTAGCAGTGTGTATTTGGTCGAACTAACTGCTGTCTCTGCATATGTGAAACAGACGTCCATTGATGCTCAAAAACTGTAGGACAAAATGGGCTGTGTATCGGTCGTATAAAGTCAGGACTGACAGAGGGCCGACAAATTTGGACCACCGCTGTCACATCCAGGCACAAGGTTTTGATCTTCAGCCATGATTACAAGTGTTTAAATTGCGGTCTGAGTTATGGATGCTGGAGCGGGTCCAGGCAAATTTTCAGAGGTTTTTTTTTTCTCTCTATTTATCCAATAGTAAAGCTGTCAGACATTTAACATAGAGTCGTTATGTACATTTCATTACGTAATTTTCTAGACACCTCTTAGTCTGACGTACAAACATCCGTGACTGTTGGCGGGACATTTGATGACGCAACAGTAAAAAAAAAAATAATAAAAAAAAATAACAGTGTAGTAGCCTGATAAGTGTACACATACTACATACTGAATAAAAAATTGTCAAGAATCGATAGGTGGACTGGCAATATTATATGGGGAAAATAAACCTAAAATGTGACCCTGGACTTGTGCACAAAACCTGTCATAAGTAGCAATATTGTTATTGCAATAGCCAATAATACATTTTATGGGTCAAAATGATCGATTTTTCTTTTATGCCAAAAAATCATTAGGATATAATAGTAAAGATCATGTTCCATTAAAATATTTTGTAAATTTCCTACCGTAAATATATCAACATTTATTTTTTGATTAGAAATATTTTTGCACCCTCAGATTCCAGATTTTCAAATAGTTGCATCTCTAATTATAACCCTAAGTAAGTATAACCCTCAATTTCAAAAACTTAAAATTTCAAAAATGGTTTTGTGGTCCAGGACCACAAATTTGTATTTCTGTTTATTTTGTTTGTGCATTTGTAGTATATGCAAACATTTAGATGAAACACATGGTTAAAAGCATGTACTTGAATAAACCTTAATTTTAAAGCTTTAGAATATAACCTTGTGTATTATAGTTTAAAATATACAAACATGTGTTTTTAGCAGCACAATAAATCACAGTGAAACGTCTATAATATAGGGGCTAGATGTGTTTAATAAATAATAACTTTTTCAGCCATGCACTTTTGTTTAGAGATCCAACTCATATTTTGCTTCAAATGGCATGAAAACTGATTTCAGATACCCTGGTGTGTGACATAATAAAACATTATATTAAATCAGAGTGGGTGAGACATGTAGCCTATAAAAATGTGTAACAGTCTAAGCAGAAACGGTTTCTCTTCCTCTTTCTATTTTATTGCAATTCTCAATTCACTGCAGGATCTCAATATAATAAAGACAATATACCTTTGATTTATAGAGAGAACAAGAATTGAGATCTAATATATTTTATTATATTTTATATTATATGTATGTAGGCTAATACATATTTCAACTGGATTCCCAAACGTTTTGTGATCTGAACCTCTTTGACCTAAAATATTTTACCACTGAGTATCACTGAGATTCTTTTATGCAGTTTCTGGTCACATGACATGCAGGTAAACAAATAAAACATCTTTTTCAATAAATGCATTTAAAAACATGTGTGACGCTGGACCACAAAACCAGTCATAAGTCATAAATTTTTTATATTGAGATTTATACATCATCTGAAAACTAAATAAGCTTTCCATGATGTAGGGTTTGATAGAGATACAACTATTTGAAAATCTGGAATTTGAGGGTGCAAAAAAAAAGAGAGAGAAAATTGCCTTTAAAGTTGTCCAAATGAAATTCTTAGCAATGCATATTACTAATCAAAAATGAAGTTTTGATATTTTCGGTAGGAAAATTACAAAATATCTTCCTGGCACATGATCTTTACGTAATATACTAATAATTTCTGGCACAAAAGAAAAATCGATAATTTTGACCTACACAATGTATTGTTGGCTATTGCTACAAATATACTGAAGCTACCTAAGACTGGTTTTGTGGTCCAGGGTCACATATTTCAAAGTGGTTGAAAGAGATTTAGTCATTCCTTGTTTGATTTTATTTTGATCATTGACCTTTTCATGAATAAATGTAAATTTAATAACTAAACTTTTGCAATCTGTCCGTATCATTAGACATTCAAAGTGGTATTCACATAGCAAAAGCACTAGATGACTGGCTTCTCCACTTAATGATACATATATTCAAGTGACAGTTTAAACAAAAATGTAATTTTCTCAGCAGCCAAAACCACACTTATTTGAACTTAAGGGCTTCCCCCTAGGGGAACAATGGAGGGCTTGAGTATATGGGTCAGCCCTACCTGGGATTAACCTCACAACCTTAGGGCCACCATAGATCATGATTAGTCTCAAAATTGTTTCATTTTCAGTCATAATTACAATGATTTGATCCCATGTGTGCTCAAATATCATAACAAGCCACTGACCCTCTTTCTTCCCTCTTCTGCATCACAAATTCTCCTCGTTTCTCTTTTTCTCTACAACAAGCACTTCAGAAGACATATCTAACTTACCTCCTTGTATGGTGCTCTGTACCAGCCACAGGACCAGTGAGGTCTGCAGGAGAGCCCGAACCAGCATGTTGGCAGACAGACAGACAGATAGAGTTTTAGCAAATAGCTAGAAATACACACAGGTGAAGTGAGTCAAGCACCCGCAGTTGAAAGCAGCACCACTGGCCAATCTACCCGCCAGGCCTTTATTTATTCTCTGGACGGCCATGTACTTCCTCTGACCGGCCCTGCCCTCTGCTGTTCTATTGGGCACTCCCTAACAAAATCACCTGCCCTTTCTCTTACTCCTCGTCCCATTCTACCACCTCCTTTCCTCATCCTCTTCTAAGCCTGAAGAAGACAGTCGGCTTTTTGTTGTAATATGGCCCTATAGATATACACATTTTTGTGTTGCCCATGGCATCCTGATAACTGAAAAGGCACAACGAGTCTCCTTTATTGATTATAATAAAAAAAGAACCTCAGTATTATTGTAATATTGTTGAACTGATTGTAAAGGCTCTTGAAAATTGAAACATTTTAGTAATCTAAAGAACCTTCTTCCATGAAACCATAGATGCCAATAAGGAAACCTTTATTTTTAAAAGTGTACTGACTTTTTTTTTCTTAGCGAAATTATACAGGTAATTTTATTAAATGAATTCAACTAAAACAATACCATATGTCAATACCATGTAAAAGGAGATAATGTACAGCCAGTTTACATTATCTGTTCATTATCAAAAATGTACTTATTGATGCTTGTATAAGGGCTAAGCACTGACACAAAGATCAGTTTATGTCGGACTGCTTACACACATGGTCTGACGCTCGAGACAGAGCTCCACCTCACACTGAGAACCGAGTGCCATGATTTATAGCAGTAAAAACACCATGTGAGTCACTACAGTAACTTCTGTTTGCAATGATTGAGAGAAAAAACAGGCTTATGGGCGTTCTTTTTGTTTTCATTACCTTTGTCCTCAGACGTTCCATTGCTTCCCCCTCAAGCCCTCAAAATAGTACCCCAAAAGAGTTTATACAAGAATCCAATTTTTCTGATGGACAATATGTGAGTGTGAATATAATATTAAGAAGCACTGAAAATGCATTAAAGGAAATAAACGCACACACTTCATTAATTTACACAAGATTAATAGGGCCCTATGAAATCTGTTTTATTTTTTCCCAAATTCAATTTTTCTTTATTTCCATTTTAAATTTTCTAGACTGTGTTTTAATGGTTAAATAATTTTTTTTTGTTTATACAATATAAACAGCAATTTATTAAAGGTTTAACAAAAATTACATTTTTAAGGCCCTATGAATGTGTATGTGTATTTTTTTTCTCTCAAATTCAGTTTTATTTATTTATTTATTTATTTATTTTTTACCAAATTCTGTTTTCCTTTAAGTTTATGGATTCCATTTTAATAGTTTAATTAAATATTAATAATCAAACGCATCTCTAATTATCTGATTTTTTTTTTTTTTTTTTTAAATGTTGGGTATTTATTGTCTGGTAAATAAACTCTGGTAAATAACTTTTCTGGTAAATATTCCTTTAAAATAATGTTTTAATAATTGTATTATTATTAGTAGTACTATCATTACAATAAATAATATTTCTGTCACAGTTTCTTCAAGTTAAACCAAACTTTTATTTTGACGGGTTGCTGTGAAGACCTTCAAGTTTCTTTGCATATGATATGACCATAGCTTTTCTCAAAGGAAACTGTAAAATGCTCATGAAGTGACTCTCAGAGCAGTTCTAGAGATTATCTTTGTGTTGATAAACTCATATATTGAGACGGCAGAGGCTGAAAACACTGCGAGTGTCTACGCAATTCATTTACACAGAGACGTGCAGAACATGTGAATTTAAATGGTATTTTGTGGCATAATATTCACAGACACTAATCCACATCATGTTTTGATTGAAATGTACTGGCCTACTTTTGATGTATTCATCTGAAATTCCGTGACATTCCACGTTATTCAGTAAATTCAATTATTATGACCGGATTCCGTGATTCAGTTTGCGTTGTTCACATTGCGGAAATCATAGGGCTATACATTAACACTGATTTGTTAAGAAAATGAAAGGCAGTTTAATGTTTTGTTGATTTTCACACTGTCTCATAGTGTTCTGTTCTAATTTAATGAGTTAGATTAAAATATTTAGAGTTTAGACTTGTGACAGACAGAGCAGACAGTCCATTACCTGTGATGAAAAGAGCCAAATGGAGGAAGGACACGGCCACTCTGTTGTGAATAAGGTTAAGGTTCAGTCCAGACAGGTCCGCCTGTTAGTTTTCTGTATAGCTTGTGTGACTTTGTTTTATTTACAAACGTGTAAATGTCCTGCTAGCATTTATAAAACTTTGTTTTTAACAAGAGGACAGTCACTGGCAGAAACTCAGTCGAGTTAAGTCATATTTGAACAGCAATTTAAAGCCTCCGGTACTACGTCATCAGCAGTTTATTTCAACTTTTCGACGTTTTCTGTCTGCATTCGTTCTTTTGCGCCTTTTTGTTTTTTAAAAGGCATGAAGAACCGCCTTGCACTGAACACAGAACATGCACTGAGTAAATCACAGTTGTCAGGTTCAACCTTTCCACTCACTTTTTTTTTTTTCTGGACAATCTATTTGTTTTATAATCTTTTACAGCAATACAAACACAGACACTCATCAGACAGAATGCACACATAAACAGGTGTAAAACTAGACTAATGACTTTATACCATCCATCCATCTCCAGTTTGCGTCTGTTTATATGAGCGTCCTGTTTGTTAGGTGTCTGTGTGTTTGTGCTGACTTCATATTATACGAGGAGTGTAATGAATGATGAATATGCTCATTAGACTCACAATATGTTTGTTTGGAAAATATTAACTTGCTTGTTAAAATGCTTGTTAATTTTGTACAGTAATATTCTTCTCTTTTACTTTAATAACTGACATTTAATATTATCTATTTACGTTTTTTTTTTCTGATTTTAATAGATGTCTCGACACAAAGTTTGTTCCAAAAACCTAGGAAACTTAATTTGTGCCACCTCATTAGATACCTTCTTTTGGCCAAATTTTACGTCAGCAATGCAATGCAATCCCAGAATGCAATTAATTCAGAAAAAAAAAGAAAAAGAAAAAGTGTAATATTATAAATGCAATTTAATGAATTCTGAACAATATTGCTTAAATAAAATAAGTACATTTTACATTAAAAATGAAAAACAAATGTTCACCAAAAAATTTGAATTATGTCATTGTTTACTACATACATATATATAGATATATAGATATATATATATATATATATATTGAAGAATGTTGGTACCAAACAGTTTTGTTTCCCATTAACTTCCATTTTTTGTCCATGAAACAGAGGTCAATGGGAACTGAAACTGTTTGGGTAAAACAATTTCTCAAAATATCATTCCACAGAACAATTACAGAGATTTGGAACAACATGAGGGTAAGAAAATGCTGAATTTTCATTTTTGTGTGAACTATTTCTAAAGTATTTACTTTACACATCACAATAGGTTTCAGAACAGTGCTAATGTATTGCAAACATGTACACAACCAATGCGCCATGGCCTCTGCTACCTAGTTATCTTATTCAAAAAAAATGTATTTGCAGACAAACTAAAAAATTCCAGATAATCATGCTGAAATCAGTTATGTTTTTAAAGTTACAAACAAAGAATGATTCAGATAGTGACACTGAGATTATGTGCACACAACCCTAAAATAGATAGAGAGAGAAAGCCCTGATCTCTGGAATCTCTGGGCTCTGTTGTCCACTTAAACGGACACCCAGACACTAACCACAAACCACCCAGAAGCTTGGAGCAGAAACGAACACTGCATAATACCTGATAGCTGGTGTCAGACCCATTAATAAGCAAATTTGCCATTTCTAAATATACCTCACACGCAGTTTGAGGCCCGCAGGAGTTTGACTGTGTGCCACCGCCACAGAAGAGGCGAAGATAAATAAGCACAGGGAAATTCACTCTCTGTGAAAGCTTTCGCGCGTACATGTAAGAACGTGTGTGTTTTGGTGTAAATGACAAAGCTTACGAGTGTTTAGCACTTTTATTGCACCGAAACAGTCTTCTGTGCTCATGCCACATAATAAACTCTAGCAGAGTAACTCTACACGCACCTAGTATTTCTGTGGCACAGCGCTCCAAGTTTTTAGCCCAGTACAGGTATAGCAGTCACTCTGCCTGCACCTGTGGTGGTGCTGTGTTAGCGTTTCGCTCCACAGAGTGTAGCATAAACGGTGGGAACACACACTGAACCACAGAAACATGGTGATTTTTTATACCCTTTATCCCTCGTAGTAACATTATAAAGCATGGCTTGTTTGTCAAAATATATGGTAAATATCGTGATTATCTGGTGTTAGTTCATACAAAAATGAAAATTCTGTCATTAATTACTCACCCTCATGTCATTATGAACCCGTAAGATCTTTGTTTGTCTTCAGAACACAAATTAAGATATTTTTGATGAAATCTGAGCGATTTCTGACCCTGCATAGACAGCAACACAACTGACACGTTCAAGGCCCAGAAAGGTAGTAAGGACATTGTTAAAATAGTCTATGTGACATTAGCGGTTCAACCATAATATGTGACCCTGGACTATAAAACCAGTCTTAAGTAGCATGGGTATATTGTACACAGTACATTATATGGTATTCTTTTATGCCAAAAATCATTAGGATATTAAGTAAATATAATGTTCCATGAAGATACTTTGTTAATTTCCTACTGTAAATATATCAAAACTTAATTTTTGATAGTAATATGCATTACTAAGAACTTCATTTGGACAACTTTAAGGGTGATTTTATCAATATTTTGATTTTTTGCACCCTCAGATTCCAGATTTTCAAATAGTTGCATCTCGGGCAAATATTGTCCAATCCTAACAAACCATACATCAATGGAAAGCTTATTTATTTCAATTTCAAACTGGATTCTAATGACTGGTTTTGTGGTCCAGTGTGACATATGTTAATATTATGAATCTATGAGAATATATTTATATGTATTTATATTTTATTTATATAAACAGTGTAGGGGAAAGTTACTTTTAAAAGTATTGCATTACAGTTTTGCGTGACTCCCTGAAAAAGTAACTAATTACGTTACTTTTTTAAAACTTTTTATGTAATGTGTTACGTTACTTTTGCCTTACTTTTTAAATCTGGGCAGGGCTTGCTTCGTTTTTAATATAAAACAATTCTAATGTAAAAGCCCTTTTACACCAAAAAAGAAATGAATTCACCTCAGGCTGAAAGAAAAGGACATTTATGCAGCTATTTAAAAAGAAGTACAAATATTAGTTTATCTAAAGCAATTTTTGCTTATCAGTATGATTGAACTGCATCAATGAAGGTCGGCAGCAAAGACACTGGTTAATAAAATGGGATTAAATACATAAAGGATATTTGTTTTATTTAACATATTTAATTATTGCAGGTTTGCATCATATTCTGAGTTTGCATTTCACTGTTTTTATTCATTTTGAGGAATACTGAATCTGTTTTTTGAGAGTGAGATGAATTAATGCATGTTCACATTTAGTCTAGAATACAGTAACATCATGTTTACTCCCAATTTCCTGACAGGAGACTTGTCAATCAATAAGTGGGGAAAAAAGTAACTGCCGTTACTTATTTGAAAAATGAACTCAGATATTTTCTTAGAAACTCAAAAGTAATGCGTTACTTTACTAGTTACTTGAAAAAAGTAATTTTATTACGTAACTTGCGTTACTTGTAATGCGTCACCCCCAACACTGTATATAAATATATATATTTAATTATCTTTCAGATACCATTTTACACAGTGTAATCATCAAAACTATTAAACACATGTTATAGATGTAGAGACAGACAGAATAATGGACAGAGAGATGGATGGACAGAAATCAATCAATCAACATTTATTGGCCAGATACGCATAACATATAAAGAATTTTATGCCGGTAATATAGAATCTTTATGGCTAATGGAAAAAAAGTATTCTGAAATCATGTAGTTCTCTTTTTAACCAGACTATACACCTTCCAAAAGGCAGAAAGGTTCAAGAACAATCCTCTGAGCCCGTTTCTTAACCCGTGACAAGTGCAGATCTTGAAGGAAAGGTAAATCAGTCCCAATAATGCGTTCTGCCATTCTCACTACTGAAATGGAGACAGACAGACAGAGAAAATGTAGGATTTCTCCATCCTGTAATATTCCTGCTTTCCAGTATCCTGCTGACACAGTCAGACAAGGACAATATTAGTGGCGTATTCTTCCATGTCAAAGATTTGCTCAAGAGTCTACAGTATGACGCCTTTACAAAAAACAGACAAGCACAGTCCAGTCATGGTCCAAGACATACAGAGAAATGAGACAGCAAGAAAGGAAGACATGGAGGTCAGAGAAAAAAAAAAAAAGCTCATTATTGTGTTTTTTTTTTTTTTAAACACTGTTTCAGAATCTGTCATAGAACCAATTTTTTTTTTATGTTTCTTAAAGGGACACAAAAACAAAAATTCTGTCATTAATTACTCACCCTCATGTCATTCCAAACCAGTAAGACCTTTGTTCACTGTGATACTGACACAGAAAAGAAAAAATTGTTGAATAAAGTCATTATTTTTGTTTTCTTTGCACACAAAAAGTATTCTCGCAGCTTCATAACATTAAGGATGAACAACTGATGTCACATGGACTATTTTAATGATGTTCTTACTGCCTTTCTGGGCCTTGAACGTGTCAGTTGCATTGCTGTCTATGCAGGGTCAGAAAGCTCTCGGACTTCATCAAAAATATCTTAATTTGTGATCTGAAGATGAATGAAGGTCTTACAGGTTTAGAATATAATAAGGGTGAGTACTTAATGACAGAATATTCTTTTTTGGGCAAACTATCCCTTTAAAGAAGTCAAGGCTGCATTAAATTGATCTTAAATACACATTTACATTTAGGATTTTGGCAAGCGCTTTTTTTGTGAGAGCCATGCTCTACTATTTGAGCTACAAAAAATGAAATATTACTACAATATATTCTATTTTCCATTGTAATATATTTTAAAATATAAATTTTTCCTGTGCTCAAATCTGTATTTTCAGCATCATTCAGCATCATTCTAATATGCTGATTTGCTGCTCAAGAAACATTTATTATTACTATCAATGCTGAAAACAGTTGTGTTTCTAAATATTTTTGTGGAACTGTTAATGCATCCCTTAGTAAAAACGAAGAAGCACGACATGAAATAATTAGCCTTGTCTTCTGTATCTGAGTATCTGAAACTTCCCTTCTCATCCCAGCATCTCTGCAATGTCTTGCCTTTTTTGGCATTCTCTATTTTGATCCCTGTTCTTGCCAATCTGTCTGCCAGACGGACCTACGACAGTGCCCATTTCACACAGGAATCCTCCATCCCACCTAAAACCTCTGCCCACATAACAATGTTGAGTTCCTTTATCACAGCATGTGCAGCCAAACAGACCGGAATTAAAACACACGCATGACCAGCAGGTGAAAAACACAGTGGCTGTGAAAATATCTCAAAGAGGAAGAAGGCGGCAAAAAAAAATGAGTCTCGTAAATACCTTCCAGTGAAGATATTAGTTACATTCATCCTCCTGAAGACACCAACCACGGCCTCCTCAGACGGTGGCTGTGCCAGTAATGATATAGTGTCATGTTTCTGACCAGTTTCATGGTTAAAGATTTCTGTAGTTTTTACTGTGGATCCAGTCAAAACCAAAGAAATCATTACTACTCTGTTTATACACATATTCAACTGTGTTGAGTCTACATGTCTCCCAAGACTAAATAACGTGCCAAGTTTACAGAAACAGGTGTATGCTAGATTAACCCGGTGAACGTGAGAGAAAGAAAAGTCTTTCTCCATATGAGTTTGCAAAATGCCTCTCCGTAGACAAACTCACTCGCAGTCCATCAGTGAGTCCCTAGAGCTTGTGCTGATACTTCTGACTTGTGTATCTGCTCTGGTGATTGTGCCTGTGTAAATGAGGCAAGACGGTGATTCTGCCCACAAAAACACTGAACCAGACGCTCAGACGGACATCCTCGATGCCCGGCTACTCTTTCCCTGCTTGGGCTGCAGAATGACTTCATGCCTGGCACAAATGTCTGTTTGTAGTGCAAACATGGAAATGGAAGTTATGCAGACAGCAAGTTCAGACGACTCTGTAGAATGAGATTCACACATTTAGGTTGCACATAAGTTGCAATGAGTGTGAAAACAAAAATATGCACATTTTATTCACACTTATTTCTGCACATACACAAGAACATAATGGAGCATCTAAGGCCTGTTTATGCCAAAGATGATAACTATAGATATAGTTTAAAATATATATATTTAAAAGAGTAGCATAGTCCATACCATGATTATAATGATAATGGCACAGAGGCTTTAAATGTGACATATCATAAACATTTTTCTTTTTCCGTGTTTAAGTGCTATAATCGGGTCTCCGGTGCATCTACCAACCCAAATGTGAAAAAGGACAGTCCAGTAACTTTATGGTAAGCCTTTTTACCAGTGTACCAGTTCTAACTTCATGGCAAAAGTTTGAGGAATGCATGTTAAGGCTGTTCACACTTGGTGTTTTTTTGACAAGAAAAAGGTGACAAGGGCGCTTTTTTAAAAAACTCTGGCAGCGTTGCAGCCGAGGGCGTCTTTTGTGGCTATAACAACAGCTGCAAGAGTATGAATGTTGAGAAAAGAGGAAGCTCGCTCTTGTGCTGGTGTTTTATTTTTTATTTTTTTGGCATTTTTGTCCTTTTTTTTGATAGGGCATTATTTAGACACGAAGCGAAGTGGGAGAAAGAGAGAGAGAGGGGGGGGGGTGGGATCGGGAAGGGTCTGCGAGCCAGTACTCGAAAAAGGGACGCCCGAAGCACAATGGCGTTCATGTCAACGCACTGCCCACAAGGCTATCGGAGCCATGCGTCGGTTTTTGAAGTTAACGGGGAGGAGAATGTTGTTTAACAACAATAAAATTAAAGTCTATCTACCGGCACCTTCTCCATTTTTTCTTGTTGTTCTTGTTGTTCTGGAAACATCAGTTTTGGCTACTCGCTTGTCATTGGTCAGCTGTCAAAAAGGCGCCTGACGTAGGGCGTTTCTTTTAGAAAAGTTGAACTTTTTTCAACTTGAGCTGCAGAAAAAAGACGCTGGCGGTGGAGTTTAAAAAAGCGCTCAGGACTTTTTTAAAAACAAGCCTCGGAGGAGACAAGGGTGTAGTGATTTATTTACTTTATATCTGCTGCCACAAAGATCTAATATAAACATACAATTTCTGTTTTTGTAACTCCTGTGTGTTTTTAACATAAGCTTTTGTGTATTTGACAGTTTAAGTGCAATAAGACATGAATGAGGACTTAGTTTAATACTCACATGCTGTGTGACAGCCGCTTTCTGTGCGCGTGATTCGGATGTGTGCACTCAGAAAACACTATATCAGAAGTTTAAACTAACGATTTCAGCACAATGGATATGATAATCAAAACCAAACAAATGTTTTTTGGCAGAATATCAGAGGAAATGAGCTGTAAAGGCACAGATGTTGTTTGAACATTAATGTGTGTTGGCAGTGTATGTACAAATCTACCCTATAATGATAAAAATCCATGCAGTGGTTTTTAATTAAACCGTAAAAATAATATCCCCTTTTTCAAATCGAGCCATTCTCAGATACCTGTCTGTGTGGCATCACACTCACAGAGGCCGCTCCATCGATAGTTGATTGACATGAGCGTCTTATCTCAGATCAGTTGTAACAGTCCGACCTCTATTGTTTTGATGCCGGAGCAGGGATGTAAGTAAGACAAGAATATCTCCGATTGAGCGATTGAGGTGTTGTGTTGCTGGATGTAATAGTGAACATAGTGGTCGTCATTTACTCCCGACATCTGAGCCGCTGAAGATGCAGTGGATTACGTTTGTTTGTGAAGGGAATGCGCCTCCTGATCTACATAAATGTGTCTATGTTTGCGCGGATCATTCGTGATCCAGCTTCACTTACAGCAGAAGTGAGTATAGGGGTTTTTTATGAATCTTTGCGATCACCTTTTATATTAATGTGCTAGTTAGCAAATTTAGTGGCTAAACGTGGCTAAAGTAAACAGGCTCATTTCTCCACAGAGAGAAGAGAGGGGCGGGGCCAGCAGAGCTTATTTGCATTTAAAGCAGCCTCGACCAGAACAGGATGATTTTTGCAGAGCTGATTTTGACAAGGTAAAAAGGGTGTTGTTTTACAAAACCATTGAGAATTTTAACCAAAGTATATTATAGACTTTTCATTAAGACCCTAAAGAATCATATCAACTTGTGGAAAATGGGCATCCAATGACCCCTTTAAAAAACTCCAGCATTTCAATTATCAGAATTGCAGTGCATACTTACAATAAACAAAACAATATTGTGTGATGGTGCAAAGAATTCTGACTGGCTGTCAGTGATTTGATTGTTCATCATCTGAACATGATTCCAACAATATTGTTCCTCTTTGTTGTCATCGCTATATAAGTAAAAAAAGGTGTGAACATCCTTATTCTCATAGAACTAGAACACTTTTAAAACTTTATCTTTATCTTTTTAAACTCTGATCCTAAAAAAGTTTACACATGGTATTCATCACAAAGCAGCCGTACAGTATACTGATTGCTAGTTAGTCATTTAGCTGGCCAATTGAGGTATTTTAGTCAGTGCCTGTATCCAAAGCAACATTTGTATGGCATGGAAAATTTCTAAAGGTTACTGCTCTTGTTCAAACAACATGTCTTTGAGTCAAAGAGTCAACATTAGGAAATTTTCAGAGGATATTCTTTGTTTATGGTGGGAAAATGCATGCAAAATGCATACAAACTTGAAAATATATACAAAACATCATTTCATCATGGAACAGCCCTTGGATGAAAAAAGAAGGCATTGTCAAAGCGCACATTATGGACAAAATGTACTTTTATATTTTATTTCACTTCAACAACGGTGAAGGTGAAATTATTTGAGCGCGAATAATTATAAATTAAAACAATGGACTCTCCAATTATGATTAAGGAACAAGCATGCACATGAAGAAATAACTTTTATTATTTAAATGGCAAAAGGACTTAAATCTGGGAACACTAACTTACAAAACTATTAATAATAATAATAATTAAAAAAATAAATGAATACTAGCCAAACAAGTAAACAAGCTTTAAGCTATTTTAATTTTTTTTTGGTAGGGAAATTGTTGCAAATGTCAGTCAGATGACTAACACAAAGATAATTCTAAATAACAAAATGTCCTGTAATACATAGGCCTAGAGTCTGGGCAAAGATAAACACTCTCCAATCTCCAAGAAGAACAGAAGTAGCTAATTTAGCAGTAGCTTGTGGTTTATAGAAAGACTGTGCATGATACTATGTAATACTACATAGATAAAGATTAATGTAGATTTTATTTTTAATATTGCCAGTTAGTTACTAAAAGATAACACTTTAAACAATTAAGCCTACAACATTTTAGATTTTTCTCATCGTTGTAATGCAGGACACACGGCGCCACCTTGTGACATGTAAGTCTATATACTATTACAAACTCTTAGCTCAACAATAAGTACTTCATAAAAAAAAAATAAAAAAAAACTTTATTTATCATAAAACAACAGAACAAACGGAAACCACTAATTAATATGAATACCCAAAGTAAATAAACAAATAATCTGAAATAAAAATAGAACGTCTCCACGACGTTCTATTAAATATATTAAATATATATTAAATATATTACATATATTAAACATTTATATTTACGTTTGAAACAAAATCGTGGTTAACAAATAATTAGAAAGGTTTTGTTTCTTAAACGACCGTTTAACCCTAAGATTTGTTTCTAGCGAAATTAGTAGTAACGTTAGTAAGTAGTATTCCTATTACTCATGAATATTAATATTAAACAACGAATTGGTTTACGACCGCTTGCCGACATCCAATCACACAACGTGATTAATATTCATGAGCCAAGCGGTCGTCGTAGTAGCGGAATTCATACATTCGCGTTCGAGTGTTGGTGTGTGTGGAAGAAAGCGTCAGAACTGCGGAACTGAAGCGTTTGTCAAAAGAGAAGTGTTGTACTAAACATGTAAAAACAAAGAGAGTGCAAACAGCAAGAGCGAGGTGACATAAGGTCACTTACGGTCACTTAGTCACGTACACACATACAGGCAGAAACCCAAGCCGTGTGTATAACTCCTATAGCTGTCAACTGTCGACTGAACAGTTACATGTACAACTACTTCATTATACTAATAGCTTTGTCTTTTCTACATTTCATATATGCAGACCTACATTCGTGAGCTTACTTTTTTATTTATTTATTTATTTTTAAATGCAATACCTACTATACATGATTGTTTTAGGCATATCTCCTCACTGCTCCCCCTATCTCTTTATTACTGATCTGCCCATGCACTTGACCAAATATAAACTTCATGATTCTTGGCAGACAGACAGTTTTTAGAGGGGAGGAGCCTCATGGTTTAGGCCAGGACAGAGGAAAGGACAAACAGACAGAGGTGTAGAAAGAGAAAGTGACTGATAACTGAGGAACAAAGAACAAAAACACCTGACCACCCTCTTTGGAAGCAGAGAACGTAAGTGTTCTTTTGCATTAGATGTATAGTTTTAGCTGTTTTGAACCGTGAGGGTTAAATATTAAGAGGACTGGAGAAGTATTTCATTCTTTTAACAGCACTAATGCAACACATGACCCACAACGGATAGCTTGTTTGCCCTTGTGCAAGGGACACGAGCTTTATTCAACGGATTAAAATAACCTCTTCAAAATGTATGACAGATTTTTTATTAATGCTGCATGTAGATAGTTTCAAGGGGGTTTAAGGTTTCAAATCGCATTCAGCGTCGAAGGAGAGGAGAAACTTCTAAAGAGACGAGATAAGCAACAGGCCACAGCCTGGCTAATATGTGAATCTAAAAATATTTCTTTTATATTTCGTTTTATTTTAAACAGGAGAACATTTAAATAACATTTAACAATTAACAAAATCCTCTCTAACTGTATAAGGAGGCCGTACAAAGTATAAATGGACGTAATGGAGAAACACGTCAGGTTTGGTCAGTAGTTGACCTCAAACTTTGCATCACCTTCACTTTGCTGTTCGAAACCACAGTAAATGTGCAAGCAGGTGCATGACTTCTCTTTCGGCCATGCTTCCGTTTTCACCTCGTTGAACTCCTGCTGTTTTTTCATGGTTTAATGAAGGCACTATTTAAGTTTGTGTTGACAAATAACACTGAGACTTGCACAGTTGACATTTCATGGGTTTGTGAACAAGCAGAAAGTTGTGACATTTGACTTTTGCTGGTCTTGGATAAAAGAATCGTTATTACTTTTCATCTGTAATATTTTTGAGAAATTAATACTTGCATTCAGCAAGGATGCATTACGTTTATCAAAGGTGACAGTAAAGACATTTATTATGTTACAAATGATTTTTGTTTCACATAAATGCTGTTCTTTTGAACTTTCTATTCATCAGAGTCCTGAAAAAAATGTATCAAGGCTTCTATAAGAATAATAAACAGCACAACTGTTTTCGGCATTGACAATAACAGTTTCTTAAGCACCAAATCAGCATATTAGAATGATTTCTGAAGATCCTGTGACACTAAAGACTGGAGTAATGATGCTGAAAATTCAGCTTTGAATCAGAAAAAAATTACATTTTGTATTATTGTAATAATATTTGACAATGATTACTATTTGTAATCAAATGCAGCTTTGGTGAACATAAGACAAATAAGACAAAAAATATTACAGACTTACAATCTGCTCTAAGCATAAAAATGATAATCTTAAGTGTTTCTTACAGTCTGTGTGCTTCAGGAGATGGCGATGTCTCCCACTGCTATGGTGGCCCGCCGGGCTCTTGCTGCTGCATCACAAGGGAGTCATGAAGGAGGAGGTTTGAGATGGTTTTTTTTTTTGGACTAGGTGAAACAGGGTAAAATAAGCAGATGTTATCCAGTATGGATAAGCAAGTTCTCATAAACCATAATAAAGTGTTACCTTATTACATCAGGTTTTTATTGTAAGCACTTCTCATGTATCAAAAACCAAGAATATTTACAAAATGATTTTTTTTTCATATTTACATATTCACACAGTAAGAAAGAAATACTGATAGTAATCAGATCATTAAAAACATTTTTGCAATAATCAGTGATCCTTTTGCTGTGTATGTGACCCTCAACCACAAAACCAATCATAAGGGTCAATTTGTATAAATAAATAAGCTTTCCATTGATGTATGGTTTGTTAGGATAGGACAATATTTGGTCAAGATACAACTTTTTAAAAATCTGGAAAAAAATCTAAATATTGAGAAATTCACTTTTAAAGTTGTCCAAATGAAGTTCTTAGCAATGCACATTACTAATCAAAAATTAAATTCTGATATACTCACGGTAGGAAATTTATGAAATATCTTCATGGAACATAACCTTTACTCAATATCCTAATGATTTTTGGCATAACAAAAAAATCAATTATTCTGACGAATACAGTGTACCGTAGGCTATTGCTACAAATACACTTGTTCTACTTAAGACTGGTTTTGTGGTTCAGGGTCACATGTATTACTCTCAGCAACATTTAATTGGTATACTAATGATTTGAATTATAAACAGCAAGGACCTGGAAGATCCTGTCCTTCGTATTAGCCCTGCCCGGAGTGGGTGTCTGCATGGCAAATGCTTACATGAAGATGCGGGCTCATTCCCATGATCAACCAGAGTTTGTGCCATACCCACACCTCCGCATTCGAACCAAGGTGCCTGTATTCTTGGGTTTTCCAGTCAAACCATGCATGATTCCTATATAAACATAGAAGAAAATACTGATGCTTTGTTAGTTTGTTAAACATCCTACCAACATTAGACATGACAAGAATCATTTTCAAATATCATTGTCTTTTTCTCACAGCCATGGCCATGGGGTGATGGGAATCACTCCCTCTTCCACAACTCTCATACGAACCCTCTGCCCACTGGTTACGAGGGACCTCACCACTGAACAGGACACCCCCTGCTGTCTCGACTGTCTGTCCCCTAAGATGCCAATGAACACTGATGGACAAGCTTTTAACATTTTTAAAAGAAATAAACAACAGTTTTCACATTAATTTTGTGTGTGTGACTGATTAAAAAAAGTCTAAACAATACATGACTAAGACTAAGTGATAGTTCACCCAAAAATGAAACTTCTGTTATTAATTACTCACTCTTGTCGTTTCAAACCTGTAAGGCCTTTGTTCATCTTCAGAACACAAATTAAGATATTTTTGATGAAATCTGAGAGCTTTCTGACCCTGCATAGACAACAACACAACTGACACATTCAAGACCCAGAAAGGTAGTAAAAACATCATTAAATTGTTGAATAAAGTCATTATTTTTGTTTTCTTTGCACACAAAAAGTATTCCCGCAGCTTCATATTCCGATTCAACCACTGATGTCACATGGACTATTTTATCATGGTCATTAACACCTTTCTGGGCCTTGAATGTGTCAGTTGTGTTGCTGTCTATGCAGGGTCAGAAAGCTCTCAGATTTCATCAAAAATATCTTAATTTGTGTTCTGAAGATAAATGAAGGTCTTACAGGTTAGGAACGACATGATGGTGAGTAATTAATGACAGAAATTTCATTTTAGTGGAACTATGCCTTTAAGACTATTTTAGTAACCATTCAATTCTACTTAGAATGGTCTAAATTTCCCATTAGAACATCCTTTTAATTGTTTCCACAGGATTTTACACAACACTGCTATGAAAAAAACAACCCAGACAGCCCAAATATAAAGTCTAGGAGTGAACTGAGAAAAAAAAAAAATTCCAATTCAAAATGAGGCACAAATTCTAGAAGAAAACAATGTAGACACCATCAATGCAGAGCTCATTTATTGAGAACCATCCTCTGCCTTCCACCAATATTTGGCCATTTCCATGATTAAATTTTTCATATCTATACAAAAAAAAAAGTGGCACTGCAACATATTAGATAATCCAGATCTCTATAAACGAATACAGCGCCATATACAAAAAGAAAAATATAGCTAACATAACTCTTTCTCATTGACATATTACATTATTCACATAACATACTGTACAACATCATGAACTACATCTGAAATTGCACTGTGATTAACGTGGAATCAGCATTAAACCCTTTTTGGCAAAATAAGATGAACAAAGGAAGTTAAACAAAATACAAAAACTTCAAAATAAAGTACATACAGTTGGTCATTCTACTCTATATACAAACACGTCTTGGGAAAAAGAAAAAGAAAACGTGCACATGAAAATAGAAGGAAGTAGAATGTTCTAAGTATTTCTCAAAATATTTCTGATAGCTAAAGTTTACTATAGTTTAATGAGAATGATTTTTCCCATTACATCTTGTTCCAAAAATCCAGTGATTCCCATTCCCTTTCTGTGCACTGTGCGTGCATCAAATCAGCTATTAAATTTGTTTTCACAAACAATTCATTACATTCATTTCACTATTAGCTGAGGGCTGTTTTGACGAGGTTTAAGATGTCCTGCCTCAGCCCTTTGGCGCAGTCCGCCTCTTGCGCCAGACGCAGGAAGCAGTCAGTGGAGAGGGAGGGGTGAAGTGGAGCAGGATGGAGCCCCTGAGGCCGCAGCAATATGGATAGACAGGCCTGGCCCAGTCGCAGGTAAGAGTAGCGTTGTGAGAACCAGTACACTTGTGGGAGCAGAGACCTCAGTCGAGTTCCCTCAGTGTCACTGTCAGAAGATGACGGAACCTGTTTGGAACTCTGAGAAGATTTAGAATGTTGTTTGGAACACTTTGACATCTCAGTTTTAGTCAGCTGTGGAGATCCTTCAGGACCTTTGCAGACCAAACTGGCATCCATTTTTGTCGTTGTAGTGTTATCTTTCAAACAGCAATGTTTGGTCAGGCTCCTTATGACTGAGTAGAGAAGGTCCATGCTTAGGTCTTCAGCTGCCCGTTGTAATCCAGGAACTAAAAACCTACAAGCCCCAATCATTACTTCAGCTAGTGGAGTTTTCTGAAATTCCTTCTCTTCCGCCAAGCATGATTCAACCTCGTCCTGTGGACTTAGCAGCCCACCGGTGGATAGAGAGGACAAAACAAGACAATTTGCATCTTTGTTTTCCATCAAACGACAGCCATGTAAGTAGTGGAGAACTGGTAAGAGCATCCCAGTGTTTACGTCCTTGATCCGGATGGCCTCGCCTTTAGCTTTCTGGGCCTCCCCAAATCCTCCCATCAAGAGGGCTCTGAAATACTCAGACCCAACGTCTTTAGTTCCTTCTTCGCCAATGACAGCCTCCTGATTGGCTAGTAGAAGGGTTCCATCGTCAAGGAGGAAAGATAGGTCATGAGTTGCCTTCGAGTAGGGACATGACTGGTTTTGTTGCGGTTGGGATGTGTTATCCAGAACTTGGGTCGTCTCCGTTGTGGTCTGGCAATCTATGCTACAATTCTTTCTGTCCTCCTTGGTAACTGACAGCAGACTAGAGAGGCAGCCAATAAGAAGAGAGATGTACAGTGATTTAAATCTTAAAGAGGATGCTTGCTCAAGAGGATGCAACCAGCCGGCAAGAAATGGTCTACATTTGTCAGATTGTCCATCTTCATCATCCTGATCTTCTTCTCTGTGACAGCCAATCAGTTCGAGAGCTGCTGCCAGTCCTCCACTATCCAAAAGCAGCTTTTTCAAAAGAACTCTGTTGCTGAAGAGGAAAAAAATAAATAAAAGAAAGTGGTCAAACCAACTACATGGGTCAAGGGTGCCATTCATTTTTTTTGTTGTTCTATATATATATATCTCGACAGAACATTGACAGAAAAGTCCATGTGACATCAGTGGTTTAACCATAATTTTATGAAAAAAACGAGAATACTTTTTGTTGTGCAACTGAATGTAACAAGGCGCAGTGCATGTGTGTTCCTCCATCAGCAGCACCATGCACATGCATTGTTTACATGCAGATCAAAGCACGCATGTGTGTCGTGGTAATCTCTAAAATGGCACTAGGGTGATATTGTTATTTTAGTTTTTTTGTGCACACAAAGTTTTTTTGTAGCTTGATAACATTACGGTTGAACGACTGATGTCACATGGGACTATTCTGTCGATGTTTTTGGTACCTTTCTGGACCACATGGTAGGACCCTTGCTGTCTATGCAGGGTCAGAGAACTCTCGGATTTCATAAAAAATATCTTAATTTGCACTCTAAAGATGAACAAAGGTCTTACGGGTTTGGAACGACATGAAAGCGAGTAACTAATGACAGAATTTTCATTTTTGGGTGAACTATCTCTTTAAAATTCATTTTACTATTTTTGAGGGACCTTTTTGACATAAGCTCTTCAAAAACTATGACTGAATTAATAGAGTGCAACACTACAACACTGGGGAACTGATTTTTAACAGTAACTTTAAAGACACACACTGTGAGCTACAATATAGTTAAATCATTGGTGTAGCGTTGGTTGAAGCAATCAGCCCACATTATTTCAACTTTTAAAAAAAATCTGTTTAAGAGCAGAATTCATGGTGAGCAACTGATTGATTCTGATTGAACAACTGATTAATATTAAGAATGATTCTGCAAAAAAATTGCAATAAACGTAAAATATATTGTTTTGATACCATCAAAATAAACATCTTAATTTAAATCAATAGTTTATTTCTCTATTTTTGTCTTGACTGTGTTGTTCTCAGTGTTCATTGGTTCGTAGTTCTTTTCAAACACTTTTTGCTTCAAAAGGAATTTGTAAGTTTGGTTGGTTTGGTCAAAGATTTTTTTTCTTGAAACTACAAAAATAACACTTATTTTTCAAGTTTAAAAGGGTCATGAACTGAGAAATCAAAATTCCATTGCTCTTTGGACATAAAAGGTCACTGTACTATAAACACATCCTGTAAGTTTCAAAACTCAAAACATTTTTGTCTAAAAACAGCTTATATTGAAGTAAATCTACCAAAATGACAAAAGATTGTTTAAAAACAGTATTTGCATTGCCTTCCTTTTGATCGCAACGTTAGGAAAGAGTGGATGAACTTTATTTTTAAAAAAAGATCCAGACCATATCAGTAATAACTCGGTCCTTTGTTCACTTCATTTCACCATGGATTTGTTTTCAATATATTCAGAAATATTGAAACTCAAAGATGATGCTGTGCCGACTATATTGGATTCTAAAGCAATGTGGCCTGGTCACTATTGCTTTGCCTGTTATTACAGGTTGTTTGATATATACAGAGTATTTATGCGTTTTTAACCTGAATCACAGCAGTGTCCATCTATGAAGGATGTAGGCTGTCAAACATACACGACTATTAGTCAATCACAGCAGCGGGCGTTTACTACACACCTATTCAAACAGAGTGTACTGATGAGGGGAGTCAAAACAGGACAGAAAATAGCCAGAGAACAGTACAAAATAATAAAAAAGGCAGTTCATGACCCCTATAACAGTTACTTTTGTATGAACTTGAAACGTGTTTTAAACTAGATCTTTTTCTTTTAATCACTAACACATTCATTTGTCATTGACCTAAATATTTTAGGCTTTATAAGGATTAAAAATAAACCCTAAAAGTCAATTAATCATACCTGTTAATCAGAGGCAGAGAAAGGACACAGTACAGCTTGTCAGATTCGGAGCCTGACAGCATGATGTGTGTAAGAACTCCAGAGCCAAATCCAGACTCGCTCTGAACCCTCAGATTGCTGAGCAGACCCAAACCTGAGGAGGCAAAAACATTTTAGGTTCGAGTAAACAGCGGGCTTAAATATAATATGCACATGCAATAATAAAGTCACAAACCTAGTTGTGTGATTTTGCCTTTGACTTTTTCTGACTGTCTGTCCATTCCTCCGATCGCCTCTTCTTGCACACACAGTCTCTGTCTGATCAGTGCAACAGCTCCAGTTCTGACCAAAGACTGGAAGCAGTTTGGGTTGCAGCTGAGGCGCCCAAGCATCCGAAAGCATCGCCCACTGGGGTCATGGTGTTGGGTGAGGTAGTACAATAGCCCAGAGAAAACGTTCGTGTTGACGAGGGCCGTGCTGGGGTCTGAGGCGTGGGAGTAGCGCGACAAGAGCAGAAGAATAGGGGATTCTGGCGCCCAGGCCTCAGGGTGATAAGGATGATGGTAGACTGGTGTTTTTGATATCACAGGTGGGCTGTCCAGGGTGACCACACTGCAGCGAGAGGAGGCTGTAGAGGAGGATGAAGAGGCACGGAGCCTCTTTCTGGGAGGAGAGGAGATTTGGAGGGGAGATGAAGAAGGTTTTGTCAGTGAAGGTGGCTGCTCAGATTGAGGGGTGGAGGTACAGGAGGACTGTGAAGAGGAAGGCGACCCTGGTATGTTTCGAGGAGATAATGAAGCGGAGGAGAAAGAGGAACAGGAGAGCCTGACGGGTTTGGAGCGGGTGGAGGGAGAAAAGGGGGGTGGGCGCAAGGTTGAGTTTTGTGAGACCTCAGAGCAAGGTGTAAGTGGTGACGATGAGACGGAGGATTGAGGGCTGCCACCAAAGACTTCACTGCCACATGGGGATTCAGTCAGCTCACCCTCAGATGAGATCAGACCTTCTGAAACCAGCCAAGACCTGAGGAAAGAACACAGACAAAACTGAATTACAAAGGATCACAATTAAATTATATGATTGGCATGTTCGTATTTCCATACATACTCTCTGAATTTGATAATCAATGAAGTTGCAGACAAAAAAAAGCTTGTTATTGAAGGATTTTTGAAGACCCATAAAAAAATGATTCCCCTGGCTTCATAAAATAATAGTTGAACCACTGATGTCACATGGACTACTTTAATGATGTCCTTACTACCTTTCTGGGCCTTGAACGTGTCAGTTACGTTGCTGTCTATGCAGGGTCAGAAAGCTCTCGGATTTAATCAAAAATATCTTAATTTGTGTTCTAAAGATGAACAAAGGTCTTAGGGGTTTGAAACGACATGAGGGTGAGTAATTAATGGCAGAATTTAAATTTTTGGGTGAACTGTCCCTTTAAAAAAATTAGTTTATGAAAGTGTGGCAAGAAAAGAATAACACAACAAGATATTAATCCACTAACAATGTTTTTACAGGAAGTCATGCTATAATTGAAAAATTGATGTCAGATCCATGTCAGTTAGAATTGTTGAATAAAGTCATTATTTTAGCTTCATAAAATTAAAGTTGAACCACTGATGTCACATGGAATATTTTGTTGATGTTCTTGGTACCTTTCCAGGCCTTGAATGTGGAAGTGCCCTTGCTGTCTATGGAGGGTCAGAAAGCTCTCAGATTTCATTAAAAATATCTTAATTTGTGTTCTAAAGATGAACGAAGGTCTTACGGGTTTGGAACGACATTAGCGTGAGTAATTAATTACAGAATTTTCATTTTTGGGTGAACTATACCCTTAAGGCAAGACAAAAATTATAAAGAAAAATGGTGTACAATTTAGTCAGCAAAGTGTGAAAATATGGTATGATGTTCATTTTCATATGTAAATGATTTAGTATGTTCTGCTTTTGATAAAACTATAAATAGCTGACCTAAGGCTGAGGAAGCTGGAAGATCCCGACGTCTGGTCTTTGCTCACATCCTCCCTCTTGTTCCCTTCAAGGGCTGAGAAGTCAAACGAGTCAAAACATGAGGTCATCAGTTCAGAGCATGGAGAACTAGAGGACAGGCTGGCGTCCATCTTTCCTGCAGTCGGTTCTTCTCCATGAGCAAGCTCAACCAAACGCTTGATCAGCAGCGGAACCAACCCGAGCTCCTGCAGCTGTTCAAGAGCAGATTCATCGTAGACAAAGTCCACACAAGCTAGAAAGGCGAAGCGTGTGAGCGGATGGTTTTGATGGGCGGATAAGAAGCTGATCAGCACCTCCAGTCCCCCGCTCTCCTTTACTTTAGCCCTGTTCACAGCCTCTCTGCAGCACAGACACAAGGCCTTGAAAAACACACCTGACTTCAGAGGGTCTTTCTTCACTTCTTCTGCAAATTTCTGAATGACTCCTAATGAACCGACCAGCGGCCTCAGGCAGCCTTGAGAGCACAAGTTAGCCAGAGTCTTCAAAGCAAGTTCTTCCAAAGGCCGACCATCTTCTCCCGAGGCAAGGACCCCCAGATGAGTCAATGCCCCGGATCTGGACATCTCTCTGGCGCACTCTGCACTGCAGCCTCTAGTGAGCTCATGAATGGCACGAAGAGACGCCCGTCTCAGACCTGAAGGGTACTCTGGAGCAATGAACAAAGCGAGAGATGGGACAGCGCCTTGTGAAAGCAGCAGAAGCCGGTTGGCAGGCGTGTCAGAAAGGTAGACGAGTGCACGGGCAGCAGATTGGACACATTCAACTTTAGGAGCACAGAGCTCAGGGACTGGAGTCAGTGAAGAGGGAGAGGATGGAGGTGGAGAGACAGACAGGCAGAGCAGAAGTAGTGGAACACCACCTGAGTGAGAGAGACATAAATATATTGATTTTAAGGCTCAGAGTATTTTACAATCTGTGACTGAATATAATGGAGGAGAATGAAAACGTGGGACTAACCCGCAGAGTGGACCTCAGCAGAACCCTCTGGGTCCATCGCGAGATTTCCCAGAGCGCGTGCTGCTCGATTTTGTACCGTCTCTACAGAAACATTTCTCTTGAGGACATCCACTACAAAAATAAAAGATCATTATGATTTATGATCATAACTATTTAGGCAAAAAATCAGCATTTCTGTGATGTGATGACATAGAAAAACCATTTTGGTTTTCCCCCAATAAGACTTAAGTGAAAAGCTCTCAAAAGTTTTCTCATTTTAGCTTAGTGTAAAGAATACTCTAAAGAATCTTTTTCCACTATAGAGAACCATTTGTGCAATGAAACGTTTCTATGAATCCATAGATGCCAGTGAAACATTTTTTTTTTTTTTTTTAAGATTTTATTTTTTCTGTGATCTCATGTGAGTGAGAGTTTGTCATCAGAGACGAAATATAATTGAATGGGGGAGAGGAGGTTATTTTGATTAAAGATTGCGAAGGCACAAGAATTCATGATTTATGATGGATTAATAATAATGATATGCACTAATGAATCATTTATAACAGTCACTGCAATATTCCAAAAATAAAAAGAATGCTCAATTCTGATTTCATAATGACTTTAAGGAATTAGTTCACTTCCAGAATAAAAAATTCCTGATAATTCACTCACCCCTATGTCTTCCAAGAAGTTCATGTCTTTTTTTCCAGTGTTTTTGAGGAAAACATTCCAGGATTTTTCTCCATATAGTGGACTTCAATGGGGTCAAAAGGCCTAAATTGCCATTTCAATGCAGCTTCAAATGGCTCTACACGATCCCAGCCGAGGAATAAAGGTCTTATCTAGTGAAACGATCAGTCATTTTCCAAAAATAAATAAATAAAAATAACAATTTATATACTTTTTAACCACAAATGCTCGTCTGGACTTAAGTAAGGCCATGAGTGATGTAGGTGGAAGTACCGACCCAGTGTTTACAAACTGAGAATGAAGAATTAACCATGCATCACCTTTCCAACATGATTATGCACACATGCATGGCGGAGCTAGTGCAAGATAAAGATGCTTTTTTTTCGTGGAATCGTGGATCGTTTCACTAGATAAGACCCTTATTCCTGGGCTGGGATTGTGTAGAGCTCTTTGAAGCTGCAATAAAACTGCAATTTGGACCTTCAACCCGTTTGCCACGTTTAAAGTCCACTATATGGAGAAAAATCCTGGAATGTTTTCCTCAGAAACCTTCATTTCTTTTCGACTGAAGAAAGAAAGACATGAGCATCTTGGATGACAAGGGGTGAATAAATTATCAGGAAACTTTTATTCTGGGAATGAACTAATCCATTAAGAAGTTAGTGTTACTGAGCAATTTCACTGTAATGTACGTCTTTTATACACACATATAAACATATAAAAATGTGTGGAAAATAATGTCAGATGTCAGAATAAAAAATTGTAACGATCTTTGTGAAGCCTTTGAGTTACTTACCAACAACAGATATGCCATCAAGCTTTCTTACCTATGAGAAGAATATAAAAAAAAGCATTGATCACATACAAAAAATATATGAAATGCAAGCTACACATTAAAGCAGGATCTTTCTTACTTCTACTCTTGTCTGTTTTTCAGTGCAGCAGTTGGCCAGGATGCTAAGTGCCAGGTCCAGAAACTTTCGGGAGCTTTCTGGTCGCTTGAGGAGATCCAGCAAAGGAGGGAGTCCTCCTCGTGACTGGTAGCGGGCTATCCTGCCACCACCTCCTTTGATGTGCTGCATCCGAATGGCCACCAGTGCCCTCCACTGACCAGCTTTGAGTCTCTTGTCTGCATCCCGGGCTTTGTCACCTCCAATGATGGGCTTATTGTCTGCTCCTGACAGTCCACTGCTGTGACTGTCTGCCAGTGTGCGTGTTTTGGACAGCTGAGCCAAACACCAGGTCAGAGAGGATTCTGGGAGAGGAGTGGAGGATGCATCCGAGGTGCTGTTCGAATGTCGTTTAATCACTTGTTCTGAAGGTGCAGACATGATGAACCAGGAGTCCAGAAGCACCTCCCCACCTCCACCCCTGTTTTGTAACTTAATTACTTTATCTTCTTAATATTGTAAGGTACAACAATATTTCAGTGGATTTAAATAACTTTGGAACAACACCAAACACGTATTACATCTAGAATAAAAATAAAATGAAAAATAAATAAAATAAAAAAGCACATCAACTAACACAAAACTCTCCTATGATTCACACATTCCATTCACGGAGAAACAAGCATTCGAAAAACTACAACTACCATGTTCATCAATCAAAGCTAACCCAGAGCAATGACTTCTGGGAAATGAAGTCTTTTAACCAATGCGATATATTTCATCACGGCCTACAGTGGGAGGTAGGCCACAAAAAACTAAATCCTTGACAGTACTGCCTGAGAGTAATCTATTTGGGTGTATTTTGATGTTTCGATGAAGAGTGAGAAGGCTTCGTTAACTTTTCATTTTACTCACGTCAATTTTCCTACGCGCTACAAAGCGCAATCGCCTCAGATTTGCACTGGCGCCATCTTTAGTAGAGCGACAAACAGGAGGGTTTTTCAGAAAGGGAGGGGTATTTGTAGATTCAGTCTCTTTAGAGCCTATGGGAGTTGTAGTTTCAGGATAGCTCGTTTATTGACTTTATTTCATATTTAAGATAACGGAACAGTAAAAGTGTATAAATTCGTGTATGCAGATATTTATGTTCCCATACAGAAGAAAACAAGCTGTGAGTTTTGATGTTCTGCCTTGCGCTCGAAACATCTGTGAAACCAACAGCACGCATTTCCCACAATCCTCTCTCACACGCCATGTTCATTTCCGGAAAAATACAACAACACCCTGTTCAGCGCTGTCTGCTGCAAACGAGGTCGTTGTTATTATCATCGCTGCTGTCGACGCTCGAAAAAAACTCATCGCTGGAGTTGTTAAAATCCACGATTAGTCGCGATAACGTTTGACGAGATTAATATAAAATAAATGCAACATGGAGGTCATTGAGTCAATTGTTACAGACGCCATTGAGGTGGAGGACTCAACAACTACTGTTACGACTTTGGAGACCGAAAAGTCAAAAACAGGTAAGATGTGAGTAAGTCAATGCAGAAGTGTGTGCACCAGGCATCGCCAGCGAGGAGGACACGGTGAGCCTGATGGTACAGATTGGCCTTCTCATCAGTTTTAGGTTACTTAGAAGAGCTGGAATAGATTTATTACCGTATATTTGAACAAGCATACATCCCTAACATCCAGTTTTCTAGAATAGTTTAATTGCATGTAGTATTTTCTAATATTTTGTGTGGAATAATGGTACAAGTTAAATAAAAAGTAAATAAAATGTTTATTTTTAATATTTTTCATTTAACCTGAAATATTTCTGTCCCTCCATTGTTCTTACAGCCCAATGCTTCAAAAGTTCATAAAGACATCAGAAATCTATATAAATCATATGAAGAAACTCTATTACTTTATATGATGAACATATTTCATTTAGACGTTATTTCATTTAAATAATTCACTTTTTTCATTAGCCTAAATTAAAGGGATGGTGCACACAAAAAATGAAAATTCTGTCATTAATTACTCACCTTCATGTCGTTCCAAACCTACAAGACCTTCATTCGTCTTCAGAACACAAATTAAGATATTTTTGATGAAAGAGCTTTCTGACCCTGTGTAGACAACAACACAACTGACATGTTCAAGGCCCAGAAAGGTAGTAAGGACATTGTGTTGATCGTGTTGCTTCCAACTTAAATAATGTAACTACAGTTGAGGTCAAAAGTTTAGATACACCTTGCAGAATCTGCAAAATGCTAATTTTACCAAAATAAGAGGGATCATACAAAATGCATGCTATTTTTTATTTAGTACTAACCTGAATTTACATAAAAGACATTCACATATAGTCCATATAGTCCACAAGAAAAAAGAATAGTTGAATTTAAAAAAATGGCCCTGTTCAAAAGTTTACATACACTTGATACTTAATACTGTGTTGTTTCCTGAATGATCCACAGCTGTGTTTTTTTTGTTTAGTGTTAGTTGTTCATGAGTCCCTTGTTTGTCCTGAATAGTTAAACTCCGCTGTTCTTCAGAAAAATCCTTCAGGTCCCACTTTTTTATTGTTTAAGCATTATTGTGTATTTGAACTATTTTGTCTAAATATCATATATTTTTTTTGCCCTTCAGAAGCTACAGAAGATAGTTACATGTTTCCCAGATGACAAAATAAGTTAAATTTACCATCATCTTCAAATTCAAAAAGTTTTCACCCCCCGGCTCTTAATGTATCATGTTTCCTTCTGGAGCATCAGTGAGTGTTTGAATCCTCTGTAATAGTTGCATATGAGTCTCTCAGTTGTCCTCAGTGTGCAAAGATGGATCTCAAAATCATACAGTCATTGTTGGAAAGGGTTTAAATACACAAAATGCTGAAAAACCAAAGAATTTGTGGGACCTTAAGGATTTTTCTGAAGAACAGCAGACAGTTTAACTGTTCAGGACAATCAAGAGACTCATGAACAACTATCACTAAACAAAAAAAAACAGCTGCGGATCATTCAGGTAACAACACACTATTAAGAATCAAGTGTATGTAAACTTTTGAATATAAATTCAACTATTATTTTGTGGACTATATGTAAACATCTTTTGTGTGAAATATCTTATTCAGGTCGATACTAAATAAACAATAACATGCATTTTGTATGATCCCTTATATTTTGGTAAAATAACTAACATTTTGCAGATTCTGTGTAAACTTTTGACCTCAACTGTATATATTCTAAATATTTGATTACATTCTTGTTCTTAACTAACGATCAACTAATAATCTTTTTCATTCAGAGTTTGTGTGGACACTACAAGCTACATGGCATCTCGTCCACGTTCGTTTGGACATGGACCCGGAGTTTGACCAGCCCGTGTGCAAGAAGAAGAAGCTGTGGGAGACTGTGGCTGAGAGAGTGACTGCAAAACTGAGAGCTGAGGAAGGCACCGATGTCTCCGTCAAAGCCTTCGAATGCGACCTGAAGTGGAGAAACATGTTAGCGACGTATCGCAAAAATGCTGAGCGAGCCAAAAGACTGGGAACCAATAGTGTTCACTGGGAGTTCTTCAAGGAGATGCACGAAGTGCTGGGAAGGAGCTACGAGGAGGTCGAGGCTCAGCGCAAGGCCAAGCTCAATGGCACCAAGCTGGGCAAGGCCATAGCCAGCAAACGATTCACCCCGATACTTCCCACACCCACTGCTACAGCACCACAGTTACCCAACACTAGGCCTCCTCAGGATTTGCTGCAGTTGTACCTGGAGCTGCAGGAGAGGAAGCTAAACATGTGGGCTCAGCAGAAAGCTCTGGAAGAGAGGAAGATCGAGGCTATCAATAATTTGGCACGTGCCATTACTTGCCTGTCCCAGAACAATACCATACCAGTGCCCAAAGAGTGTTTGACAGACACCCCCGTTTCGCCAGGAATTCCCAGGAATTAGTTGTGTGCTAATCATTGTCTTTTTGGATGAGAAATTGATTATTATTTTTAAAGAAATGTGAAATATCTTGCACCCTTTTCAGAGAATTGAAGAGTTTAATTCAACAGCGACTTGTTGAAATATGCTTGGTTTTCCTTTCCTTCATTATTAATTGTTGCCACATTCATGTAAAATGAGTAAAGGACAAGTTGTACATAGTCTTTTTGTGTTTTAATAAAAGAATGTTTATCACAATTTGTTTCTGCTAAAGCTTTTTTTATACTACCAAATATACATTAATTACACACAGAATCTCAAGAGCTGTAAAAGGATAGTTCACTCAAAAATAACAATTCCCACCATCACTTACATATTGTTCCTAAGGTGTTTTGTTTTGACACGAATGGACCTATGTTATTATCATTCACTTGGTTACACTTTACAATAAGGTTCCATTAATTAATGGTTTAACTAACATGAACAAACAATGAACCATATATTTATTACAGTATATATGGGCCATAATATAGAATTGGTCCAAACTGCTGTCCCACAACCAAAAAAAACGTATTTAAAAAGCATTTAAGTATTTAAAATGTAGATGTTTACTAAGATCTTTTTATTATCTATCGAAACCCACAATAATATTTAAAATATCAGCAAGCTTAATATATATAAAATCATCGTTTAGAGGGTACTTGCAATTGGAAGGTGGCTGTCCCAATCCCTAACTCCTAAATTTCAACTTAAAATAATATTGAAATATTTTTGTTATTTTTAAAAATATCTTTTTAAACCCTTTTTCTTTTAATTTATATTTTCTTATATTATATTTTCCATTGGCTGAGACTGATTTTAACTACACCCCTACATTTATGATCAGGAAATATTAATTTGTCCCCCTCGCTCATAGCTACGTGTTGAGTAGATACACTGGCAAAAGTTTGGAAACACCCCTGGCAAAGTGTGGTTTTGGACAATATCAGCATAAATCCTTATCATTTTTTGGTGCAAAAATATTAAAGTAACTTGACATTATCATTGAAGAGCAGCAATAATGAATTTCATTTTGATTACATAATAATGGCAATATATACATGTCAAAGTCAGACATGCCCCTTTGACTGTTTAAATTGTTGCAAAATGAGTAAAATGAGTAAAGCACAAATTGCACATTGTATTTTTATGTTTTAATAAAAAAGGCATACAAAATGTGTATATCATTTTTTTCTGCAAAACTTCTTTATATCAACAAATATTCATTAATTACACACTCAATCTTTGAGCTTTAAAGTGATTAAAAGTTCACCCAAAAATGACAATTTAATCTATTTTATCATTTAAGTGTCCCTTAAACCTTTAAGATATTTGTTCATCACAAATTAAGCTAATTTTAATCAAACTTTGGTCCATTCGACTAAAACGTTGATTCATATGGATTATTTCGTTTTGCACTTTTTGATGAATGAAAGTTTTGGTTTCAGTGAATGGATAAAAATGATGAAAGAATACTAAAATCTACATTTGTTTTCCAAAGATGAACGAGTCACATGGGTTTAGAATGATGTGTGAAGGATGTCTTTTTTGGGTGAACTATCCCTTTAAATATGTAAATCAGTGTCAAAATTCTTATTGTGGCGCTGCTTCCAATGTGCTATAAAGCAGATTCACTACAGTCTCCCTCATTTTCACCCCAGCAGCATCTTCATTTACCTCTTCAAGATCTTCCGGTATGCTTCTGTCTATCAGTCCCTTTGTCACATCCCCCATGTCCAGAAAAACATTGTGTAATACGCAAGCAGTCAGAACCACTGCTTTTGCTCTCTCATAATTTCCCATGTCCAAATATCTCAATTTCTGGAATCGCTCTTTTAAGTCCGCCACAGCTTGGTTGAATCGGCTCAAATGGCTCCTCACCGATTTGTTGTAGAGGTTTTCCTGTGGGTTTCGACCTGCTGAAAACGGAGTAAGTATTTGTTCTGTGAGGGGGTATCCGACTCTGGCTATCAGGCAGGTCCCTGGAGGCAACATCTCAGGGTTTTGCCGAATCCTTTCAGCTAATGTGCTTCCTGTGTCTTTTTCTGACCCTTTGCTAATGTGGCAGTAAATGAAGCGACCCTTGTCATTGCAGACCAACTCCAAGTTCAGCCATGAATCTGGATGTGCTTCGTTCTTAGGTCTCTTGGCTTCCGGAGCGTCGCTCTCGCTGTCCGGTTTGCCAGCAGGCAGGCGGATGGGGATGCGCGTGTCACCCAGCACCCCGAGCACTTGAGGAAGACCTCTCTCTTCCAGACCCTCATTGCGACTCAGCCAGCTGGAGAAAGGAAGCAGATGCCGTAGGACCTCCTGTCCTACAGGGCGAAAGGAGAAAACAGCTGTACAATGAGTAAACCTGCTAAATAACTTCAAAGTGTTATTTATCATCAATAATATACTGTTATAGTTTTTGTTCATATTTTGAAATAGACTTGATTTTTCTATTTTCTATTTTTATCTCTTTCTTGCCATTAAAATAGCCATAGATTCTGAGTTTAAATAATTGTACCTGTAGGCCACTGAATGACCCGATCCTTTTGTGCGATCACTTGATCACAGAAAGAGAAGAAGATCCTGTGAATATTTCCCTTTTCCAGATGGAAACTAGAGGATACGCTGCGATAGCTGATGCGTCTGGACAGGAGGGTGAGGGACAGGAGGACAGTGTGAGACAAGGACAGTCGAGCTCTTCCAGACAATCGGTTCTTGCTGTAGCTTGTGTTGGAGCTTTGCAGGAAATTTGTCACATACTGCAAGAAATTACAAGACATTTTGATGTATACTGCCATTTAAAAGTTTGGGATTAGTAAGACTTAATGTTTTTTTTTAAAAGTCTCTTATGCTTAGCAAGGCTGTGTTTTTGTTGTTTTTTTAATTAAAAATACAGAAAAAACAGCAATATTGTGAAATATTATTGCAAATTTTAAAATAGTTGTTTTCTATTTTAATATACTTTAAAATGTAATTTATTCCTGTGATGCAAAGCTGAATTTTCAGCATCATTACTCCAGTCTTCAGTGTCAAACGATCCTTCAGAAATCATTCTAATATGCTGATTTATCATCAATGTTGGAAACAGTTGAGCTGCTCAATATTGATTATAAATCAGCATATTATTTCTGAAGAATCACGTGACACTGAAGACTGAAGATTTCAGTAATGAGGCTGAAAAATCAGCTTCGCTTCACAAAAATAAATTATATTTAAAGTATATTAAAATAGAAAACTATTATTTTAAATTGCAATAATATTTCTGTATCTTTGATCAAATAAATGGAACTTTGATGAGCATAAGAGACATTAAAAACATGATAAATCTTATGGATCCCAAACTTTTGAACAGCAGTGTAAAGCAGTGACTTCTTGTTTATGACTCGCTGCGTAATGATTAAGAATAAGGATTGTAAAAGTATTTTTTACTCACAATTTCTTCTTGATAATTTATGCAAGTTAAATTTGATTTATGTTTCAACATAAACATTTAGCTGATAATAAGAACCAAAGATCATTAATAATAATTGTGCACCAATAATAAATGATCAAAAGCATATTACAATGCTTTCCGAAGGATCGTGTGACACTGAAGACTGGAGTAATGACAAAACAGTTCACCTTAGCCATCACAGGAGTAAGTCACATTTGAAATGGTTATATTTTACAATATTACTGTTTTTACTGCATTTTTAATCAAATAAATGCAGTCTCACGCAGCAAAAAAAAAAAAAAAAAAAAAAAAAGTTTTTATTGTTGTTCAGAATGACTTAAAAAACAAGCTGTTATTTTTGTATTATTTCTTTGCACGCAAAAATTATTCTTGTAGCTTCATAACCACAGATGTCACATGAACTGTTTTAATGTCCTTACTACATTTCTGGGCCTGTCTATGCAGGGTCAGAAAGCTCTCGAATTTCATCAAAAAATATCCTAATTTGTGTTGTGAAGATAAACTAAAGTCCTATGGGTTTGAAACGACATGAGGGTGATTAATTAAATCCAGAATTATTTTTCTGTGAACTCTTTAATGCTTGTTTTGTCTTATTTTAAACCATTTCAAGTCATATAGCGGCCACCTCGTTGAGAAATACAGATGTAAAGTGAGAAAATGAATCATGAAAATTGCTATTACATACGAAGTGCATGAGATAACGGACCTACCTGTACAGTAGGATTTGCCTCCATGACTTCAGTAGCATGTGCACGCTGCAAGGCAGACTCCTTAACAGGCTTCCTGGACTCTGACACCTGAGGAGTTGCTGTTTGTGCCTGATGTGATGGCGTTGAATTCTCCTGTTGAGATGCTTGCGTTAACACAGCTGCCTGCTCCTGGACCTGGGCCACCAGGTCGGCCTCTATCATTTCTTCCACTGCACGGTCCAGTCGCTGGTCAAGCTCCCAGTGAGACAGCGGCTCCCATTCAGCCTGGATCACGTCCATTATCACCCGTCCTGCGGCCGCCACGTTACCTTTACGAAGGTCCATCTAGATGCAGTTTTTGGTCGGATTAATATAGGAGTACACGGATGAAGCTAGCCAAGTAAGTTTGTCTCTCCAAAAACATACGTTAAACGTTGCTAAGTGCTACTACAATAGATACGGCAGAGTAACTGAAGTAAATATCTCAGTTTAAGCAATAGTGAAGGTAAAACCAGTAAGATATGTCAGTAGATACTACCGCTATATATATATGAATGAACTAACTCACTGTTATAGCTTAACTAACGTTACTGATTGAGTAAACAGACAGATGCGATTTTGAAATTAAACAAGTCTTAAAACTTAAATTACTTCGTGGCACGACCATATTAACTATAACCTGAAACCAAAACACGGAGAAGATAATTGAATTGACAAACCTTTAAAACAGACGGTGCTCTGTCCATTAGCTTCTGTTGCTAGATAGATGATCTACTGCGCATGCGCACATTCAACACCTACGATTAGTCCTATGATTTCAAAACAACATCCATTAACTAAATCACGCTTAAATCTTATTAGTTATCAATTGGTTGTAGACAACAGCAATATGATAAAATGGTCATTGCGTTAATATAGTGACAGACATATAATGTTTTATAGCAAAAAGGTTAACTTAATTAATTAAATTTCTCTTTACGAATCCTTATTTTTCTTGGGCTACCCAGTATTTATAGAAAACTGTCGATATATCAGTTATGACCTTTTCTCTTTTAAGTTGTTCTTTACTAGATTTGTCATGTTAATAAAAGAAAATTCTAGATTTTATCTATATTAGTAGTGATTGGAGGTCCGACCTGACATCTCAACAGATTTGAATTTTTTAATGACGATGTTTAATTGCAGTTCCGTGCAGCACATAATTTAAACAAATTCATGTAAAACATATAAATGTAATGAGCATCAAGCAATACTCATTACTAAAACTCATATTCTTAATAGAATTTAAAGACGTTTTAATAAAATATGTTGATTTAAACCAACTCTGTTTCATATAGCCTGCTTTTTGATCAAGTTCTAAACATATTTCCAGTGTAATTTTTCCATTCGTATATGCAAAAAATATTTGCCACTAAAATGGATGAAACTTGATCGAACGAAATGATCAATTATTGTCATGTTTTGGGCTGTACTAATCGGTCGAACCGGGTAAAACATTTATAGAACTATAGACTGCCAAAAGTTATAACAAATCAAGGAGAAGAGTGCAAAAAACTGCCTGAGAAACAAAAGGTGTTGTGGTTGGCCAAACTGAACCAGGATTTCCAGGGCAAGAATCTTTACATTTGTGTTTGTTCTTATTTCCGGTCAGGTAGTTGAAATATTAGGCTAATATCTTAATTAATGCTGCTCCTAAATATCTTTACCACCTATTAACTGTAGTTTGTCAAAATATTGTGCCCTTTCCTGCTTAGTCCTAAATCACAGACCTTCTCTATGTTTTAGCAGCTTCCACACATTTTTTACGTGGTTTAGACAGCATAAATTATCAAAACAACGTATTCCGTAGTACATTAACCATGCAATCCATGCTGTTGTTTACATTCGAGTATCCAGGTAAATGACCAAATCGTGACGTATATATACAGGAGTATCTCAAATTAGAATGTCGTGGAAAAGTTAATTTATTTCAGTAATTCAACTCAAATTGTGAAACTGGTGTATTAAATAAATTCAGTGCACACAGACTGAAGTAGTTTAAGTCTTTGATTCTTTTAATTGTGATGATTTTGGCTCACATTTAACACAAACCCACCAATTCACATCTCAACAAATTAGAATACTTCATAAGACCAATTAAAAAAAAAAAAAAAAAAAAAAACATTTTTAGTGAATTGTTGGCCTTCTGGAAAGTATGTTCATTTAGTGTATATGTACTCAATACTTGGTAGGGGCTCCTTTCGCTTTAATTACTGCCTCAATTGGGCGTGGCATTGAGGTGATCAGTCTGTGGCACTGCTGAGGTGGTGTGGAAGCCCAGGTTTCTTTGACAGTGGCTTCAGCTCATCTGCATTTTTTGGTCTCTTGTTTCTCATTTTCCTCTAGACAATACCCCATAGATTCTCTATGGGGTTCAGGTCTGGTGAGTTTGCTGGCCAGTCAAGCACACCAACACCATGGTCACTTAACCAATTTTTGGTGCTTTTGGCAGTGTGGGCAGGTGCCAAATCCTGCTGGAAAATTAAATTAGCATCTTTAAAAAGCTGGTCAGCAGAAGGAAGCATCCACCCTTCTCCACCCTTCCTCCAGACTCTAGGACCTTGGTTTCCAAATGAAATACAAAACTTGCTCTCATCTGAAAAGAGGACTTTGGACCACTGGGCAACAGTCCATTTCTTCTTCTCCTTAGCCCAGGTAAGACGCCTCTGACGTTGTCTGTGGTTCAGGAGTGGCTTAACAAGAGGAATACGACAACTGTAGCCAAATTCCTTGACACGTCTGTGTATGGTGGCTCTTGATGCCTTGACTCCAGCCTCAGTCCATTCCTTGTGAAGTTCACCCAAATTCTTGAATCGATTTTGCTTGACAAGCCTCTCAAGGCTGCGGTTCTCTCAGTTGGTTGGGCATCTTTTTCTTCCACTCAACTTTCTGTTAACATGCTTGGATACAGCACTCTGTGAGCAGCCAGCTTCTTTGGCAATGAATGTTTGTGGCTCACCCTCCTTGTGAAGGGTGTCAATGGTTGTCTTCTGGACAACTGTCAAATCAGCAGTCTTCCCCATGATTGTGTAGCCTAGTGAACCAAACTGAGAGACCATTTTGAAGGCTCAGGAAACCTTTGCAGGTGTTTTGAGTTGATTAGCTGATTGGCATGTAACCATATTATGATTTGTTGAGATAGTGAATTGGTGGGTTTTTGTTAAATGTGAGCCAAAATCATCACAATTAAAAGAACCAAAGACTTAAACTACTTCAGTCTGTGTGCACTGAATTTATTTAATACACGAGTTTGACAACTTAAGTTGAACTTTTCCACGACATTCTAATTTATTGAGATGCACCAGTATATTCTTATAGCTAAATATGATCCTCCTATCACCACGTGTGCAAGTGTTCTTGGTACTGATGTTGCTGTATATACCCTAATATGTCAGCAATGACGGTGAGTCCTTTAAACTGGTATTTATTTAAAAAATACAAATGAAACAAAATAAAATAGGCCTCCTGACACAACTATATATGACATCATAAAGAGCCTTTAAAGCGATCTGGAAAGAAGTGTTCTAAAGTGTTCTAAGTTAAAAGTTGAGGTTCAAATTATGTACCTGTCCTGTTCTCCTCTTAGGATTTCTGACACGCTTCTCTGTTGTACATAGTACTTTACCTGCTGCCCAGTGTTATGTAGACCCCTTATGGTATGTAAAAGCACGTTAAGTCGATATAGTTGCCCACCACACACAACGTACTACACCACACTGGGCATTTACGACTCTACACAGCCTCCCCTGCACATCTACAGACCACCACAGCCTGGCAGGGGGGCCGTGTAGAGTCGTAAATGCCCGGTGTGGTGTAGTACGTTGTGTGTGGTGGGGGGTGTGACACAGTGATTGATAACAGAAAGGCGAGGTGGTTATTCTCTCTAACCAAATTAGCTTTAATGGTTTATACCAACCCCGCCCTTCATTAATAATGGTTGTTAATCACTGTTAACACCTGCTATAAACCATATTTATGAGTAGATACTCATCAAATTCATATTCAAATAATGAGGAAAAAAAATAACCAAAGAGTTCAAAACACATTAAATGATATTCAATAAAATGCAATAAACTCAGAGGTGAAACTGATTATTGTGTTGATTTTGTCTTGATTTAAACACTTCAAACTCAGCAAGATGTGATGCAGCATCCAAAGACTACAGTGCATGTTTAACTTACATAAACCGGAAAATATAGTAGACAGAATAACTCCTCCACAGACTGGACTGCTGTAGACTAGGCCAGTAATAGGACTATGTTCAATGATATGGAAATCAGTGGCATAGCAATAGTAAGAGAAAGTGTTTTATCTACCTTTTTCTTATCATAAGAGTGGGTGCAACCATTTGCAAATTTTATGGGTCAAGCTTCTGGTCTCATCCACGTCCAGCTTTTTTTTTAGTTGTAAAAAACTTGTTTTGCCGCTTGACATTTTAAATTAGTGTCTTACCATATATTATCTTAATTATGAGTATACTGGTCTGTAGTGCAGATAGTTTTGCCGTTTACTGCACATTGTTATTCTTCTCGTTATTTTCCTATAGCTGATAATGAACCAGAAGTCTCGCCCATAGGCTTACTTCCACACTGAGGAAAAAGGTGGATAAAGAGTCCTTATAAGTCTTATAAGTCCTCCAAATACACTTCTAGGCTAAATGAGAGACAGTTCTCGGTTAAATGAGTCATCAGTGATCCAATCTGAATCGTTCACGTTTTGTGAATCGGACCAATCGATTCATTTAAAAGTTCCAGAGCATCTAAAAGCCCAGATATTACAGAAGTATTTAAGGGAAGTTTTTGCACGATTGTGATTATGTGTGCTGTTTTCTTAATTTTGGAAACTTCAGTTGCTTGGTTTTACTAATAAAGAAACTGAAACAGAACTTAATCTTATAAATCTTTCACTTTTAAGTTTCAAATGCATAAATGCAAACTTTTAAATGTCAAAGCACATTTTCAAAAGTAAACACTGAAGGGAAGAAAGCATTGTCTTCATGCATTTGCTATTTCTTGTTAATTTTCTTCTCTTTTGTTGCTCTTTTTTTTATTCTATTGCTGGTTGTTATTCTGTTACATAGCAATTACATCTGCATATTTACAAATAATAAAAGCAAAAAACTAAAACCCCAAAAAGGAACAGCATTAATAAACAGACGTTGAACATTAGACAAGGAGTGGAAAAGGGCTGATTTTAATTTATTTAAACGCAGTTACAGATACTGCAGCATAATTTTGTTTTTAACTTTTTTGTTTGTTTTTTTTGCAAGAGCACTGTGAAGGAACACTGCCATCACTGAGAAGAATAAGGGTGAGTTTGCAAAAACATTAGGATCTTCCGGGGTTTTTTTTTTGTTTTTTTTTGGGATGAACACAATGTCAGCATTTGTGTTAAAGTTAAACATTCACTTGTTCAAGCAACTGCGCCGAAAGGCTTCAATCTTATTGATCTCGTTACATTTTAATTGATTCTTTCCACCATTTTAAAATGCCATACACACGCACACACACAAAGAAAAAAAAACTGACTAGCATTTACACTCCCCTTTGATTTAAATACAAAATCAGGGAATTAAATGTCAATACTTAGGCTTCCAAACAAATATTGAAAAGAAACAAGCGGACGCTACTACTCTCCTCCAACACAAGATTGTAAAGAAAAGCAAAACACACTTCAGGAAGCAACAATGTGAGTGGAAAAATGTATTTACAATGAAACCACTGTATGTCAGAATTCACCTTAACCATGTGCTGTGTATTCATTTGCAGGTATAACCTGACGGCATCCATGCCCATTCTGATGCTCAGTAAGTTCCATGTGCATTTACACTATATTAAAGTCGGTAACGTAAAACGATTCAGCCTATGGCCTTTCGCACCCCAATAAAATTATGCAGGATCTAAATAAGAATAATTATAATATCAATACTCATTAACACACAACAGCGTACTGTAAATGCGATCAGTAAAGTGGGCATTTGTAAAACCTTACAGCCACAAACACGAACCCACCCCGGCCCCCAACAGATCGAAACGCACAAAAAAAAAAAAAAAAAAAAAAAAAAATCACAAAACATTTAACTCTTCAAACATAACATCTGCGTGAATTAAATAAGAAGCACAGGTTTAAATACTCAGATATCTAACCACCTCTGACGGGGGACTAACAGCTGTCTGACAAATGAGCAAATTCATTCAGAAATCAGGGAAAACATTACCAAATCAAAATGTGCCTGCGCCAAAAGGGACGTTGTGATTGATGGATTAACCTGTAGATGAGCAGACACTGAACATCGGAAGGGTTTGCGACAATACAGTGAGAGTAAGCTGCTAGTGCTCGATGGGACGCGTGGAGTAACAGGGAGAGCGATTCAAATTTCTCAGCAAAGTTACAATATCACACAAGATCACTCTCACTCATGCTTCCCCCCTCTTTTTGTAACTCAAGACGCACCACCATCTTAAAACACGTGTGTTTTGCTCGTCCGCTGTTCTGGACACTCTTTAACCCCCCCGCCCCCGCTTTCTCCCCAAACCCACCCTCCCCCCTTTCCCAACCCTTTATCGCCAGTTCCTCCTTCACTGCACGGCTTGTTCGTTGGCAGTGCTGCCCGAGTCTTGAGGCTTCATCACATCAGGAAGCTCAGGGGGGCTGGAGAAGGCCTCTATTCTTAGAGGCTCAAAAGCATCATCTGTGATGAAAACAGAGACAGGAGGCAAATTCAGATGACTACATATCATGTAGCGGGATACGGTGCAAGCGATCGAAACAAGAGCTCACCGCTGATGCGAAAAGCCAGTCCTACTGTGGCTGGAGCCTGAGGCCTGGCTGTCTGGTTTGTGAACCCACAGTCTCCAAGAGTCTTACTATCTTCTAGCAGCATGTCATCCTGAGGGACATGAAGAGATTTTTTAAGTTTAATAAAGGACATATCAAATCACTTTAACTCTAGTAGTCCATTTGAGCGAGGTCATTCATAAATTGGTCTTTCTTGTTAGATAACGTTCCCACTGTTATTGTCGTGATACACTGGATAAAGTATTAAACTAAAAAAAAAATAAAGTATTTTAATACTTTTATACACTGGTATAAAAAATGTGTCTTATAAATCTACGATTAAAGGGACAGTTCACCCAAAATGAAAATTCTGTCATTAATTAATTATTGTTGTTCCAAACCTTTAAGACCTTCGTTCATCTTAGCAACACAAATTAAGATATTTTTTATGAAATCTGCATGTTTTTTTTGACCCTGCATAGACAGCAATGTAACTGACATGTTCAGGGCCCAGAAAGGTAGTAAGGGCATCGTTAAAATAGTCCATGTGACATCAGTGGCTCAAACGTAATGTTATGAAGCTACAAGAATACTTTTTGTGCACAAACAAAACAAAAAGAACAACTTTATTCAACAATTTCTTCTCTTCCACATTAGCCCCTGTCGCACGTCTATGCAAGGTCAGAAAGCTATTGGATTTCATCAAAAACATCTTACACTGTGTTAAGATGATGAACAAAGGTCTTACGGGTTTGGAACAACATGAGGGTGAGTAATTAAAGGATTAGTTCACTTCCAGAACCACAATTTACAGATAATGTTACTCACTCCCTTGTCATCGAAGATGTTCATGTCTTTCTTTCTTCAGTTGTAAAGAAATTATGTTTTTTGAGGAAAACATTTCATTATTTCTCTCCATATAATGGACTTCTATGGTGCCCGCAAGTTTGAACTTCCAAAATGTAGTTTAAATGCAGCTTCAAAGGACTCTAAACGATCCCAGCAGAGGAAGAAGGGGCTTATTTAACGAAACAATCAGTCTTAAATAAATGTATATTTATACACTTTAACCACAAATGCTGGCATTTTCTACCTCTGCGATGCACATGCTTCCGGTTCAAGACAGTTAAAAAACTTCTAAATCATTCTACATTGCTGCAGAAATAACGATCCGGTGTTTACAAATTGAACGTGCAAAGATGATCAAATGCACTTGAAAAAAAAAGGTAAAACAGCAATGTAGGATGATTTTGAAGTTGCAGGAGGAAATGATATGGGAGTTTTTCAGCATACTCTGTCTTAAACTGGACACATGCGCATCGCACAGCTAGACAAGACAAGCATTTGTATTTAAAAAAAACAAACCAAAAAAAACAGTATAAATATTAATTTATTTAAGAAAATGACCGATCGTTTCGCTAGGTAAGACCCTTCTTTCTCGGCTGGAATTGTTTAGAGCCATTTGAATCTACATTTAAACTACATTTTGAAAGTTCAAACTCGCAGCCACCATTAAAGTCCACTATAAGCAGAGAAATAATGAAATGTTTTCCTCAAAAAAACAATTTCTTTACAACTGAAGAAAGAAAGACATGAACATCTTGGATGACAAGGGGGTGACTTATCTGTAAATTTTTATTCTGGAAGTGAACATCTCCTTTAAAACTGTGTCTTAAGAACTGGATTGACCAACTAGCAGTTAACCAAGAGGTAGTCAGTCATACTTTTCAAATTAGAATTCAAATTAGACCAATCAAGCATTTTGTAACTGTATATAATAAGTTAACGACCAATCTTGAAGAAACAAATTAGATGACTAACTTTTTAAGACTAGTCCAATCAGTTTATGCAACTGGCCTCAGTCTTCAGTGTCATGATCACTGTCAGTCACATGATCCTTCAGAAATCATTCTAATATGCTGATTTGCTGCTCAAGAAACATTTATTATAATTACCAATGTTGAAAACACTTTTGCTACTTAATATTTTATAGTGCGATACATTTTTCCAGGATTCACTGATTAATATAGTTCAAAAGAACAATCTTTTTTTGAAACAGAAATCTTTTGAAACATTATAAATGTATTTACTGTCACTTTCGATCAATTCAACACGTCCTTTCTAAATAAAAGTATACATTTCTTTTTTAAAAATCTTACCAACTCTAAATTTTCTAAAAGCAGTTGAAATTACATGACTGAATGCTTATTTTTACATAACAGGAGCGATCCAACTACATACAACCTATACTAAAAGAGCTGTAACATTAATCATTTAGATATTAATTAATAACCACCATCATCATAAACACTTTCTTTGCTGACCTTATAAAGTCTCTGATCCTCCGGCGCTCGCTTTAGGATGCCCTCCACAATCCGCTTCAGCTCATAGACTGTGGTAGACTCCTTAGCATCTGTGAAGATGGTTGTCTTGTGACGTCTGATCATCAAAAAGACATCCTGAAGAACAAACAGTTACTCAACTTTCAATCCAATCTCATTATCAACACATCTTGAACTACGGCAGAGTTCAACCTTCCACAACTCATGGCTCATTTGAGCCTTACAGATCATTTCTTGTCCTCCATACAACAAAAAGAAATCATCTTAGAAAAATTATCCTCAACAACCTCAACATGTATTTTTCATTTTTGACGTAGGGATGTAACAGTATTATCAATATCGTGGTATCGTGATAGCAAACCTGTCTTGATATTATCGTGGTCACATGATGATATGAAACGATAGGTCTTCTAGGCAAAAAGTGTCGTTTTTAAAATATGTTTAAACTTCTTATTCTAACATAAAAGGTCTTTAAAGTTGTGTTTTGGCACAGTATCTGTCAAACGAATTAAAACTGAAAGCACAATATGGCTTAATCCCTTCATCAAATCCATCCCACTGCGTATTTCATAGCGGCGCGCACTTTGTTCAGGCTATCAGCTTGTGATCTGGTGTTTTCCGCACCTCAGAACAGCTCCGTTCACAGTGAATGCAGTGAACTCGTTTATTGCATGTGCTGTGCATTTAGTACGCATTTAGGAACGCAACAGCCAGCCGTTATGCTTTACTTTAGCGGCAGATTTACTGGATCTGCAGTGAGACACATTTTTGTAATCTGGTTTTCACTGAAGCTGGAGTTTTCCATCAAAATAAAAGCTGCGGTATGAATTGCTGACAGCTAGCGGTTTAAATGGGTAACGCTACAGCAGTCCAAATTCAAAAAATCTCTTGCAAGTATAGAAATTAGGAAAGAAGTACTGTCATTTCCCAACTGTAGTGTAAAGCAAAAATTATATACCTATGAAATATTCATTTTCATTTACTTTACAGTGCAGCTGTTTTATAATATATGTATACTGATGTCATAGGAAGAACAATAATGTAAAATTGTTGTCATTATTATTATAACACTCTAATTTGTTAGGCTTCCTACAACACCAGTGTCAATGTAATTTAGACTTAGTATAACACAAATAAAAAGGGCATCGAGCCCCCTTTAAAGCTCAGGTACAAGTCAATTCACGGACTTAACTTTCTTAGTTAAGAACATGGGTTGGAGCTCTTCATTTTGAACTCTCAAAGTGCATTAGATAAAAGAATTTGCCTTTAAAATGTACAAAATTATAAAAAAAAATGTATTTAAAAAAAATAAACATCGCAATAATATTGTATCGTGGAGTTCATATCGTGATATTATCGTATTGTGACATTTTGTTACATCCCTACTTCTTTGTATTAATCTCTTCTCCTGCCGCCATCTCTCTTACCTTATATGTAACACAATATTTTATTTTGTTTACATAACTTCCTATTATTGTATTTTAGTATGGTTTCTACGTGGAATCACGTACTTTATATTTATACTTGATTTTTTTTCGTCTTCTTTGTGGGTGTGTAAGATACTCTATTTTACTTTTGCTTTTAGGGTGACTTTTTAATATTCTGCCAAGGGCCTACAGATAAAAAATAGCCTTTCTGGTCAACTGTGGCATATTTACAACCATGTTTATTAATGTGCATCGCCTCTGTAAACAAATAACCTAAACTAAACCAAATCCACCGAAACGGCTAAATGATAACAAACAACCAACTTCTATAACTCTCAACTCATTTATAGGTGAAACAACCACTGTCTTTTAAAATAAAATAAAGAACAGAAAAGCAGATGGTGAACAGCTGAAACATGTCAACTACACAACTGCAACGCTCTCTATACAAATAAAACGCTGACAGCTGCAGTTGTGTTACGTTGTTGTTGACTTAGTTACTGGCAACACCTCGGAAATGCAGCGAGTTGCCTGCGGTTTGTTTACAGCAAACAGCTAACCAGCGTTACGAATGGCTGAAAATTTGGTCAAACTAATTGTAACGTTAAACGCTGCTAAACAAACTACAACGACGGCGGGTTAGCAGAGCGAGTTATCTTTTAAAAATGGACGTGCAAAGTGCAGCTAGTAACGACGGCAGGGTAGAAACACGTAGCAACCAATCTGCGCTCGTTTGTGTTTATATTATTCATCCTCGTTTATTGCGATTAAATGACTAACGTTAGATGAGCATCTGAAAGGCACAGCCCAGAATGATCAATGACAGGACTACCCCGTTCCTACATTATGGAGCTGTCATGAAATCAACACCGCGATTAACAGCCCCGTTTCGGCCACAGACGGTGCGCAGCTCGTATACAAATAAACAATGTGAAACCTTTCGGCCCATCGGTTTTTAATACTGACTGAACAAACCGGTCGTCGAGCGCAGTGTACTCCCAATCTAATTAGTAACACAGTAAACTGGGCGGATTTAGCAGGGAATGTTAGCCGGGCTGCTAAAAATATTGCGAAACAAAGAGGACTGTGTAAAGGCTTCGTTTACACACGCTAGCCACTTCAAGTAGCGGCTAGTTTGCTTATAATCCGTCACAGTTACATTACAGTTACACAAAACGAATAAATACATTTGATCCCGATTTCATTTGCTTCCTCACTCACCATTTCTCTACGACTGTTTCGCTGACTTCTTCCACTATCCCACGCTGCACTGCGGAAATCAAAGCGATCTAGCCAGTCCTCCACAATCCCAGATGTCTTTGCGCGAACAGCGTGAACTCTTTTCTGTGCCGGAGACGGTCGCGCCCTAGTGGCCTCATATAATTCAATACATTTTTAACCAACACTTGTTGCTGAGGCACAAACCATTTTAATATAGGTTTAATGTACAGCTGTGGCTATTTCTGTGAAATGTACACTACCAAGTCAAAAGTTTTTGAACGGTATGATTTTTAATGTTTTTTTTTTTTTTTAAGAAGTCTCTTCTGCGCACCAAGCCTGCATTTATTTGATCAAAAATACAAGAAGTATTTTTGCAATTTAAAATAACTGCTTTCTATTTGAATATATTTTAAAATGTAATTTATTCCTGTGATCAAAGGGGATTTTCAGCATAATTACTCCAGTCTTCAGTGTCACGTGATCCTTTAGAAATCATTCTAATATGCTGATTTGCTGTTCAAGAAACATTTATTATTATTATTATTATCAATTTAAAACAGTTTTCACATTTTTCTTTCAGGATATTTTGATGAACAGAAAGATCTTTCTATTCATAAAAGAAACCAGAACATTTTGACTCAGCTGTTTACAAAATAATATTAGAATATTAGAATGATTTCTGAAGGATCATGTGCCTGGAGTCATGTGTTCTATAGTGAGGGGCTACTGAAAAAAAAATCAGCTTTGAAATCACCGGAATAAATTACATTTTTAAAAATACATTCAAACAGAAAACAATTATTTTAAATAGAAAAATATTTCACACTTTTACATTTTTTTTGCTGTATTTTGGATCAAATAAATGCAGGCTTGGTGAGCAGAAAAGACTTTTTAAAAACATTAAAATCTTGCCGTTCAAAAACTTTTGATGCTACAACATACATTTATTTCTTAATACACTACGTATTCTAGTGGATACATTATTATTTATGCTTAAGAAATACATTCATGTTGTAGCATTAAAATGTTTTCATTGGGATTACTGGAATGGCTAAATCTGATAATTAGAATAGGATGTCCACATACCTAGCTATTTAGTGTACAACCTACAGGGCATCTGGGACTGTGTGGCTTGCAAATACAAATATATACAAAATAAACAAAGACATTACATCAAAAGGAATATAAACGGTTTATTCGTTGATGTCGAGTCAACATTACGAAAGGTTTATCTGAAAAGAAAAACTATTTAAACATGCACATTTAATTTCAGGCACCCCACAATATCCTTTAGGATTGCCTGCAACACACAGGAGTATTTGTGGATTTATTAACATTAGATTATCTTTGCTGGCTCAATCTGCTTGAATCAGTTATTTACCAACACTACAAAAAAACATGTTTTTTCCCTACTCCTTTCCAAGCAGTTTATTTTACAATTAGCACTACTCACTTCAATACCTTTAATGGTATGTATTCATAATGCTGCAAACAATTTCAATATGAAAGTCGCAAATAAATAACATCTCAGTCAGAGTCTCTATGACTTCAGTGGTTTGCTGTTTTTCATTCTTTGCCCATGCAGTCTGTACTGAGCTTCGTCCTCACATGACCTTCAGTCTGAAGTCACACACCGGTTACAACAGGCACACTAGCAACAGAGGAAACAAAAAACATGTTGGTTTAATAGCAGCATATTTTTTTCATTAAAATTTAACCACAACATAATAGTATTATAAAGTAATACCTGGATTTCACTTTATGAAACGACAATGCAGTCTGCTGATTCTCCTGTGTTAACAAAAGGTGAATAATAATGATCACGGATGTGAAGGAAATGCAGACAGACAGGTAAATATTTGGATATGAGATAATCATACTCACGGAATATTCGTTTCAGTGCCTCGATTTCTTTAAAAGGGTTTGGTTTCTGGATTTTGAAGGTGTATTTTGCAAGGTCATCTTCACTGAGCTTGATTTGGACAAAAACAAAACACTCAAATTTAATAACATACTTTATGCATACACTACCATTCAAACGGTCATTAAGATTTTTTTTAAATTTCAGCAATATCAGAATGATTTCTGAAGGATCATGTGACATGTCAAATAAATTTAGTTACAAAATAGAAAACTTATTTTTTTAAAAAAGCTTTTCATTTCAGATAAATACTGATCTTTGGATTTTTCTATTAATAAAAAAATCCTGAAAAAAGTACTCATCTGTTTTAAAGGAGCAGTCCACTTCCAGAACAACAATTTACAAATAATGTACTCACCCCCTTGTCATCCAAGATGTTCATGTCTTTCTGTCTTCAGTCGTAAAGAAATTATATTTTTTGAGGAAAACATTTCAGCATTTTTCTCCATATAATGGACTGATATGGTGCCCCGAGTTTGAACTTCCGAAAGTTTAAATGCGGCTTCCAAATGGGGATCCCAAATACCCAGCCGAGGAAGAAGGGTCTCATCTAGCAAAACGATCAGTTATTTTCATTAAAAAAATTTTTTTAATGCCAAACGCTCGTCTTGTCTTACTCTGCTTGGACTGTTTTTGTTCCAGTTCATGAAAATAACCAATCGTTTCACCAGATACAACCCTTCTTCCTCGGTTGGGATCGTTTACAACTGCATTTGGGATCATTTGAACTGCTTTTTGGAAGTTCACAGCAGTCCATTATATGGAGAAAAATGCAGAATTTTTTTTTCCTCAAAAAACAGAATTTCTTTATGACTGAAGAAAGAAAGACATGAACATCTTGGATGACAAGAGGGTGAGTACATTATATGTGAATATGTTTTGGAAGTGGACTTCTCCTTTAAACATTGATAATAATAACAAAAAAATGTGTCTTGAACAGCAAATCAGCATATTAGAATGATTTCTGAAGTATCATGTGACTGGAGTAATGATGCTGAAAACTTAGCTTTGATCACAGGAATAAATTACATTTTAAAATATATTCGAATAGAAAACACTTATTTTAAATAGTAAAAATATTTTTAAATTTTACTGTTTTTACTCCTGTACTCTGGATCGAATAAATACTTCTTTAAAGAACATTAAAAATCTTACTGTTCAAAAACTTTTGACTGGTAGTGTACATATTTGTGCAGAATTGCAAAACAAAATTTTACTGCATTTGTCCAGATCTATACAAAATTACTCATAACAGAGCAATTCCACAGCTGATTGTTGACACAATCATAATCTATAGCTGCCAGTGTGAACAAAGCTGTTCATAGATTTTCTGTATCATAGTACATACTGGCTGATCTCTGGGTGACGTATAAGGTTTAGTTCCCTCACTGCGATGAAGGGACAGAGGTCTGCGTTTGGTTTCTGGGTGAACACTGCAGTTGAAGCGCAGCACGCTGACGGGCAAATGCACATGCCAACTGTCTGGATACTTCTTCACTAGATTTTCCACCATGCTGTAGAGAAACCATACCACAAATGTTCAAAATAACAGTACTCTCTGTAAAAAACTGATTTGTGTCCAAACAATTCTGAACTTACTTAACAATGTGATATTGTGTGTGAGGCTCAAGCTGTGAAGCCTGATGATGCCGAGAGACGAGTGAAATGTCCTTTATCATCAGAATATTATTGAGTGCTCTGTTAACCTTGACAAAAGAAAGCAAAAAGGGAAAAGATAAAAATTATACTGTACTGAGACATTTTAGCACATTTCAATGAATAAAAATGCAATTTACAATTATAAATAATTAAGCCTGCACTAATTGCTCTGACATTATCCGGTGCAGGATAATGCAGGACTTACCGTTCTGACCTGAATCCCTCTAGCCCCCCAAGGTGTGAGAAACCCCAGAGGAAAACCGTATCGGGAAATGGCATCGCACATTAGCAGGGCAATGGAATCAGAATTAGGCTTTTCTGATGGAAAGATTTCAATCCACTTGGTGTAATAATCACAGATGACTACGATGTGGCTATAGGGGCCTTTGCTTTCTTGAAATGGCCCTGTTACATCTATACTCAGCCACTGCCATCTCTCTGTCACCTAGGAAGTGGAAACATTACGATAAAAGTAGATTAGAAGTATTATGGCTACTACTTTGTGTCTTGACACAGAAATGAACAGAGAACAAAAAAGACAAATCTGGAAAGGCATACCCTGATAAACTGAGTGTTTGGATTTTCAGGTGTTTCAAGAGGTGCATCGTCATCATAGGCAACATCATTTCCGGGATCCTGTACGTACGTACAATGAATAAAATAAAAAACGACGCTCAAACACCATTCAGGAGACTATTTCTAGATTACAGATTGAAATATTGTAAAGGTCTACATACACTAGAGTCATCATCATCCTCGTCATCACCCTCCGACAGCTTCATCCAGTGAAAGCTCTGTGAAAACACATTGAGTGGTGTATAATGTACAAGTGTATAAGATGCTATACAAAAGGAAGCCAAAAAAACATAAATGAGCAATTGTTAACCTGTGGTTTGCAGTAGTCATCATGGAAGCTGCCAGCATGCAAAGGGCCACGGCTGGAACCATCAGAATCCACAGGCACATGGACAAACTTCCCCTCAAGCCTATCAAACCCATGAACAGGTGATTTTAAAATCTAACGTATTTGCCAAAAATAGCAACAAATACACTGCCGTTCAAAAGTTTGGGATTAGTACGAATTTTTTATGTTTTTCAAGGCTGCATTTATTTGATCAAAAATACAGAAAAAAAAACAGTAATATTGTGAAATATTTTTGCCATTTCTATTATTGGTTTCCTATTTGAATATTAAAACACAATTTATTTCTGTGACGCAGAGCTACATTTTCATCAGCCATTCTACTCCAGTCTTGAGTGTCACATGATCCTTCAGAAATCATTCTAATGTGCTGATCAATGTTTGAAACAGTTGTGCTACCTAATATTTTTTTGGACCCTGTTATAATTTTTTTATTCTTTGATAATTAAAAAGAACAGAAGCAAATTCAAAATAGAAACATTTTCTAACAATAAACATCTTTACTATTACTTTTTTATCAATTTAACACACCCAGTGTCACTAAAAAAGTATTAATATCTTTAAAAAAAGAAAGAAAGAAAAAAATCATATTAAATTGATTTCTAAGTGATCATGTGACATTGAAGACTGGAGTAATGATGCTGAAAATTTAGCTTTTCTTCACTTTAATAAATTGTATTTTAAAGTCTATTAAAATAGAAAACTGTTATTTTAAATTGCAATAATATTTCACAAAATGACATTTTTTCTGTTTTTGATCAAATAGATCCATCCTTGATGAGCATAAGAAACTTCTTTAAAAAACATACATTTCATACAAAAATCTTACTGATACCACACTTTTGAACGGCAGTGTACATGGGCTAATAAACACATTACCGTGGTGTTGCCGGTACTGACACTGGAGTTGGTTTTGGTTTGATGGGCACTTCAACTGTCTTACGATTCTGAAATACACAAAATAAATGAATAACGGAACCAGAAATATTTAAAAAAGATGAAAAGACTTCCTAATAGAGCTTTAAAACAGTGGTTCTCAAGTGGTTGATCTAAGGAACCAGATTTTACACTGAATATTAAGTGGCGTCCCAATAAAGCAGAAATTCTTGAAGTACCTTCCTGAAGTACCTCCTGAGAGTTTAAGTTAGTATTTCAATAATTTAACATTTTTATGATTTAATTAATTATTAGCTTTATAACAAACGTTTACACCAGCTTTATATGTGGTTCTCTCACAAACTCAGGTTTGGGAAACCCTGAAACACAGCATTACATCTACTGTATCATAATACAATATCAACAATATAGTTGATATTGTTTGAAGGAAATGCAAGAGAGTGGTTGGTAATGGATTAAATTGATTTTTTTAACATATACAGTACTGTGCAAAAGTCTTAGGCAACTAGTATTTTCATAAGCTAAAAAATGGTTTAAAGTCAGTTAAAGTTGGTCTTTTGCTGTAGTGTGTCAGTAGGAAATATCAGTTTACATTTCCAAACATTCATTTTGCCATTAATCGTAATAATCCAGTGAGATTTTTGTTTGCACAAGGAGTCTGACAACAGCGAGTGCTCTGCACAGAGATCTGATCTCATCATCATCCGGTCTGTCTGGAATGACATGAAGAAACAGACTAAATCCAGAAGAACTGTGACAAAGTCTCCAGGATGCTTCAAGAAACCTACGTGCAAAGCTGCAGCACTGTTAAAAGTTTTAGGCACTTGTGTAAAAATGCTGTAAAATGAGGATGCTGTCATAAATAGATTTTCTTTATCAATTACCTTCTATTAACTAAATGAAATCAACATTTGGTGCGACCATTCTTTGCGTTTACAGCAGCTTTTGCCCTAGGTGCACCTTTCAGGTAGCTTTGCAGATAGGTCTCTTGAAGCATCTTGGAGATGTTGCCACAGTTCTTCTGGATTTACTCCGTTTCAGTTTGCTCTGTGTCTTCATGTCATTCCAGGAAGACTGGATGATGGTGAGATCAGATGTCAGTGTGGAGCACTGGCTGTTGTCAGACTCCTTGTGCAAACAAAAATCTCACTAGATTATTACAATTAATGGCAAACTATGTTTGTAAATGTAAACCAATATTTTTTACTGACACACTACAGCAAAAGATAGAAATAACTTACTTTAAACCATTTTTCAGCTGGTGAAAATACTAGTGGCCTAAAACGTTAGCACAGTACTGTATATATATTACTGTGGATGATGATTTGTAATGTGTAAGGAATATTTGGGGTTGAGTTAGTTGTCTAAACTTGTGAAATTTTATGTTGTTCTGTTAATGTGTGATGTGTTTTTAAGTATTAAAATGGATGTATTTATGTCACCAGTGTCAAAGTCAAATGTTCGCTCTGTGACAAGCACAACAGACAATAAAGTTAAACAAAACTAATATATTATCAAACATTTTATTTATTAATATGACCATAAACTGCATACTTTATATACAAAATAATTCTAAAATTATTAACATGACTTAAAAGGAAAACTATCAATGCTGCATTATTTGGAAATGCCTTGATGTAAAGAAACACTGCTGGAAATGTATTAAAAAAATGTTATACATACCAGAGATCGTCTCTTGACAGCTGGTACCTGTGTGTGGACATTTAAAAATAAAAAGACAGACACATAGTAACAAAAAAAATTAAATGAAAAGAACATCTGGACTATACAGTAGCAACGCATCTGCATAACATTTTAAAGACATACAATAAATGTTGTGACTTGCCTTCCACTGCAGATGTTTTGGGAAATTAAAGATAGTCGGGACAGCATTTTTGCGCAATCGTTTGTGACTGCCCACTTGTTCAAAGCAGTCCTTCTCAAAATGATCCGAGCACAGGACTGAGTTTCCAGTTGGCCACCAGTTTTGCCATCTCATCCGACGGAGCCACTCTCTCACTCTCAACCCGTCAGCTAACGGGAATCTGTATGACGGACACATAAACAGCGTGTTAATACATACTACAACAGTGTTGGACAAATAGGCGTGTGTTTATATATAAGCATTACAGGGGGTTGTCTGGAGCTTCTTTGAAACTTTACGAACATGAGACATATATATATATACAACTTACTTGTGAAAGGAAAACTCGCCCCTGTTGTATGCCTCTTTATACTCTCTATCTGAACGCTTCTTGCACTTATACGCTGAACACACTGGCATTTTTATTCAATTTCCATGCAATTTCAAACGTGAAACACACAGCATCATATTTTGTATTTCCGGAAACTGTTCTTCGGGTGAGATTTAATGTGCTGACCAAACACTGGGAGTACTGACACCTACAGGACACTTTTAATAACCTCCGTTGCGATGGAGTTATATTTCTTCATTTGCTGAGAGCTTTCTGTTCTGCTCTTTTGTACATCTCTCTGACTATACTTACACTATAACCAAGGCGTATTATTGGTAAAGAATGTACCCCCAGTGATGCTTTAGCAACACATCGGTGCATTCAGCGAAAACTTTTATGTGAATAAATCATTCTCTGTCATTTACAAGGAAAGTTTGTCCAAAAAACAAAAATTCTGTCATTGTTTATTCACAATCATGTAATTTCAAACCCATTTTAAGTGTTGACAAAAACCTCTCAGGTTTCAAAAATAAAAAAACATGTTGTATTTTTAATATAAACGTGACTAACGGGTTTGAAATGACATAAGGCTGAGTAAACAATGACAGAATTGTCATTTTTGAGTTTTGGGATTTTTGAACTATCCCTTTCTATCTTACAAGTGTAATTCTGTTATATATAAAATGCAAAGACATTACTTTTTATTTAGACTACTGTCTTATTCTACAGTTTGACATCCGAAGCCAATATCCGCAATTAACAAAAATGACAACTCACCTATCTGTACTCACACATTTTAAATGCAACACCAAAAAATGTTACAAAAAGATTTAAATTGTAAACAACCTGTGTTTTGAATAATTTGGCTGAGCAAATAGCACACTAATAGATTTGTTGTAGCGATTAATCGCATCCAAAATAGTTTTTGTTTACATAATTTAATATACTGTGTATATTTATTATGCATATATGAATACACATATACAGTATGTATTTTAAAAATATTTACATGTATTTAAATGTTTATATTTCTATTCATGTAATTTATATTGTATATGTTTGAAATACACGTGTTTATTTATATAAACTAAATAAATATACACACAACACACACTTATGTAAACAAAACATTTATTTTGGGATGTGATTAATCGCGATTAATCGTTTGAAAGTACTAATTTGTTGTCATGTACAAATAACCTGCAAAAAGAATCATGAATGAATCTGATGAATGGGTTTTAAAATATTCCAGTCACTGGAATAAATAAAGTAAATGCTAACAGCTCCTCAAAATGGCAAATAACAGCATTATGATGACAACAGTCCTGTAAGTGATTACAATTACAATACTTTTTAATTTGTATGACTGCATGTTGACTCCAAACACACCGCATTTATTATACATGAACAAACATACAAATACGTCTCTAAATGTATGTTTCTGATTAGCAGCTACACAATATTAAAACAGCTGTTATACACGTGTGTATGTTTTGATTAAGGGACTTTACATCTGAGGATTACTTGGCTGGAACTTGCAATAAACATCTAAAACTTACGTGTGGAAAGAAAAATCGCCCCTTTTGTATGCCTCTTTATATAATCCATCAGAGCGATTCTTGCACTTATAAGCTGAACAAACGGGCATTTTCTAACAGACTGCGTTACTACTCCATTCAGTTTCACCAGTTTCGCCGCATAAGGCAACACCAGCAAGCGACTGTGAGTGTTTTGTATTTCCGGATGCTGTTGTTCAATGGGAGACGTGTTACCGCCATCTACCGGACATGATGTGTTACTGCAGCCAGGTTCACAGGCGGCCCTCTGTGCTAAAAAGTGTGGAATTGGATTGGCTTTGGAATTTCTTTTTTTCTTTCTTTCTAAGGAAACGAGAGCATTGTGCATTTATGTTACGATATTTTTTATTTTGGTGTGATTCATCATTTTTGTTAAAAAGAATACAAACTCTGAAATGTAACTTATAAAACAAATGTTTTTTTTTAGTTGATAATTATGTTGAATTTAAAATATGGTATATTATATATGTACTTATAAAATATGGAAAATCACAAAATCTAATTTTACCCAGTTTAAAATAGAAATAGGTCACTACCTTAATACTAAGATACATCAAAACAAAAAAAATTGTATAAGTTACTGTAAAGAACTTAATTTTTAACTTTTTTTTACAATTAATATTCTTATGTTTATCTCAGTATTTGTTTTGCTATGGGTGCTGCTTTTTAATGTCCCCCTTTTATTTATTGGTTCATTGCTCTGCATGTTGCATTTATTTATTTATTTATAAATATGTTATATTTATAAATATATTGTATATTAAATATATTGTGGAAATTTTCTGTAAAGCTGCTTTGCAATGATTTGTATCATGAAAAGCGCTATACGAATAAATTTAAATTTAACTGAATTTATTCATTTAATCATTCATTAATTCATTCATTTACTTACAAAAAGATGTTGGAAACAATATTGAATTACACTATCAGTCAAAAGGTTTTGAACAGTATAATTTTTTTAAATGTTGTTTAAAGAAGTCTCTTCTGTTCACCAAGCCTGCATTTATTTGATCCAAAGTACAACAAAACTGTACAATTTTGAAATATTTTTTACTATTTGAAATATCTGTTTTCTATTTGAATATATTTTAAAATGTAATTTATTCCTGTGATTTTAAAGCTACATTTTTAGCATCATTACTCGCACGTTATGTCACATGACCATGCCATGAATATTCTGATTTTCTACTCAAAAAACAATTTATTATTATTACTATGTTAAAAACAGTAGAATTTTTCAAGTTCCTTTGATGAATAGAAAGTTCAGAAGAACAGCATTTATCTGAAACAGAAATTTTTGGTAACATTATAAATGTCTTTATACATTTAGAAAGACATACTGGCACCAAGCCTTTGAATGTTATAGTGTATAATGTTACAAAAGCATTTTATTTCAGATAAATGTTGATCTATTAATCAAAGAATCCTGAAATTCATATTAGAATGATTTCTGAAGGATCACGTGACACTGAAGACTGGAGTAATGATGCTGAAAACGTATTTAAAAATATATTCAAATAGAAAGCAGTTATTTTAAATAGTAAAAATATTTCAAAAATATTAACTTGGATCAAATAAATGCAGGCTTTGTGGGCAGAAGAGACTTCTTTTTAAAAAAAAAAAAAAAAAAAAATTCTTACTATTTAAAAACTTCTGTCTGGTAGTGTACATGTGAAACTACTGAGCACATATGATTTGCACAAGTTTGGTATTGGGATTTTTAAAAGTCTGTATTGTTTAAAATATTATTTAAATATTTTATAGTTTAAATAAAAAGTTAATTCGATAAATGAATGAATGAATTAATTAATAAATAGGCAGTCCACAAGAAGAAAACGGCGATAAAAAAAAGTTTTTTTTTTTTCAATTAGACATTCCGTCCTCCAGTCCAGTTAGCGGCAGCGATGCGCCAAAAAAAGTGGCTTGCCAACCTTACAAGAAGAAGACGATGACAACAACGCAACGCAACCCAGTAGTGGACAGGTTACGTCCCTGGATACAGATTTCAAAACACAAATTTTAACATCGGACGTCTTTTAAGTTAGCAGAAAGATACGAATGAAGATTAAATTCAGTAAAACGCCAGCAATATTACCGTTATCTTTGTTATTAGCATAAAAAGCAGGAATATCGAGGTATTATGCAACTTTAAAGATGATGTTTATTAAGGAGGAGAGTGAGGACAATTGTGATTCAGAACCCTGCAGACTAGAAAATGAGCACCAAGAAGGTTGGTGTCCATTTTTGATTATTTTTTTCTTTTTGATTGTTGTGGTGCATTAATGTAACCAGTTAAGACCTGATTACACAACTTAAAAATCTGATGAAGAAAAACAGATACAAGAATATACATAAATCTGTTTTTAATAAATTATTGTTGTCCTTTCAGACCTGATGGAAGTGAAAGAGGAAAGTCAAATTGAAAACAGTTTGTCACAAAGCAGCACTCAGACAACAGTCAAAAAGCCTTTCACCTGCTCTCTGTGTGGAAAGCAATGTGCCCATAGAGGCCACCTGAACGATCACATGTTAACGCACACCGGAGAGAAGCCGTTCGCTTGCTCTCAGTGTGGAAGGAGATTCGCACGCAGAAGAAGCCTCAGTGATCACATACTAATTCACAATGGACAGAAGCCTTTCGTCTGTCCTCAATGTGGAAAGAGTTACAAACGCAACGAACACTTTCAGTGTCACTTACTAAGTCACGATGGAAGCAAACCCTTCACCTGCTCTCAGTGTGGAAAGAGTTTCAGTTATAAGCGAACCCTTAACGACCACATCAAAATCCACACTGGAGAGTGTCTTCACACGTGCCTTCAGTGCGGAAAGAGTTTCCTGAATAAAGGACACCTTAAGGAACACGAAAAAATCCACACCGGAGAGCGACCTTTCGCCTGCCCTCGGTGCGGAAAGAGCTTCATCAGTAAGCGAGACGTCACGTCTCACATGAGAATTCACACCGAAGAGAAGCCTTTCAAATGCCTTCAGTGTGGAAAGGGTTTTGCATGGGCAAGCTGTCTGAAAATCCACATGCGCCACTCTCACTCTGAAGAAAGAGGGTTTACCTGTGAGCACTGCAGTAAAACATTTGTTTTAGAGTCCTATCTAAAGAGACACTTGAAGATTCATCAGAACGAGAAACCTCATGTCTGTTCGGTTTGCGGGAAAAGTTTCCTATGGCTTCTGTGTTTCAAAGCGCACCAGAAAATACATGAGGGTGTGAAAACCCATGTGTGCTCGCAGTGCGGGAGGGCCTTTGCTACAGTTGACTATTTGATAAAACACCAAAAAATCCATACGGGAGAACGGCCGTACGTGTGCTTGCATTGCGGAAAGAGTTTCGGAAAGAAAGCAAACCTGGTAGATCATGTAAGACTGCATACTGGAGAAAAGCCGTACACCTGCGCTCAGTGTGGAAGCAGTTTCACCTCAAGAAAAGGTCTAAGCTATCACAGAGAAAAGCAGTGTTCTCAAAGCATGCCAAATTCACGCTCGGTTGAAATTCAGATAGAGCCAGATACACCCATAGACAGTGTTTCTACCAAAAAAGCAATTACATCTACACTGTAAAAACAATTTGTTGAGTCAACTTAAAATAATGTGTAACCTGGCTACCTTAACATTTTAAGTTAAGTCAACTCAAAAAAGTAAGTGACAGCTTAGATATTTGAGTTCATTCAACTTAAAATTTTAAGGCAGTTGGGTAACAAGCCCAGCTTTTAAGTTTAGCAAACCATTTTTTGTTTAGTGAAGTCAAATATCTAAGTTGTCACTTAATACAACTTAAAGTTGACTAAACTTATTTGAGTTGATTGAACTTAAAATTTTAGGGCAGCTGGGTAACAAATTATTTTAAGTTGGCTCAACAATTTTTTTTTTTTTTTTTTTTTTTACAGTGTACAACCTTTAGTGGTGAATAAGCTCGCATTCAATGCAAATATCAGCAGAAAGTTTGTGCATTTAGTACTTAAAAGAATAGTTCACCCAAAAAATAAAATTTTGTTATCATTTACTCACCCTCATGTCCTTTTCAAACCTGTATGAGTTTCTTTCTTATGTTAAACATAAAAGAAGATATTTTGAAGAATGCTGCTAATCAAACTGTTGATGGTGCCCATTGACTTCCATAGTGTTTATTTCTCTAATATGGAAGTCAGTGGGGACCAACAACTGTTTGGTTCTTCAAAATATCTTCTTTTGTGTTCAACATAAGAAAGAAACTTAGACAGGTTTGGAGCGACACAAGGGTGTGTAAATGATGGCAAAATTTTCATTTTTGGGTGAACTATACCTTTAATTGTCAAGGAAAATCTAACAGAACCTGGGGAGTGAGAGTGGAGTCTGGGACACTGTACATTTTTTATAATACATAAATGTTACATTATAGACCTCATGTAGCCCCGCCCCCTTTTCAGCAATGTGCTTATTTTTTCCATCCTCCATTTGAATTTCCACAGCATGCAGGTAAGATCGTATGAATTTCTGAATGAACTGCTGATTTTAAAACATTTCCGGTCTACTGACTTTTGTTATGACATCCTTCTTCAAACATTACATCGCTCATAATAACTTTCATTAACTCTACAATAGGTACAGTGCACAGCACCCCCAGTTTAAACCCCCTCTGAATAAATATAAAAGATGTTTTTTTAAAAAAAAAAAAAATGCCAATATTTTCAGTAAAATAAGTAAATTAGACAATTTTGTTTAAATGAAGGATTGCGGAAATGAGTACACCCTAGATTTAATTCAGCAAATGTATAATATTTTAGTGCTTAGTATGTCCTCCAGAACTTTAAGTACACTGCTCTGACACTTCTTGGCACTGAGTGTACAAGTTCATGACAAAATGTCACATCTGTCCTGTTTAACTCCTGGAGGACAACCTCCTTAAATGCCCTGGTCTTTATTGGGGAGTTTTGCTCAGCTCGTCTCTACAGAATCCCCCACAGCTGCTCAAGAGTGTTAAGATTGGGTGAAATAGATGTCCACTGAAGGATTTTGGGAAAATTAATATTTTCATTGTCATGCTGTAAAAATGCCCAGCAATGCAGGGAATGAGAAGAGGGTAGCATCTTCTGTTTCGAGTTTTTGTGTTAGATCACACAGTGCTGTGTGAATTGATGACAGCATTGATAAAGCACAACTCCCTCACACCTTCAGTACTCATACATCCCAGTGTAAGAGATTTACTACCACTGAAAGTCACTGTGGGAATCAGGCACTTCTCACCGTACTCCTCCTCTAGCAACACCAGAACATTTTGGATGCTTTTGGATCCAAAAAAATTGACTTGGTCTCTAGACCAGACAATGTATTCCTAGAAGTCTGTATTTTGTAAATATGGTCCTTGCAAGAGGTTAAATTAGTTTATTGTGGTTTGGCTACAGCATGTAATTCTAGTGGTGACAACAACCTTGCATGTCACTTCTGCAGGCTGTGTCATACTCTGTGAGATAAAGTGTCACTCTTTTCATAGCTTTTGCCGGCTCTGAGACACTTGCGTGGTATTTCTCCTGCTCTTTTTTCCAGCAAAAATTCACTTATCACTAAATGAAAACTTACAGTGAACACTTGATTATTTCAGGAGCCTTGTCACAAGTCCATTGTTTTTGAATGTTGGTGTTACTTTGCTATATTTTCTCACTTAAAACAATAATTTGGTATTCCTCTTGTACCACTGTCCTCTTTAATGCTAAAAAGTGGTTCCATTGTTGCTCAACATAAAGTCTTGAGTATGATTCAGTAGGCTATATAACACTTTTAACTGTCAGGAAATTACTTGTCTTTAAAAGTTTTGTTCAGTATACTTACCTTTTGATCAAAAATCATCTTAAACATACACTTTTTTTATTTAGTAACTTTCAGGAGGGTGTACTCATTTTTGCAACACAACATTTTATCACTTTGATAAGAAAATCTTATTTTCCTGAATAATTTTGACATTCTTCTTTTGTAATTGATCAAGCAGACTTATTGGAACATTATATCACCAAAGAACCTTAACTTGACTTCTAAGTAAAGAGTAATTGCTGAATTCTGAAGTTTTCGAGGGGGTGTACTCATTTATGCTGTGCACTGTAAATCCAGCAAATTACTCTTCAGCAGTGATGTTATCCTGGGCAAAAATGTATATAACCTATGTTGATGATTCAGTCAAACAAATTCAAAGACCTTGTGAGACTGATAGTATAGAAAATAATATACTCTGCATTAAAACGAGATTCTAAAGCATGTAAAAAAAAAAAAAAAAAGACATGCCATTTGAATTGGACTTTGTTTTTGTATACTTCAATTTCCTCTCACAATTTGATTTTTTTTCTTTTGGTGCTACTCTTCTCTAGAACTAAATGTAAAAATTATTGTATTTACAAAACATGGTTACTTACACTCTTTGGCATGTTACACAAAATTGCTCATTGTGTTTGTAAATGTTCAATGAACAGTAATAAAAACAATTGAATGGAGGGTGACGTGTGTCTGGTTCATGCTAACAGTAGGTGGTGATAGTGCACTATTGAAGTTTTTAAGCCCGCCGCTCCCTCTTTCTATACAAAAGGAGACTATACACCCGAGTCTGGTCAAATCCCACTTTATGATGGCATAGTGTGTTTTAATACACACTCTAAAAGTTTTTCTATTACTTATATTTTAAATTCATTTTAGAAAGATACTAAGTAGGATTAAGACCAGAAAAGGCCTGTGAATCTCAAAGTGTAACAACTGAAGTGTTTGATCTGCTACTGTAAAGATGATTTTCGTCAAAAAGCAGAATGAGGACATGTGTGATCCAAAACCATGCAGAATAAAAAATAAAGAACAAGCAGGTTGGTGTCCATTCCTAGTTTTACTTTGTTGACTATTTTGGTACAGTGTTCACTAGATTTACTGGCTGTATGTATAAAATCATAGGAGTGGATTAGAAATAAACACATGAAGAAAATACATGACTTAAAAATGCAGCTAAATAATCTCTATGGGGTTCAGATTTATACCAATTGATTTTTATCATTTTAATGTTGTTATTTTAAGCCTGGTGGAAGTGAAACAGAAAAGTCAAGATCTGAATGGGGGAGAAACATCAGCATTAAAAAGCTCATGATTCCAATGGGAAAAAAAAATCATAGACTTGCTCCCAAAGTTTCTCACAAAGCAGCACTCAGAAAACAGAAGTCAAAGGGCCTTTCAGAAGTGAAGACCTTTCACCTACCCTCAGTGTGGAAAGAGATTCAAAAGTAAAGGAAACTTTAAGAGTCACATATTAAGTCACTATGCAGAGAAGTCTTTCATTTGCCCTCATTGTGGAAAGAGTTTCAGAAATAAAACTCAAGCTGAATCTCACATGAGAACTCACACTCATGAAAAGCCATATAGAGTGTTTTCACGACACGCCATCAATCGGCCATATTGGCGGCACTCAATGTAAATAATGCCACTGAACAGAATGAAAATAGCTAATTATTGCTGCTGAAAACTGTCAATTATTATCATGGTTTGGGCTGTACTAATAGGTCGGATTGGAGAAAACATTTGGAGTGCTATAGACTGCCAAAACTTATAACAAATCAAGGAGAAGAGTGCAAAAAACTGTCTGAGGAACAAAAGGTGTTTGTTACAAACTTAGACAACTCAACACTGAAGAAAACCATCACACACGTCCTCAGAGTGGAAAGATGTTTGAGCGAAAAGGAAATCTTAATGATTACATAATAATTCACACTGTACACAGACCTTTCACGTGCCCACAAAGGAAACTTTAAGAGGCACATATTAAGTCACAAAGAAAAGAAGCTGTACACTTGCTTTCAATGTGGAAGTAGTTTTACCTCAGCGAAAGGTCTAATGTGTCATAGTAGAAAGCAGTGTTCTCAAAGCACAGCACTCATGTTCAGTTTGAATGAACGTTATGTCAGATGAGCTCAATTACTTGTACTGTGAGTAAATATATCAAAGGAAATTTGGCCATTTTAGTTTAACTAAGTCAATATTGTAATTCATTCTAAAATTGTTTATTGAATCCAATCATTACTTTTGAATCTTTTAAGCAAGGCCACTAATGTTTGTATGCTGAATGTACATTATAAAATACAAAGATTTTGTTGAAATGATGTGTGATCACTGTTCAGTTATATACAGCATTCTGGTCTGATATAAATAGCTGCAGATAAAAAGCAGGGTCACTGAATCTGACAACACAACATTAGAGGTTATAGAAATCTGTTATTCCACTGTTTTATACAGAATGGCTTATTTTTTTTCCCTTTTAGACATTTTTTTCTAGGTTTTTATTATTGTTAGTATTATTATTTTTTTTAAAAGTAGAGTATTATTAACATGTAAACACGTTCTTACACTTGTACTTGAAGATAAAAGTCTTTTGTTTTGACGTTGCCCAGCGCCTGTTGTGAATCAACAGAAACTGAGTGTGAGGATGAGGATCACAGTGGAATAGTGTAAAAGTGGCAAGCGAGAAGAGCGTATACCATACCGTGATTTTCAAAATCGTTCTATAGAGTCGAGTCATCTCTGAGGAGAAGAACTGCAGGTTGTGTCTCTGGGACATGGTAAAGGCAATCATCAGATGACCTCAATCAAAGAGCGTCCCGCCTGCACACCGACACCGTGTGTACGGGGCAAACGGCCAATGCATCAAAGCACACTGACTCTTGGCGATCAGACTAAATCCATTTATTCTACAACACACGCGGAGGTAAGAGCACACTGTGAGCGCGCAGTTTAACATTACATAATCGCGTCCTTTTTTCCAACAGTGAGCATTAGAAACATCATTGATGCTATGAAATTAGTCTTAGCAGTTCAAAAGAGCCATTTTGTTCCATAAATGAATACTTGCTCACATCACTTCACAGGGAAAAATGTTCTGGGAGGCAAATGTATCCCTGGTTTCACATAGCAGACAAATTAAAGTCTGAAATGTGTGTTTTAGGTTGATTTTAATTCATACAAGTCTGCAGAACCAAATACTACAATATCAGAATATTGCACTCATAATGCTGTTGTTTCATCATTTTGTATCAGAAAACTTTACCACTAATAAGGCCACTTAAAAGGATGAACTAAATAAAGAATTTTGGTAACAGAAACTAATGTTTCAATTCTGTTTCTTAAAAGAGTTTTTCTGGAAGAGGACGTGATGGTCAAGCTCTGGTCTTTCTGCCCCGAGATCCAAGTTATCCCTCTCAGCATGATGGAAAGCTGGATCTTAGTAACATTCGTGTGTCACAAGGACAGACACACTCCAGAGACGTACATGGCCCGAAAGACATCGTACCAGTAAGCCTTAAGTGTTTATTCAAAGTTTGTCTGTTTTTAATGCAGTATCACATTTTCACAGTAGGTGGTAAGTTAAGAAGAATCATATAAAAACATACTGATAAACCACTTAATTGCCTCATTATTACTTATGATGTTGTGTTATGTATGTGTACAGCATTACGTCCTACACAGAGTAGGGGTACAGAACAGGACACAAAACCGTGAGGGTTTTGTGATGAAAGAGGTCACCAACCCCGCTGAGGCCATGCTGTACCAGACAACATATCAAACAGTGCACTGCACCAATTCTGACAGATGTCAAACAAATGAAGCAAGTGGACAACCAGTCCCCTGGCACAGGCATGATATTATCACAGGTAATTCAACCACTGCATATGCACACAAAGGGTTCAACAAAACTCACTTCAACATACGCAGTTAATGTTTGTGTAGAAGTATGCAAGTGACTCTCATAAATAGCCACGCAAAGAGCCATTTTGCTATTTTGGGCTATAGGAGAGGAGAAGGCTGCAGCTGGGCCTGGACGGGCCAGAAGAGAGTCTGGGGAGAGCATTCTGTGGGCAGCTCGGCATTGGGACATGCACAGCGACTCTTTTCGTTTGTATTGAACATGACGCTAATAAACAACTAAAAATAACTAAAGATAGATACTTCATTGTGCTGGTTAGGAATCAAACAAAGTTGTACACTGGTTGTAGATCTGCTTAGTCCTATCTGAAGCTATCCTAACAGTGAGTTGAAGGAACGTTTTTAAGCATATTTCATAAATTAATTATATTCTGAAGCACAAATGAGATTTGAAAAAGAACTGATCAAAATTAGAGAACACTTACACATGTCTTAAAGTTACTGGTGTTAATCTGGCACCTGGTGCTAGTTTTCTTAATTATATGACAAACTGGCAGCATTCCTCCAATTTTCACTGAGATTACAAGAAGGCGGGCCGCTCTTAAGGTGACTGAAAGCCTGCGTCCAGAAGAAGGCCAAAGTGATGACCCTTTCAGCCATTGCAAGAGAAGCTGGTCATTCTGAATCTGTGGTTTACAGTGACACTAATTAATTCAAGTCCCCCAAAAAGACTGGTTGTCCACATAAGACAAATGCACAAGAAGACAGGATAATGCAGAGACTCTCAATGGGGAATGGGTTCAGCACTGCAGCTGGAATTGCAAGCCAGTTCAGTGACGAACAGGGTAAAGATCTGTCTCGGCATGTTTTAAGAGAGGTTGGACTGAAAGCGCACTCTGCAGTGACTAAAGCCTTTCATCAGCTGAAAGAATCAAAAGATTAAGCTCACCTTTGCTGAGGAGCATGTTGTGTGAAGAGAGGAGAACTGGTCCAAGATTCACTTTAATGTTGAGTTAAGGTTGTATTCACAGCTGTCTTGTTTGGTTCGACTGAATCGAACTCAAGTTCGTTTCCTTCCTTGGTGCAGATCTTTTTGGCAGGTGAGAATACAGCAAATTGCACTCAGGTGCGGACCAAACAACCATTCCGAAACCCAGCTGAACAGGTGCTCTCGTTCTCGGGATAGTGTTATTTACAGTGTTCCCACACCTTGGTTAACTTCAAATTCAAGGACCTTTCAAGAACTTTCCAGGTCCAATACTCATAAATTCAAGGACTTAATGTGGGGCATTTAGGTGAGAGAAAGGTACATCGTGTTACATTGTTACAGTTTCCATGTGTTAAACACAACTATGCAAAACAGCATTTTTTTGGCCATATAACAGAGATCTGAAATTCCATTTGTTGTATTTCTGTTTTGTATAAAACTGAAGAATATTCAGCTCTGCACCTGGCCAAGTGATGGACCTTTGGAATTCTGGCAAGCCATTCTTAATCTTAATTATTATAATTAAGTCCCCAAAGTAGCACAATGACCATATCCCATATCAAAACTCATATTATTTCATTTCCATACCAAAAATGTATATTTTACAGTCAACCTTGTGCAGATTGATCATAAACACACTTCCTTACGAGTGGCCATCTCAAAACTTAATATCTTGCACAGTTTTATCACAGGTAGAATACAAAATGTTTTAAGACAAGCATTTCAGTCAAATGTAATTTATGCTGTATTTCAAACATTTAACCCACGGGAGAAAATCAACAGTTTAAAATCAGCCCAATTCTGTGCAAAAAATGCGGATTTGGCAACCCTGCATCCAACACAAGCTGCAGGCATCAGATTTAAACGATCATGGGTCAAGTCAAGAGTAAGGAGAGATGACTGACAACTCATGCTGGAGAATTTACTGCTCAGCAGATAATTGGCTCATTTCTGATCTTGTAAGATGTGCTCCCTTTATACAGAGTGTGTGAGATCGTGAAATTGAAAGTGAAAGTGAATAGCGGTCATTCTAAAGACGTTTAAATACTCCGTATTTGATAGCGGTTCCCTGATGTGCAGAAATTATATTCAATAGTAGAATGATTCTGTGAGCATGCAGTTATGGCCCAAAATTCAGTCAGAGCAGGATCAAGAAAACAGTCCCGTGTAGGGCTTTAATACAAAAATGCACACAATGAATAGGGACTGTGGAAAGCAAAAGCAGAATTTTGGGTGATTTAGAAATCCCGGCCGAACGCATTTTTTAGGTCCAAAAAGAGGACATGTCCAGGGAACAGAGGATGTATGGTCACCGTAACTACAGAAAAATTAAGCAAGCTAATATGCATAAGGCACAACGTGTTGGCGAAATAACACGTCAGCGGACCTGAGGGAATAATATAGATTTTTTCCAGAAAACTTCTTGCATAAAATAAATTCAAGCACTTTCAAGGACCTGTATCCATGTTTGTTTATTTTCAAAAACTCTCCAGGGCATTGAAATTGTTTTTTCAGATTCACAAACTTTCAAGGATTTTAAAGACCCGTAGGAACCCTGTGAGTACTATATACTACTACTATACTTTAATTTCATTTTAGGTTTTTCCCTCTTCATTTTAAAATCTCACGTTTTTAAAAATATACTAATCATATTTTATTTCAGCTTTATCACCAAAAATTATTTTTTAATAGTTTTAGTTGACACCGACATGATTTGGGAAACAAAATTAGTTTTAGATCAGTTTATTGTTGTGCTGACCACACTCAAACACAAAATGACAGTTAAAAGAACAAGGAGAGAAGACAAACTTAAGATAAGCCAGTAGAAACACAAAGAAATACAAGGAGAGAAAATGAACATGTATTTACAGCCCAGCAACAGGTGTTGGATTGGGAAGTGGCTAGAGCTAGAGGACATTAAATGAGGTCCACACAGCACTAGTACAGCAGTACGGGGCAAAGCTCCCCTACACAAACACACTCCAGTTCTGTTTTTTTCCAGTGCAATTTTCAGAACAGTGCAGAAATGCATGATTCCAAGCCATCTGAGGAAGAAAAGGCTACATTTCAAGACTTCTGATGATGTGTTCTGTGCATCTAATTGGTTAAACTAAATGTTCAATAGTTGCTTCACAATTAAAAATGAATTAGAAGAAATTAAGCGCTCTTTATATATTTTAACACATTTACTATGACAAGCAAATATACACGGATGTAAGACAGCTGAAATGAACAACATTTCAGTGTTGGAAAAAAAAAAAATACTTCTGATGGAAAACAAATGTATAATTTGAAAATGAAACCTGAAAACAAAATATTACATATGAACCGGAAGAGATATCGGCATACGTTTAAGCTGTTTACTAGATGTTACTTTCACTATCAGCTCAGGCTTTACATTGGTCTGTGGAGATCTGACCGTAAACAGGGGGGAGATGACCATTTTTAACTTTAAAGTTTATCAGAATTTCACTTTTCACTTAAGCCTACTCTTTTACTCATTCTTCTTCTCCTTCTGTTTAAGAAGTTTGTTGATTTCTCTCTTCGCCATGCCAGCGTATTTGGTGATGATGCCATGCTGGTTGAGGCCAGGCAGAAGCAGAAGAAAACTCACTGCAGATATAAAACAGAAAATGATTGGATAATAGCCCAGTGAAGGCATAAACCCAACTGACCTCTTCATGTAAGTACTATTCATTTCATAATGGACAACACTTTTATGACTTGCATCAGAACATTTGACCTAACTGGTACAAATAGATTTAACAAACTTTGTGTGTAGGGAGGATAAGTGGCAGCATATTTCTGGATTGAAACTGTGGCTTTCCATGACCTAAATACAATGGCCTCTTTGTTGCGCAGCCTAGTCACTGTTTGCATGAGCTAGGCTTTGATGAAGGACAGTGACTTCTCTACAGTTTGTACACTGTGGTGTGTCATAGATTCATAAATCTTACAGTCCTTTTTGCCTGCTAGTTTGTGATTTTAAAAATCTGAATGCATTTGTGATGTAAGAGGCAGGAAATGTGCAATGTGTTGCTCTAATGTTATACGACATGGTTTCAACACAGGGAATTTCTTCATGTAGTTTGCATAACTTAGTTAACTTTTAGCCTAGATAAACAGTGTACATACCGATCAAGTAGGTGAGGAAGAGGTTATGCACTTGTTGTCCGATCCAGGCCACAGCCACAAGACTGCTGATGACGGAGAGGAAATACTGTAGAGAAGTAAAACAAATGTGTTACAAGGAGTACAAATAGGCGGAGCCTGATTTCTACAGAAGTTGCAATAATATACAAAAACGCTTTCAATTGCACTATTTGGTTTGAACAGCATCTGATCAATGAATTTATATTTATTGATTATTCATTCAACCATTAAGAAAACAAGTGACTGTCTTTAAGAATGGGTTATTAAATCATTGGCTTAAAGGAGAAGTCCACTTCCAAAACAAAGATTCACATATAATGTACTCACTCAGTCGTAAAGAAATTATGCTTTTTGAGGAAAACATTTCAGGATTTTTCTGAAAAACTCCAATCATATTTTCTCCCTCAACTTCAAAAATCATTTCAAAATCATCCTACATCGCTGCAGAAGTGCTGACCCAGTCTTTGCAAAGTGAACATGCAAAGAAGATCAAACACCCTTAACAAAAAAGGTAAAACAGCGATATAGGGCGATTTTGAAGTTGAGGGACAAAGCACAAAACAGTCCAGGCACAGTAAGACAAGACGAGCATTTGGCATTAAAATGTATATAAATTGTATTATTTTTATTGAAATAACCTATTGTTATGCCAGATAAGACCCTTCTTTCTCGGCTGGGATCGTTTACAACCGCTATTGGGATCATTTGAAGCCGCATTTAAACTGCGTTTTGGAAGTTCAAAATCAGGACACCATATCAGTCCATTATATGAAGAAAAATGCTGACATGTTTTCCTCAAAAAACAATTTCTTTACAAATGAAGAAAGAAAGACATGAATATCTTGGATGATAAAGGGGAGAGTACATTTTTTGTAAATTGTTGTTCTGGAAGTGGACAACTTTAATTAATTTGTTTGAAAATGTGGGTTCATTAAAGGGGACATCAGATGCAAACTTCCACGTGGTGTTTGGATATAAATGTGTCTTAGCAGTGTGTGGACACAACCATCGCACAATGATAAAAATTCATTGAATTTATTATTATTATTTTTTTTTTAAATCCCCAAAAAACCTAAACCATCTTAATTATCAAGCCGTTTTAATTTTCTGAGCAGTATGATGTCATATTGCTCAGGCTCCACCCACAACCGCTGATGGACTGTCCTTTATTACCATATCTCCACCTTCAGCCACTTAAAAGTATTTTCTCTGCGCTCAAGCAGCTGTAGCGACAATGTCTCATAAGCAAAGCAGGTTTTTTGGATGTAAAAGTGAACATAACAGTCTTCTCCCGCATTTTCTCCCGACATCAGAGCCACTGAGGTCGCAGTAGATTAGTTTTGTTGTTGATGGCAACGCGCCACTGAATACACAAATGGAAGAGGGGGCGGAATGAGCAGTACTTCATTATCATTTAAAGAGAAATGCACCGAAAAGGCTCGCTGTAAACAGAGCCATTTTGACAAGATAAAAAGAGTGTTGTTTTACATGATCACTGAGGAATTTTAACTGAAGAATGTTGCAAACATTTCACTTCCCTAAAGAATCATAGCAACTTGTGGAAAATGGGCATCAGATGTCCCATTTAAGGGAGCGAAACTACAGTTCTGATGTTTGGAACTATTTTCGTTTGTGAAACTGAGCAAAACAGATGATAAAATCTACCAGTATTAAAAATATTATTTATAAATATTATTATTTAATATTATAATATTAAAAAAAAAGAAGTACTGAACTGTTTTAAATATTGATAAAAAAATATTTCTTGAACATCAAATCAGCATATTAGAATGATTTCTGAAGGATCATGTGACACTGAAGACTGGAGTAATGATGCTGAAAATACAGCTTTGATCACAAGCATAAATTACATTTTAGAAAATATTCAAATAAATATCAGTTATTTTAAAAGTATTTTCACAATATTTTTGTATTTTGGATCAAATAAATGCAGGCTCTGTGAGCAGAAGAGAATGCTTAAAAAAAAAAAAAATAAATAAATAAATCTTACTGTTCAAAAACTTTTGACTGGTAGTGTAAATATAAGACAAAAGCCTGCACTCATATCTTGAATTTCAGTAGCATATAACTGCATTCTAATAGTCTACGCCATGCATTTTATTTCAGGATTCTGAGCATCTAAAAATGTTCTCTTAGGGGCACAAGTGCTCCTTAATTATGTATAAGCTGTGAGCTGTGTACTAGGGCTAGGCTCATGTTTGTTTGTTCTTACTGCTGCGCAACAGTGATAAAGCCTGCTTAGTGGTGTGAAACGGCAGTGTGAAATGCTTATGAGTCACTAGCAATTTCTAAGACATAAAACAAGGAAGGTGCTGTTCAACAAGTCGTCAAAAGAGCATACCATTTTTGGCTTTTCTTCCTTCAGGGCAAACAGACGTTTCCACCAGCCAAACACACGGCGCTGAGTCTTTACAAGGTTCCCACAGATCTCATGGAAACGCTGCTGCTGTTCTGTGGTCCTGCATAGGAACAAAATAGTGCTCAGAAAACAAACAATGTCTTTATGCTTTATTGACTGTGTCTTTATGGGTAGCACAAACGTATCATAAACGAAGAGGAAATCTGTTTCCATTTCTGCTTAGCCACTGCATTTTATTTCTGGGCATAAAACATGACCATATTGAAGGCTTAAAGCTTAGCGCCACAGGAAGCTGCCAGATACTAAAATAAATGCCAGGGGTCTGATCTTGACTTGCTCTGCAGAATGTGATGTGCACAGCAAGACCTCTCACTGCAGAGTGGAGATGTGCTGAGTCAAATCAACACTGTGCCTGACACTGGACACTCACAGCAGCAACTGCAACCTGTCACTCAGAGACACCAGAGACCCCAGCTCCTCAACTAGAGCATGGGAAGTTGCCAGGGGAGACAGACTAAAATGAAACCAGAAGAGGCAAGAAAAATACATGCTGTGCAAATACCTCAGTGTCTTCAGAGGATCTGAAGTGTCGCAGTTTATTAGATCAAGAGATAAACACTCGAGTTCTGCTATTTGATTGACTTCGCTAGCAGATGAAGAGATTATGTTACTTCAGAGCCTGCGGTCGAAAGTAGGACTTGCTGATTTCCCTTCACTCACCATTTGTTAGAACCAAAGACACGGGGAGCAAGAGTGGGCACCAGGTAATCAGCCAGGCACAGGATCATGACAGTGCAGGACAGACCAGTAAGCACAGAGGGGTCCAAGAAGTAGACAAGCCTGCCAGTGAAGAAAGGGGACATTAAACAGCATTCATTTCATTTTTCGACTGCATGTAATGTCACAAAAAAAAAAAAAAAAAAAAACACACACACACACAACGACACATGATTATTTCACAGCACAGGATGACTCGGAACATAAAAGGAGGAAGAACTTGTGTTTTCGGAAGCGTCTTAGGTTTTTATGTACTTTTTTGGACTGTTGGTCTGTGTATTGGTGCAGAGTATTTTAAAAATATTTTCTGTGCAGGTTACATAGTTAAATGATTAGTTCACTCCTGGATTAAAATGTCCTGATAATTTACTCAAACCCATGTCATCCAAGATGTTCATGTCTGTCTTTCTTCAGTCGGAGAAAGAAAACCTTCTCCGAGGGAAACCTTCTCCATAGATTTTTCTCCATATAGTGGACTTCAATGGGATCAACAGGTTGAAGGTCCAAATTGCAGTTTTAATGCAGCTTCAAAGGGACTCTACACAATCCCAGCCGAGGAATAAGGGTCTTATTTAGTGAAACGAAAGGTCATTTTCTAAAAAAAGATTTACCTAAACCACAAATGCTCATCTTGCACGAACTCGGCAATGTACGCAATCACGTTGGAAAGGTCATGCGTGGTTAGTTCTTCGTCTGTGTACTTAAGTTTACATTTTTTTGCACAATTACTTTGTAAACCTTGGATTGGTACTTCTGTCTGTGTCACAGGTGACCTTTCCAATGTGACTACGTATAGCATGAAGTTGTGGATACAGAGCTAGTGAAAGATGAGCATTTATATAGGGTGGTGGTTTTCAAAGTATGGTACAGAGTACTACTAGTGGTACTCTGGCTCCCTCTAGTGGTATGCAGAGGAATCACTAAATTAAATATAAATTAATGTTAAAACACAGTGCAATTTAACTTAATCTAAGTAAAGTTATTTTTTTTTAATTACTTTTTTTGTACATTTACATGTACAATACAGTTTTTATTTAACTTTTAGATACAACTATTTTCAATGTAATCATTATTCAAGTATTTAATCATTTTTATTTACCTGTTTTTAAGCACTGTGCTAATTTAAGCAATGTGTTAATGTTCAAACTGTGTATTTACAATGTTAAAGTGGCTGACAACAATAAATATTTTTATTAGGAATAAAACTGCCTCGCTTTTGAACTGTGCAGAGCTGTAGCTAAATAGTTAGGCCTACTATGCTACTGTATTTTACTGCTGGTCATTATGGTGGTACTTGGGGAACCAAATATTTCTGAGGTGGTACTTGGTATAAAAAGTTTGAGAACCACTGATATAGGCTATACATTTGTATTTATTTATTTATTTATTTATTTTTTGTACAAAATGACCATTTTGCTAGATAAGACCCTTATTCCTTGGCTGGGATTGTGTAGAGCCCTTTGAATCTGCATTAAAACTGCAATTTGGACATTCCACCCAACGGCCACCATTGAAGTCCACTATATGGAGTAAAATCCTGGAATGTTTTCCTCAAAAACGTTAATTTCATTTCAACTAAAGAAAGACATGAACATACTGGATGACATGGGGTGAATAAATTATCAAGAAATTTTAATTCTGGAATGAACTAATACTTTAAGCCAGTAATTACCAACAAAAGACAAAAATCACAGTGACAAGTATGTGCAAGTCATTGAATAACTGAGTAAACAGATTTGTTTAAAAACCATCTTCATTTAGCAAAAAAAAAAAAGAAAAAAAGAAAAGTGATTATCTTTGAGTGAGTCACTGAATTATTAACAGATTCATTTAAATACAGACACATTCAACAAAGAAAAAAAGTGACTGACTGTATGTGAAATCATACACTTTCCTATTAAATTGTAGGCAAAAACAGTGTATGAAAAGAGTGACATGTTCAATTTCACTGTTTTCATAAAACAGCAGTCAAAAAAATAACATCTTGTGCTGGCAAGATTCTGAAGTGCGCATCCAATGAATCCATGATGCCACATCCCCATGAGGTGGGTCAAATGACAAATGTAGTACAAATGAACTACATTGATACCGCACACATTCATATTATATAAAACCTACTAACCTACTAACCCATTATGGAAAAAAAAAAAAAAAAAAAAAGAGGACACCACTAACTCACAAATGTGCGTACAACAAGCAAAGTCCCTTCACTCAGTCATTTCACTCGGTAGCCATCTTTGAATCTTCCATCTCTTTGAGTGAGAAAACATCAAATTCTCCAAAACTGTTCACCAAGCTTACGATTAAATTTCCTATTTGAAATCACCAATGAAACCTGACAACAATTGCCTCATAAATATTGTTCCTTATGCTCCAATAGCATTTAAACAAGCTAATTTTCCGGGCGATATCAGCCAGTGCGCATACGCAGTACTGAGCGCAGTTCTGAGAGCAGTTTGTAAAGTTTTAAATATGGATTTTTTTTTTTGTTTTTTTTTTTTTGCAAAACTAAAGCATAAAATTCAAACAGAGTTCTTGGCTGCTTTATAACAAAATTAATCTCTAAAACAAGACCAGGATGTGCAGACTTTCGCCTAGCTCATCTCCAGCAACGTTCACGCAATCTTAAATTACAAATATTTATCAAATGCAAATATTTATTAAACACTTCAATATGTTAAATACGTAACAAACAAATCCATTATCCATAAAACCATTTAGTGAGGCACTAGACATGTAGAGTAAGTTAATCCGTTTCGTTAGCACTTTTTACACAAACACACTGATTCACTTCAGAAGGCCTTTATTAACCCTCTGGAGCCATGTGGAGTACTTTTTATGATGGATGGATGCATTTTTTGGGCTTCAAAATCTCAACAGCAAACCACTGGCCTTATAAAGCTTGAAAGATTTTTTTAATATAACACCGATTGTATTCATCTGAAAGAACAAAGTCATATACACCTACGATGGCTTGAGGGCGAGTAAATCATGTGGTAATTATTTTAATTTTTGGGTGAACCATCCTTTTAATTTGGCTGAGGCTTTATTTGTATAAATTAACTGGCAACATTATTCTATTTTTCTAAAATGTAAAATACTTTAACGGTGGTATAAGAGTAATAATTACTCTGGCATTCATGAAATCATTCAGAATATCAGACAGATCAGATTACATTATCTTAATAGTTTTTTTTATAAAGATAATATGTTTACAGTGTGCAACAACCAATATAATCTGAGGCTTGAGAAAGCAAGTAAGTGTTGATGGTAAAAACCATTAAATACCTCAAGGACTTTTCAGCGTGCAACCCTATCTGATTAGCTGAAGTGAAAAATTAGGCTTTAAGTCAACAAATAGCTCTAATGCATGCTATGATCCACAAACTCACATGAACAGGATTGTTGTGGCGCCCAGTAATGCTCCCGGGTACCACGGCTTCTCCCAGCGCAGGACCTGATCCCCAGCCAGGATGACCTCTCCCCATCCTTGCAACTGCTCCTCCAGCTGACTCGTCTCTTGAGCCTACAGAAATGCTTTTAGTTAGTAACAGTGTCAAAACAATAGCTTCACTTACGACACATGACATGGCATTATCGGAAATTGCTATACAATGGGAGTGACGTTAAGTCATGGGATGGGCACATACAGCTGCAATGTCAGGAATGTAAAGACAAACATAAAAAAGAAACAGTAGCTTATCAGAGATATATTTTAGGTGGTAATATGTACAAACTAAAATGGATAAATGACTTTCAAGACAGCGACTGCGAAATCCTGTGTTCAAACCAGCAGGCCAAATATAAAGGGTCAACCCTGTCACTTCCTTTATCTGTGATATCACGTCAAAATATAGGTAGCTCAAATTTTAAAGTGTACGTTTAAATAAAACTAAAGCATAAAATTCAAACAGAGTTCTTGGCTGCTTTATAACAAAATTAATCTCTAAAACAAGACCAGGATGTGCAGACTTTCGCCTAGCTCATCTCCAGCAACGTTCACGCAATCTTAAATTACAAATATTTATCAAATGCAAATATTTATTAAACACTTCAATATGTTAAATACGTAACAAACAAATCCATTATCCATAAAACCATTTAGTGAGGCACTAGACATGTAGAGTAAGTTAATCCGTTTCGTTAGCACTGAATTAGCTTGCTAACATCTTATCACGCAGTTCATATCGTGGCATGTTTACCGTACATTAACTGCATTCACACGACCAACATTTAAAATTAGAGACAGACTAAGCTTTATGCTGCCCTGTCATGTCTTTTTCAAACTGTTTAAGATTGCGACCGCAGTAGAAACCCGTGTAGCATATTGCTAAAGACGACAAACACAATAAGATATACATTTCGACAGCAGGGGAACTGCTTGTAAGTAGCAACATTAACACTAACACTTACCAACAAATTTGCACTTTTATTATCGCCCTCAGCCATGGTTTATTTTGGTGTATTTCCGAATTTGTGTTCCTCGGAGAGCACGATTACATGAACGCGCCTCCCCCGTACTGCGGCAGTCTGTCAACCGACCGTTATTTTCAGGATGTTTTTATCTGAAACTCGGAATACAAGGACTCATGGGAAATGTAGTTCGCTATTACACAATAAAAAGGTAAAACATTCACAAATATGGCACAGAGTCTAAAACGATAAAGAAATATCTCCTAACAAATGAGCAGTGAATGGCGAGTAAACTTAAATCGGTGAACTGCTTAACAGCGTTGTAAATGAACATAAAGATAAAAAGATAAAATTTGCTAACATGGGTAACATGGCTGAGCTTCAAAACTACAAAATGTGTAAAAAAATCTGAGAAAATTGAATACTATTTATATTTCCTCAAACTATGCAAAAAGGTCCAAATAATGGTATTTTACAGGTGTACATTTTTGTGATGGTGGACAATCATGTGAAAACAGCCACTATTAACGTCAGTAAATTTGGTCGATTAATATAGCTTTTAGTTTCAAACAATATGTGACTCTGGACCACAAAACCAGTCTTATGTTGCACGGGTATATTTGTAGCAACAGCCAAAAATACATTGTATGGGTCAAATTTATCGATTTTTCTTTAATGCCAAAATCATTAGGATATTAAGTAAAGATCATGTTCCATTAAGATATTTGGTAAATTGCCCACCGTAATTATATCAAAACGTAATTTTTGATTCGTAATATGCATTGCTATGAACTTAAGTTGGACAAATTTAGAGGCGATTTTCTCAGTATTTGGATTTTTTTTGCACCCTCAGATTCCAGATTTTCAAATAGTTGTATCTCTGCCAAATATTGTCCTTTCCTAACAAACCAGACATCAACGGAAAGCTTATTTATTCAGCATACATATGACCGGTTTTGTGGTCCAAGATCACATATTAATATAAAATATCCACCTTTTTCTTTAATGCATAAGTAACTGCATAGGTGAGACTTCCGGTTCATTAGCCGCTATAGGGAAATAAGGAGAGGAACAACGTGCAGTAAACTGTAAAACTGTTTGCACTACAAACCAGTGTGTTCATAATTAAGATAATACATTAAAGTAATATAGTACGACACACTAATTTGCAATATCAAACAGCGTTTATCAGGGTTCAAGCGCTTTAAGCACATATGAAAAAAGACCTTATGTAGCAAGCCTTTTTTTTTTTTGTCAGTACAGGTAATTTACCATAGAGATATTGTGTTTTGTAACATTTATGACTGTTATAGCGCCAGCTGTGGTCCGATCTCCTTAAAACTTTGCATGCCTGTTTAGAATCACCTGTTGCATGTGCTCACTAGGTTTTGGGAAGTTTTCGTTTAGGCTTTTGAATACATTCAGACAGGCCCCTTTTCTAAATGAGCTCATTATAGCTTCCCAAAGGGTAAATTTCAACATTTTCCAGAGAATTGTACTGCAGTTTTTTTTTTTCCAGAATGAGCGAAAAACCTAGGATTAGTTTGCAAAAGTAGGTTTTTACATCTCAATCATTTAACAAACGATTTGATTGACAGTAGTGGTTCTAGAGGCGAAGCTGTCCAGAATGATGAGTTCTATCGCATGATACAAAAATCACGTGTATGTGCGAAAAACCGCTCAATGTTTAATTGTTTACGCCCCTGCCCCTATCGAACGTTTTGACGTCCCTTTGCGACAGTGAGTCAAAAGTTTGATTGTGAGACAGTGACTCAAGATTCTCCAAAGAATCTTTCTACACTGGTTTGGTTCTGATCAGGCAAAAAACTAGGACTAATTCACAAAAGATCCAAAACACCACAAAATTCACCAGGAGCCAAAGATTCCAAAGACATAAGACACTTGAGTCTTTGTTCAGGGGTTATGAGCGATTTCGTACTTTTGATCGCTGTAGCGCCCCCGTCAGGCCGATTGAGGTGAGCCTTGGTGACGACGTTGGCGGTGTGAGTACTACCATCCCTCCAAGTTTCAAGTCTCTACGACTTACAGTTTGGTCTGCACGATCAGCTTTACATGGAGATTGTTGATCCGTGACCATTATAACAATTACAATAGGGTTTCAGTGCTACACACTTGTTTTATACAGCTAAAAACAGCTGAATGCGGATGAGACCAGAAGCCAGACCCATAAAATGTACAAATGGCCGTACCCCAAGAAAAAGGTTAATAGTTTAGTTAAAGTTCTCACAATCTGTGATGATTGAAAGCAAAATGTATCATGCTCAAAAACAAATAGACTTACATTACTATAAACCTCAGGTCAAGCAACTTAACGACACGTGTAATTACGAAAGACGCCCAGTCCCTCATCAGGGTTAAATTGCAGTACAAAAAGTAGACAGTGTGCAAGTGAAAAATGAATTTTAAGTATTAAAATCCCAAAAGTGTAAAAATCAGACAAACATGAACACACAGCAAACACTTTCTTGAAGACCAGAGAAGTTTAATCAGTTTTATTTGACCAACAAAGTGGAGTAAAACCATTAAGAGACAACAATTGTAACCATCACCACATCACTATTCCATTACTTATTTCTCCCACTAAAAATGTAAAACTAGGTCAAGATCAGTAAAACGCAAGCTTTAATGGGGACATGTATCAGCGACGATACACTTCCACAGGCAAGTCAAAAAAAGGAGCAATCTAGACTAAATCCATAGCAAAGAAGGAAAGGGAGAAAGAATCTACAATACACAAACAAGATCAGAGATGCATACTAAGAAAAAAAGCATTTAGAAACTGATTTGCACATCTCACTGTATTGAGCCTGGATCATACTCAAGGATCAAATCAAAGAGACCTCAGACCGAGCACTTGCCAGCTCCAAGCACATCATTCATTGTGCCAAACAATCAAAAACACGTGACAGTGAATGTTCCCAAAGCCACTTTGCGATTTGCCTTTTAATTGTGAAATCTGTGCAGTACATTGGTGAAGGTGTAAAAAGTTTTTTTGCAGCGTTTCCTATATATACTCGAGGGGGAAAGGTCTTTTTTTTGTGGTTAAGAACAAACTCTAAGGTCTGCCAAAGGCCTTCTGGCTTCGAATAGAGTCCTTAGAGCCTTCTGGCCACACAGCCCTGCACACCCGCTCCAGCAGGAGACAGCTCAGCCGCAAGTCGTGCCCGACCCCGAGCCATCCAAAAACAGAGGATCCCTCCTAGACCGGATCACCCTTTCCCTCCAATCTCACACAAACGTAGTCTAGAAACTCGCTAATTACCGCAGACCTTTGCTCTGAGAGTGGATAAACTGTCTCCTGCAAATTTTCCCTGTGGCAAATCCTATTTGTTTTGATAGTTGACAGACGTTTATTTGTTGTTGTTGATACAGGGGTTGGTTGGGGGGGTAGTTCAAGCCGCATGTGCCTTGTTCCCCCCCACCCCGCCTCCCCATCTTGATGAGCTCCCCACACATCTCGGGGAGACAGATGCAGACCCATTTCGTTGTGTTAGCTGGATCGCCGAGTGTAGCTGTGCTACGGGGATCCGGTGTGGGCCTGAGGGAGGGTCTCTACACCCCCCCCTTTCCTGCATGGTGCTCTGTGGCTCCATTGCCCCAGACCCAGTGGATTTTGGTGGATTTCTACCCTCGCTGGACCAAAGTGATCTACAAGGATCCCGTTCACACCCATGCTGTCCATCCCTCGTACAACTGTGCCAGGTTGTCCAAGTTTGTCGCTTCTTTGATGACATAATCCACCTTAAACAGAGCGGGATGACAGATACGTGGCATTAAGAAAGGCACACAGCAGTAAGAGTAAGGTTGTGTAGTTAAAGGAGGAATGTTCACCTGCTCAGTGACACTCATTCTCCTGTTAGGGTCCACATCTCTCCCTTCCAGTTTGGCCTTCACCCTCTTCCACACACTAACGGCGTAGGAATTCCTCTCTTGCACAGCTGAAGGAAAAACTGCTGATCAGTGATCTTGGCAAAGCATAAGATGTCTTCAATGAAAGGCACTGTTTTCCTTTAGAAGGTGCTATTATTCAAACATTTAAAAAGGATAGTTCTCCCAAAAATGAAAATTCTGTCATTCTCTTTGTGCACAGAAAGTATTGCTTTATAGCTTCATAACATTACAGTTGAATCACTGATGTCACACGGACTATTTTAAATATTTTTTTAAATCTTTCTTGGCTAGCAGTTGCATTACTGTCTATGCAGTGTCAGAAAGCTCTCAGATTTCACAAAAAATTTCTTAGTGTTCTGAAGATGAACAAAGGTCTTGTGGGTTTGGAATGACATGAGGGTGAGTAATTAAAAGGTTAATTAATTCTTTTGTCTTGTGGAATTCTCTCCTGGCTGACATCAGAGAAGCTAATTCATTAAGAATTTTCAAATCTCGTCTTTGAAACTTTTTACTTTCGTCTTGCTTTTAACTGATTGTTATTCTGTATTTGTGTGTATTACTTTAGAATGTTGTGTTTGCTTATGTTAAGTTCTCTTTTAAAGGAGCTATACTAAATACAATTGTATTATTATTATTGTTATTAATGAATATCCCTTTAATTGTCAGTACAAACTGTAATTTAAACATTAAAAGCTTAAAATGCCTGACCATGAGCATCAGTGCTTTTTCATATTTAAGTTAATGATCTATCTAAAATTAATGCACATTGGCCCTTGTAGGTCAAACAATCTAAAGATTTTACACTATTGTTCGAAAGTTCTGGTTCTTTAAATGAAATAATACTTTTATTCAGCAAGGACGCATTAAATTGTTTAAATGACAGTAAAAAATTATAGTGTGAAATATTTCTGTTGCAAGTAAAAGCTGTTCTTCTGAAAAAAAAAGATCATGATCATGATTTTTGCAAAAATAAAGCATTAACAAGTTTCAACATTGATAAATGCTTCTTCAGCACATTAAAACAATTTCTAAAGGATAGAGGAATACAGAATACAGGAGTAATGACTGCTGAAAATCTTTTTTCACACTCATCTGTAAAAGGGATGGTTCACACAAAAATAAAATTGTCATTAACTACTCACTCATGTTTTTCCAAACCCATAAGACCTTCGTTCATCTTTAGAACACAAATTAAGATATTTTTGATAAAATCCGAGAGCTTTCTGACCCTGCATAGACAGCATTCAGCAATCAAACTGCATGTTACCTTCGGTTACTACAGTCAAAACAATAAAACTCTCTTCAAGAGCGTACAGTAACTGAGGTTTAAAACTGTTAAAAGAAAAGGCTCAAACTAACGCACAGATTTAATACACTACGCATCAATATCTCTCTCCTTTGTGCTTTGAACTTTTCTATGTGGACTCTGAGGGCTGTGCAGCCTGTGCACTGTGACTCAGGCTCAACTTTTATATATAAAAGTATTTACTTGCTTTTCCATGAATGCATTTTACAACAATACAAAGAGCAATGTGTAACATTTTACCAGATGTGTACACTTATTCACAAAGACTTGTCGCACAAAAAGTATTCTTGTAGCATCATTAAATTACGATTGAACCACTGATGTCACAAGGACTATTTTACCATTGTCCTTACTACCTTTCTGGCCCTTGAACGTGGTAATTACATTGCCGTCTATGCAGGGTCAGAAAACTCTCGGACTTCATCAAAAATATCCTAATTTGTTTTCTCAAGATGAACAAAGGTCTTAAAGGGTTTGAACAACATGAGGGTGAGTAATTAATGACAGAATTTTCATTTTTGGGTAAAATATCCCTTTAAAAAAATACTGGTCAAACAAGAACATGTAAAATTCCTACATTTTAAATGGACTGATCTATGGGAAGGGATCTGTATCACAACTAACCTCTCCCAGTTTTGGGATCCCGCACGGCTCTTTTGGGGCTTGGGGCCAGTCCTTTATTATTGATCATCAGAGTGCTAGGGGGGAGTGTCCACCGGAGTCCCAAAGTTTCGAGGAAGAGCTTTGCGGGCATTCTGAGACATGCTGTCAGGCTGGGTCTTCACTCCACTGCAGCGCACGGCTATAGTAACAGAGGAAGAGACATCAAACTTAAAATCACCTACAGAAAAAAAACCACCACAAAAGAACGAAAACTAGATCTTAAACTTACCAGCAGCAAAGCTGGTCTGGACTGTGGAAGTGGGACTTGCACAGTCACTTGCTCTCTCAGTGACAAGAGGAGAAGCAAAGCTCACCAAGCCATTGTAGATGCTAACAAACAAAAGAAAACAATTTGTTACAAAAAACACCTGAATACTTACAAGTTGTGTTCTGAATTCAGCGTAAGTGCTCACCTCTGGCTCTGACCCTTCAGCTCCTTCAGGGTGGCAGGGATCTCCTGCAGCAGCTCAACCTGCTCTTGGCTACGTGGTTGACCTGTAGCTTGCACCACCGTGAAAAGCACTATCTGCACATTATCCTGCCATGCCTTGTATTCTGACAGAAACTGACGCACACTGCCCTCATAAGTCACTTCCTCTCCCTCCGCAAGGGCATTTTCCTCATCCTGCCAAATAGAAAAGCAGTTAGATTGTACACAAAAAGAAAAATATTCTATAACCACTTTTTGTCAGCAGTTAGAGGCGGCCTATAAACTTAACAAGTCAATCATTTTGCAAGAGAGTATTAAATACCTTTGCCATGGCACGCAGGAGGTGCTTAACATCAGCGAGTTGGCGGTTGTGATTGGACAGAATGCCTTTAATGGTGTCCACCAACAGCTGAAGGGTTTCAGTCACCCTCTCCAGCTGCTGCTCTCTTTCCTCTTGCATGGCTCTCTGACTAGACATCTCCTGGGTGAGGTGATTTTGTGCGTACACAAGCCACTCCGGCCCACCAATGGACAGATCCATAGCAGGACTCTGCAAAGACACAACCCAATGCTTTTCAATTTGAAAGTGTGGTGATGTAGATAAATTATATGGGGAATCAAATGTATTTTTGTCTAAATGATTAATAAATGTAAACTAAAATGGCGAACTAAAATAAAATACACTAAAATAAATAGTTTTTCAAGTGAATTCAGGCATACCATTATACACAGATTATAAAAATGGATATTTTGAGATTTGCAGGATGGATTTTAATGCTAAATTGTTTAAATAAATAGTTTAAAATGGAATATACAATAAACAACAATATAATATCGATCCAATATTGATCCACTACCGTTCAAAAGTTTGGAGTTTTTTATTTTTATTTTTTTTAGTAACTGATATTTTTATTCAGGAAGGATGAAGGATTGACCAAAAGATTTTTTAAGATATTTCTAATAATACAAAAAAAAAAAATAATAATAATAAAAATAAAAATAAAAACTTAAGTTACTACAGTTTTCACATAAAATACTAAGCAGCACTATTTTCAACATTGATAATGTTTCTTGAGCACCAAATCAGTATTTTAGAATGATTTCTTAAAGATCATGTGACACTTAAGACTGGAGTAATGGCTACTAAAATTCAGCAAATTCATTACAGGAACTACATTTTTAAATAATCAACTAGTGAACAGTTATTTTAAATTGCAACATTCACAATATCACTGTTTTTACTGTATTTTATTTTATTTTTTTACTTTTTTTAAACTTTCAAAAACAAACAAACAAAAAAAAAAAAACTTACAGACTTGAATGGTTGTGTATACAGACTAATAAAAATACATTTAAAAATCCAGAAATACTCACCAGTCTATGCAGCAGCTGAAGTTCCAGAGAGGAAACTGAGGTGCTAAACTGGGCAGCGTAGGAGCAGGTGGCCTGGCATCGTTTCACAAGTTCAAAAAGTGCGGCATCCATGTTCAAGGCTTCTGCGGTGCGGGTACGCAGACCTTCGAAGTTGAGAATGGTGCTGCAGAGAAAAGTGACCTGGTTGGCACGCTGACTCTCCTTCATCACCAAGGCACGGCGTTCTGCTATAGTGGCCTCAAAATCCTGCAGCACTGGGGCGAGTGCAGGGTTTGCGCCACCGGCCCACTTCAGCCTCTGCTCTATGCTGCCCTCAAGACTTGCCAACTTCTCCTGCAACACAAAACCCAACATGGTTTAGATTGAAAGATTTCCACTTCACGTTTTCATGTTCTCAAAACCAAATAACGGCATTAACCTGGACACTGCCAATAGAAGCTTCATCCTGACTGAGTTTGTAAAGCTTCTTCTTCATGTTGCTGAGGATGATAGAACGAGGCGGGGGACTAACGGTCATTGGCTGTGTCCTCGCACCGAGAATGTCCTCATGCTGCCACTGATAAGGGAGATCAAATGGTTAAATTGCAGTCACATTTATTCTTGCTTGGCAAAATTTTCTGGCTAAATTTAGTCACATCTGTGCAATCTAGAGCTTTGCTTGAGGGCGAACAAAAGTCCCTCATGCAGATTCTGCTCATGTTCAAGTTGGTCACAAACTCGCCACACAGACCAACAGAAAGTGGCTTGTGTGTGCAGTGCTTCATAAATCTCTATGCTATTGACAATGGACACAACCAATAACAATTTTTCTTACCTGGAACATGGCGATGTGAAGCTGATTCCTCTGCAGGCTGACCTTACAGGCTTCAATGCTGACTTCTAGACGTCGTACCAGGTCCAGTTTTTTCCAGGCCGTGTCGTATGAGCTGGCCAGCACTGTGGCCCTGTTGAGCAGCAGCTGGGATATCCGTCCTGCTTGCACCCCTTGCTCCACTGCTTTCTTGCAGAGGTCATCCAGAGAAACTTTTCCCTCAGCGCCAAAGTCCTTGGCCTCCACCTGGGCGATGAGATCCATGCCGAGGGCACTGAGAGCGCTGCAGATGGCCAGGCCCAGAGCCTGGGTGGGGAGCCCCATTAGCATCTGCCTTACAAAGTCTGCCGTGAAGGCTTTTATGGGCCGCATCATCTGGTCCTCGCTCACTACAGTGGAGCCTCTGTACATAGGTTTCACTATGGGTACTGGGCCATTAGAGGGTGGAGGCTCATCAGTGGGTGTGGGACATGTTCCTGTTAGGAAAAAATGAGAAGGGTGTTTAATAAAAAGCCTGATTCTGTACAATGACTTATTACTCTTGTGTTACTTTTTTCATGTGTCATTCCTAATATTGCAAAATTATCTATTAGATGTTTACCAGATAGCGTCTGTGCAAATGATCCGCACAGACGGAAGAAGTCTCGGATGGTCTGGAGTCTCTTCAGGAAGAAAATCTCTTCCAAGACCTGCCTGGTCTGCACATTATCAAAGAAATGGACCTGCGTAGCTCTGGACTCTCGGATCACATCCACCTTTCTCCAGGCAGCAGGCACATCCATAGAGTTCAGCTAGAGGAGAGAACAAGATTAATTTAGACACCACTCTAATCTAATAAACACATCTCAGGCATGTGATTTGCTTGGGACAAAAAAAGAAGGAAAAATCTGACCACCCCACAGTCATATGCTCTTAAAAAAAAAAATAATAAAAAAAATAAAATAAAAATTTATCTTCAATTGTTCTTCATTCAAAATTTGCTTCCATGTGACATCAGTCGTTCAACCGCAGTTTTATGAAGCTACGAGAATACTTTGTGTGTGCAAAAAAAGACTTTATTCAACAATGTCTTGTCCTCCATGTCAGTCTTAGAATATTTTAATGATGTCCTTTCTACCTTTTTGATCCTTAAATGTGTCAGTTGTGTTGCTGTCTGTGCAGGGTCAGAAAGCTCTCGATTTCATCAAAAATATCTTTTTTGTTCCAAAGATGAGCAAATGTCTTGTGGGTTTGGAATGACATGAGGGTGAGTAATTAATGACAGAATTTTAATTTTTGTGTGAACTATCCTTTTAAATAAGACAAAAATATACAAAATAAATATATCACTACCATAACAATACTATTGTACTGTTAATGACCAATCCGTATAGGGCTCTACGCTTACTTTTCTTTTTAGGAGAACTTGTGCTCCTAACTTAAAAAAATTAGGAGCACAGTCAAAATTTCAGGAGCACCTTCTAATCAAACAAAACACACACACACCAAAAAAAATCTGATCAAAACTTAGCCTTTCAGGTGATATAGCCTGTGATATTTGACTCCTTAAAGTGATTTACAAGGGAATTTTTTTTTTTGTAATGGCATTTCTCTAACTTTATAAAAAGTAAGTCATCTTGTGTGTCAATTTTTTTAAATTATATTTTATAAGATTTTTAAAATGTCTAATTAAAACAATAGAATAAGAACAAGTAGAATAAGTTACCAATCAAATAAAATCAGTATTAAAATTAATTTGTACTACAGAGGTGACACAGAACACAAAAGTGGCTTTCATGTTTAATGAGGCTCAGAGGTGGCATAAATGCAATCATGTTGAGGTTAATGTTTCAAATATAAAATTTTGAATATAGAAATGATTTAAATAACTGAAAAAATACTTTAAAAATGAAACTAAAACTGCCAGTAGGTGGCAGCAAGTCATTGATTTAATTACTGAATCATTTAGTCATTTGAACAGCTTATTCACTCAGGAATAATGCAAGTGACTGCCTTTATGAGTGGGAAATTGAATCACTGACTCACTAGATTCTATTAAAAACACATGTTCATTCATAAGCGAAACACTGCTGTGTTTAAATGGAGATGAGCAGCGGCTCAGTTGTATCTTGTTTCAAACCATGTTTGACAAAGAAATAGAGCAAAATCAGGCAATAGTGTTAAAGTCAGACAACCTAAGTCACTTAATATTAACTTCTTGTTTATTTAACTGTTGTTTTAAATCAATCTCATTTACAAACTCTCTTAAAAATCATTAAAAACTGTCACTCATCTTAGTTCATCGCGATCTCACAAAGTTCCATTATAATCAACAAAGCTCTCTACACTGCACAACTCTTACTTACACTCTCTCTACACTTTGTTTATGAAAGGATTTGTGAGATATGTCTCTGACACATTAAATGCGTAGAAACCTTTGAAGCTCCCTTCAGCGCAAACACAAATATGCTGATCTGGTCAGTCACACCGGTGCTCCTAAATATTTTTTCACAGTCATGCAAAGTAGTTTTTAGTCGCAAATGCAACGGAAACGGTCACACTGTAGAGCCCTGCTCTATCCAAACAGGAATTAAAAACTACCATATTTTAAAAATCAGTATTTTTACCTTTTCAATCAGAAGTCCAAAAGCAGTTTCCAGCTGTGCAAACATGCCATCAAAAGCTACCAACAACATCTGACCGGCACTCATCTTGGGTGTTTCCTGCACGGAGCTCTCCATACTGCGTGGCTGGATCAGTTCTGAGTACTGAGCCCGTAGAACCCTGACATAACACACAAAACAAGACACAGTTCAGTTCAGTCCATCCAAAAATAATAACACAGCTTTATTATGAACTTCTTAAATATTTCTAATGTCCATGTTACCTGGTGATATCCAGATAGTGGTCATCGGGATCCTCCTCCAGGCCCATGGCGGTGTTACGAAGGTGAGCCTGCAGAACCTCTCCCAGCCCCTGCAGTGAAACACCATCTGCGCACTGATCGATAAGCGCGTCGAGCTCCGCTAGCATGGTCTCTAACGTATTCTCTCCTTTTAGCATGCAGCGCAGAGCCTCTGGGAAGATGATCTGACGGAAGTTTGTGTTGAGCTCCTTCAAATTTTAATATAAAAAGGTCTGAGAGGGGGGAAAAACATCACTGAAGCCACTGAATACTATTAAACACTGAGAACATTACCTGAAGGCAGGTATAGACGCCATTGGCCAGGTAGACAACTTGCGAAGTCTCTGCAAGACTGAGGATGTCCAGGTCATGTGACAGTAGCTGGCACTGCTGCAACAGCTGCACAAGGCACGTGATGTTTCCACTCATACTGCAGAGCTCTTCCAGGAACCAGGCACCATCACGAGACGTCAGCTCCACCAGCTGCTCTCCGGCACTGGCCGCAGCTCCCTCCATCACCAGGTTACGCCTGCAAAGCACAAAAACACTGAATTCTTTAACTCTTCAAGATCACTGAAAATAAAAGTTTGGGCTTGGAGGAACAGACAATCATCAAGTTTACACAATTCTTGTGGATTTTTTTAAGCCACAGATTCAGACCTGGTGAGGGCACAGAGGGCAGAGACGATGATGCCGGCCAGGCTGAAGGACCCGAGCTCGGCGTCCTCGTGCAGGAAGACTTTAATGCAGCGCTCGATCTCCTGCAGCTGCTCCTCACAAACAGGCACACCGGCGCCCTCTGCCTTCAGACGCTCTACCTGCCGCAACAACCGAGTGTTGGTTTCTGCTGCGTGGTGCTGCAGCGCCATCTCGATGCTAGACAGGAATTGACATGTGGCAGGTGGGGGCTGGGGTGCAAACTGCATTTCATACCTGAAAAGAAAAGAGGATTTTTATGGTTTCTGTTAATCAAAACACATGGAAAAGTCTAGAAAACCTATGATTACAATTATTAAAAATGTACATGTTAAATAGATTTCTTTCTTAAATAAATGCTGTTCTTTTGAATTTTATATTCATTGCTTGAAAAAAAAGTGTTTCTTTAACACCAAATCAGCATATTAGAATGGTTTCTGGAGGTCCATGGGAAATTGAAGACTAATGTAAACTGAAGACATAATCAGTAGTTGCACTTACTGGTGATAGATGGTCTGGCAGTGGTCGACGGTCATGTCACAAACCAGCTCCTCCATCCACTGTTTCCACGTGTGAACTCTGTGCCTGAGCAGCACCGCACGGGGGTAGAGCAAGGCCACGGTGGCATAGCTGTGCAGGTGTTCGAGACAGCCACGCAGCTGAGAGCGCCGCTGCTGTAACAGAGCGCTCACTTCCGCCTCCAGCGCCTCACATTGGCTAATCAGATGTGCCTGGCCTGCATTCTGCAAGAAAGATGTTGCTGGCACGTAGCTAGGTGGACCTGCAGTTTACAAAGACCATAAGAACAAATTAGAAGTTTGCAAGTGGTCCCTTCTGCTTCTCATCAAACTTCAGTTAACATTCTGTTAAAGAAACCCCAAATCATCTCCACCTAAATCAATAGGGCTACTGATCTCCTGGAGGAGGCTGGCAAGCTGGGTGGCCTCTAGACTGGCGAAGGCAGCTTGATATTGAGAGATGCACTGATCCAGATCTGACAGCTTCCCCTGAATGGCATCCTGTACAGTCCTCTGTCTGGACTGCAACTGAGTGTGCTCAGAGTATCTGGCAAGGGACGGGATAAAGATTGACAGTGAGAACTTTAATAAATCTGCGAATGATCAAGCAATAATTGTGACCAGCTGAACAAAAACTCTTTGGTGGTCTCATCTACTGACCTGTGCTCCAGAGAGTGGATGGGATGATCTGCTCTGGTGTCAGCTCCCTCCAGGAACTCCATCTCCTCCAGCAGCTTGCCCTGCACTTTCTCCACTTGTGTGAGCTGCTCCTGCAGGTTTAGGTACTCATCCACTGCCTCTTCAACCTGTGGCAGCACACCAATCATCTCATCGCGGTTCTTGAACCAGTTCACCTGAGAAACAAGAAAATTTTGGTAAGCAAACCAAGTCAGGTTTATTTTTTATTTGTAGTTCACTGACAAGCTTCGCAAAACCATGCAGACAATATCATCGTTATTATACATCGATATTATCAAATCGCCCTGCAATAACAGGGTTGCTGCAGGATTTTTAAGCTCAAATTTAAGACTTTTTAAGACCTTTTTTAAGACCTGCACAAATAAAATTAATACCATATGAGCAGGGTAAGGCAATGTCTATGGTTAAATATTAAACTGTAAAATGACTAAACTACTGTGAAAACTGATTTACAGTTCAGATTTTTCACAAAAACAAAAAGTTGTATAAAGTGATACACTTCACATTTCTTTAAAGTATCAATTTTTAAGAAGAGTCAAAACTTTACTTATATTAATTGAAACAATTATCATTAATAAATTATTATATTAATTAAAAAAAACATACAAATACATGTTAGTGTTTAGATTTTTGTGATGAATTATCTTCTTAATGATCCACCAGTTCACATTTACAGCTCTGCATGTTTACAGGGTAAAAACATGGGTCGCTTTTCGCTTTGGTCTGAACAAAAACAACCCCAATACTATGTTCCTGCAATACCAGAGGCTGCAGTTCTAGGACCACATTTATAGGACCCTATTTTCTGGGACAGTGCCATCTAGCAATTATATTCCAACAAAGAAATATCAAACAGACGCAAAGACTAGATCCATTAAAACTACTAATTTTTTTTATCTTGCCATCTTATTTTTAATGTAAAAGCTCACATAAACTTGAGTGTTCAAAGGGGTGTCAGAAATCACCATTTAGCCCATTTAACTGTAAAAAACAGTTCATTGTGCTGCTGGATGTTGTAAATTAGTATTTGTATTCAAATTATTTTAAATTTATTGAAATACTAATAAACACACTAATTTGTATGGCAATTGTTTTACCGTTTACTTCACTTTGTTAAGTGGGTCACACGTCAGACATGAAGCGCAGCAGCTAATGAACAGAAATCTAGAATATACTGAAATAAATTAGACTAAATATTTCAAGAGGGTTACCCAGGGGTAAGTTTAGGATTAGGAGCTGGTTAGGACAATAATTAAGTGTATATAATTAAACAACTGCATTTAGTATTTTCTTAAAAATAATATACAGATATTGAATAGCAACTGCTATAAATAGTATGAGCTGTTAATGCATACATACGACAAATAAATAAAATAAAATAAATAAATAATTAAAAAAAAAAAAAAAAAAATTACAGGGTCCTAGAAATGCGGTCCTGAAACTACAGCCTCCTGTATTGTAAGAATACTCTACTCAAAACAACAGGCTTATTAAAAATGCACATTCAATCTCTGCCAGCAGATGGCGCATTCGGAACTGCAGACATGCGTTTCCCCGGTAACGGCAGTACACAAAGCAGCTCAGCACCGGACTTTGAACGCGCAGCGCTCATGTTTATGTAACGAAATCACAGCCTTTTGAAGTTTAATCATGACACTAAGCTGTATCGCAATTCTGGTCTTCCCGTGCCTAAAATTTAAGACCTCTTAATCATAATTAAGACTTTCTTGTACAATTTAAGACTTTTTATGACCTTAAATTTGCTAAACTAAATTTAAGACTTTTTAAGGACCCGCGGCAACCCTGAATAATAAAGTTTTTTGCGTAGCTTTTCAGTGAACTATGGCTGTGTGGTAAAAGCTGCTTCATCTGAAAGCACATGAAAATACTACATTTAATGTTTTTACTCCAAACTCACTTCATAACGTCAGTTGAGTGTTTAAAATTAACCCTTCTGTGACAAGATGTGGCTTCTTACACAGAATAAGGCACACAACATATTTCATAGTATTCTAAGTCATGATAAAAGCTATGTCAATTAGCACTGCACTATTATATACTTTATTATAAGGGAAATTATAATAAGAACTCAGATAAACCATACATTGTCAGTCATGTGTTCATTAGTCACACTGAATCAATGAAAGCAGTTAAATCTTCAGTTTATTTAGCTGCAGCGATCATGATTTCCTGGATTTTATTCTGCAGGGTGTATTTGGAGTTTCCACGCATAGCAATTTACTACTGAACACAGAACTGTACTTCACTGACAAGATGCGCGCATGATTATCACAGCTTTTCCTAATATCGATTGCGACATTATCGTGATTTATTGTGCAGCTACATTTTGCAATGAAACAAGGGATTTCCTGTTTGAAATTCATTATGTTAGCAAATTCATGTGTTGAAATCAGCATAAAAACACATTCCCCAGATTTCTGTACTATTTGCATTTGATAAATTCTCACCTTAATCTCAGCCACGCGGGAGGAGAAGAGGCTACGTGTGATGTCTCGCTCCATCTCTCTCTTGCTCTGCTTGTTTTCTGCCTGCTGACCACCTCCACCGTACACTGCCCCTGCAAAGCCCACCTCACCACCTGCTGTCCAGTCCACCAGAGGGTCATAGACAAATGCCTCCAGAAGAGTCAAAAGGGTCTCTCTACCACGTCGCATTATCTGAATCACCTGAAAGGAAAGGACACCATTCAAAATTACATGCATGTTCTAAAGGAAACATTAAATGAATCATTGAATCATGAATCACCCCATTCTCACCTGTTCACAGGACAGCCTAAAGATGCCCTCCACTCCTGTGACCCCCAAAGCGGTCTCAATGTTGTGCGTCATACGGAAAGGAACCTTCTCTGGTACTCTCAAGCTTTTCCCTGTCACGATAATGAAGCATTTAAGTGTCTGTGTGAATGAAGTATGCTTAGACCCGTTTTCAAGTGAACAGGCACTCACCCTTCTCAAAACAGACGTTGTAGTCAATGTGCACCACCTCTCCTGTCGTCATATCAATCAGCACATTGTCAAGGTGACGATCCCCCAATCCAATGATGTACCCCACCATTGACATCACAGCAGTGGATCTGGCGTAAGACTACATGAGACACCCAAGATTGGTTAATTATAGTGAAATGCATTTAGTCTAATACATGGTTAGGACATGTCAATAGTGGTTTTGCTGACCTGAGTCACACTCCACCACTCACTAGGGGTGGTGCAGGAGCACCAAAGCTCCTTTGCCAAGAGGTTAGGTGGTGTAGCCTCCATTAGCTCTCGGAGAACGTCTCTCATGACACTCAACGGCCAGTCACGGCGTGACACATCCAAACTGAGCCCGACAGCCTTTAAGGCAGGACTGATCTTACTGTAATAGAGCTCACTGGGCCGTGGAACCATGGGAAGATTCTGAGGTTGCTGGAAGGAGTCCTGTGCCTAAATTTAAGAAAAGGTATAACATTTGATCAAAAGATGTTAAGTGTATCTCTCCAAATCAGGTGCATTAACATAAATTAGTATTTTCTATCACTGCACGTGAAGCCAGTCAATAAGCCTACATGATTTACAATCACATAAAATGATGTAAAAAATTATAACCATTTTTGTTTCTTAGTTAACTACAATAACCCTGTAAAACCACGTAATGTTTAAAAAAAAAAAAAAAAAAAAAATTATTCCATAAGCATTCTATGCTAATTTTTACTCTCACTTTTTGGGCTTGGACCACAGCCTCACGCTGCTGCCAGCGTTTGTACAGGCCAAATAGTGGAGTGGCTCCATCCACCCACTGGATGAGGCCTGATCTGGTGCCCAGCGGAGTGACAGAATAATGACGGGCGTGGAACCTCGGACTCTCCTGCTGATTCACTTTAGTGAACATAGTGTTGACGATAGACAAGAACTGCATGATTCTCTCATCCAAATGCAAGTCCTCCAACCCTAAAACACAAAGATAATGTTTACATGAGCAAATGGCAAGAGATAATTCACCCCAAAATGAAAATTCTGTCATCTACTCACCCTCATGTAGTTCCAAACCAACATTATAAAGCGATAGAATCTGTTCAGAAGACTGTCAATTTATATGGATTACTTTGTCTTTAGGGCAGTCACTAACGATTATTCTGGTAATCGAATAATCGGTCGACTATTCTGACGATTAATTTAATTTAATTTTGATAACTAATATTTTTTTGTGGTAATAAAAATAGACTTAAGCAACTAATATCCTTTAAAATTACTTAAAATACATATATAATAGCAATGAGGCAATATTAATTAGTTCAAATGAAGTATCAAAAGCAAGTAATGATATGGTTTTATTTAACAAACCTATTAAATAAATAAAAATAAATTACATTCATGTATAACAAACAATATAGCTAATGTACATTACGTTTTATAACAAATGGTCAAAGTGGGCGCACCGGCCTGATGATTGTTCTTACACTTTACTGCGCAATCTAATCCTTGTTTAATATGGACTAAACATTTAAAAAATTCAAATGTCCATTTAAAGGAGAAGTTCACTTCCAGAACAAAAAATGACAGAATGAACTTACTCCTTGTCATCCGAATGTTCATGTCTTTCTTTCTTCAGCCATAAAGACATTGTTTTTTTAAGGGAGACATTTCAGGATTTTTCTCCATATAATGGACTGGTATGGTGCCCCGATTTGGAACTTCCAAAATGCAGTTTAAATGCGGCTTCAAACGATCCCCAATGCAGTTGTAAACGATCCCAGCTGAGGAAGAAGAGTCTTATCTAGCCAAATGATTGGCTATTTTAATAAAATAATAATAAAAATAATATAATTTATATACTTTTTAATGGCAAGCGCTCATCTTGTCTCACTCTGCCTGAACAGTTTTTTTTCCGGGTCATGACAGTTAGGGTATGTCGAAAAACTCTCATCTCATGTTCTCCCTCAACTTAAATCAACGAAATCGTCCTATATCGCAGTGATGTAGGATGATTTTTAAATGATTTTTGAAGTTGAGGGAAACATTTTTCAACATACCCTAACTGTCTTGAGCCAGAATACACAGAGTTCAAGGAAAGCAAGACAAGATGAGCGTTTAAGATTAAAAAGTATTAAAATGTCACTTTTTTAAATGAAAATAACCTAGGATCGTTTACAACCACATTTGGGGCACCATATCAGTCCATTATATGGAGAAAAATCCTGAAATGTTTAACTCAGGAAAAAAAAAAAAAAAAAAAAAATTCTTTATGGCTGAAGAAAAAATGACATGAACATTTTGGATGACAAGAGGGTGAGTATATTATCTGTGAATTTTTGTTCTGGAAGTGGACTTCTTTAATCTTTAATATTTGGCTATTTCTTTACTGTAATTTCTTGAATAAGTGGAAATCAAAACTTGTAAACTCAGAGCGAGGCAAGGGATTAAGTAAGTGCATATATTAAAGGGTTTAATATATCATGCAGCCATAGAAAACGGTCTGACGGAGGATTTTTTTTTTTTTTTTTATAATAGAGTACTCAAATTGAATCAGGGAATCGTGACAGCCCTAAATGTAGTTTTGGTTGAATGGACTTTAAAAGGAGAGATAGAAGGCTCTCAGGTAATAATATTTTTGTGTTAGATGATTAGTCAACGTCTTGTGGGTTTGGAATCACATGAAAGGGAGTAAATAATGGAATTTCATTTGTGGTGATGTTTTAGCCACATTTAAAACTCATACCTTTGAATAGGTATGGATAGTTTCTGCCATCAGATCCTTGGAAGTACAGCTTCTTGGGTTTGGTTTTAGTTGGCAGGATGGTGATGGTGTTGCCTACACTTTGGATGGTGACCGCATCTGTAGCAGACACCTCCCCTGGAAGTGCCATCTCTGTGTTGGTCATGGCAGTCAGGCGGGGGCTGATCTCATCTAGACGCAGGAGGTAACTGGCCCGTTTCTGTGCCCTCTGCTGCAAGCTCAGCATGATCTGCAACAGGATGGGGTAGAATTACATAAGGGAAAATGCACAGCATGCATAACAGTACTTCCTTAGAACACTTGCACACAGCTGCCCCTTACCTGTTTGAAGGGCACCCAGCTGCTGGCAGGATTGGCTGGATTAAGAGGGTTCCTCAGTCTTTCTAGAGCGTTGTGAATGGCCTCTCCATACGTCTCCTGAAACCACGCCTCGTGAGGAGTCTCCGCTGGAGCAGCCGTGATGCTACGTACGTGATCCAGCGCAAAAACCACAGGCTTCATCAGAGCAGAGTGCTTCTCTCTCATAATAGCCACTTTCTCGTCCCTAAACCACAAGAGATCGTTCATTTAAATGATTTTCGAAGAGGCATGAGTCACTCGCTAATGAAGTTTCTTCTTCCATATTGATTTCCAGAGTCGTGACTTACTTGCGCAGAGTGTTGTTGTTCTGAACTCTTTTCACCTCGTCCTCCAGCTGTTGAATCCTGCGCAAAACATGCATGTGTTGCTGCTGCAAGACCCCCAGCCAGAGTTCGTCCCAAAGCAGAGTGACCCTCCTCAACTCGCCCACCAACAACTGCACCTGCACACACAAGGATCAGCAAAATAACTCTTCAACACAATTGCCTTTAACACAATCAGACACTTTTAGAACAGTAAAGTCCTTTCTGTAATACCTGCAGCACCATGGTGGGGTTGGCAGAAGAGAGCTTGTCTACAATCTTGCTGTAGCAGTCCTGCATCATGGCTTGGTCTTCGCTAGAATACATCACCATTTCTTCTCCGCGGCTGCTCTCTTGAGAAGTTGGCCCACTGCCCGTCTCACTCTCACCTCCACAAAGAGCCTCTCCCTGCATGTTCCCAAGCAGGGTCGGCAGGGACGATGGAAGCTTGTTACCTGGCAGAGAAGAAAACACCATTTTTAATTTTCAGCTTTCTAAAATTGCTTTGGATACATGGCCTAAGGTAGACAGGATGTCCCTGCCTGGAAATACAGTACATACCTGCCGCCTGTGCCTCTCCACCGAGAGAGATAGATCCCACAATGGCAGGGTAGAGGATAAGGTGGGGTGAATCTTGGGCCACTCTGCACAGCAAACTGCAGATGCTCTGGCGGATGTAAGCTTCAGGGTGATTCAGTCTGGAGAATAACTGAGGGATGATACCTAGAGAGAAAACAGCCATATTAATATTACATGGATTGAGCGTTGCAAAAGTTTTTTTTTTCATTTTTTTCAGGTTTTGTTGTGTTGCAGCTTAGTTAAAATGCTTTACATTACTTTTTCCGCAATCTACACTCCATGCACCATAATGACAAAGCACAAAACAGGTTTGTAACAACTTTGCAAATTTATTAGAAATAAAAAAAACTGAAATGATTCCACTGCATAAGTGTTCATATCCTTTTCTGAAACACTTGAAAATGAGCTCAGGAGCATTCATATTGCTTGTAAATGTTACTACACTTGTGGAGTTAACCTGTGGCAAATTCATTTGAATGAGTTTGATTTGGAAAGGCACACACCTCTCAACAAAAGGTCTAACAGTAGAAAATGCATACATATCTGGGGAAGAGTTCAGGAAAAAAAAAAAAATATATATATATAAATAAAAATTCTGCTACGTTTAAGGTTCACAGAAGCATGTAGCCTCCATTATCCATAATGTAAGAAGTTTGGAAGAACTAGGACTCTTCCTACAGCTGGCCTTCTGGCCAAACTGAGCAATTGATGGAGAAGGGCTTTTGTTATACTGGTGACCAAGAAGCTGATGGTCACTCTAGTTGAGCTCCACGATCATATATGCAGATGGAAGAAACCTACAGAAGGACAAACATCACTGTAACACTCCACCAATCTGGTCTTTATGGTGGTTAGGCCAAACTCAATCCTCTCCTCAGTGAAGACACATGAAAACACACTTGAAATTTGCAACAAAGCACTAAAGAACTCTCAGACTGTGAGAAACAAGATTCTCTGGTCTGATGAACCTCAATTGCAAGCATCATGTTCGAAGAAAACCAAGCACTGCTCATCACTTGCAGAGTACCATCCCAAAAGTAAAGTGTGCTGGTAGCACCGTCCAGCTGTGGGGCTTTTTTTAGTGGCAGGGACTGAGGGACTCGTCTGAGGAGAAGGAAAGCTCAATGCCCCAAATATATGAGATAGCCTTAATGAAAACCCAGTCCAGAGGATTCAGAACCACAACTGGGCAGAAGGTTCAAAGGACAATGACCTTAAGCACACAGCAGGAGTGGCTTATAGACAACTCTCGTGAACGTTCTTGAGTGGCCCAGCCACAGCCTGGGCTTGAACACAATCAAACATTTCTGGAGAAACCTGAAAATGTCTGCCAGCCCAAATCCAAGATAACTGAGCTTGAGAGGTGAAGAGATGAGGCGAAAAATGGCAGATAACTGCCAAATGCAGAAGCACAAAACTTGTCACATCATACCCAAAAAGACTTAAGGCTGTAAAAGTGCTTCAACTAAGTACTTAAGGGAATGAACATTAATGCAATGCACTTATTTCAGTGTTTTATTTTTAATAAATTTGCAAAGTTGACACAAATCTGTTTTGTGCTTTGTCATTATGGTGTACGGAGTGTAGATTGATGTGGGGGGAAAAAAATAATAATAATAATTTAAAGCAGTTTAGCATAAGATGTCAAAACATGAAGGGGAGTGAATACTTTTGCAAGGCACTGGAACTCTCTCTATAAATGTCAAGAGTAAGATTTTCATTGCTGTTTTGATGTTCAAGTTCTTACCTCTCCAGGGTGCAGTGGGGGTGGATGCCAGGCCATGCTCCAGACCCTCTCTTAACTCGCCAGCGTGCTTCACAAGCAAGCGCAGCAGACGGAGGGTTGCCATGACAATGACATCATCGCTGCTCTGTTTGCAGCTCTGGTTGTTCAGGAGCAGCTTGGGGTCGTCTTCATCTATGGGCACCTGATGATCAAGAGATTAAAAAAAAATGTGATGCATTTCTGTTGTAAAATTTTGTCCAATCACTGTGTAAATATTAGAGGAGAAATGCGCTGACCTGCCCAGCATTGAGTTTAAGGAAGGTGAAGTACGCTCTGCAGGAGACCCGGTACAGGCTGAAGATTCGGTCTACCACTCTCCTCCACACCCCAATCAGCCCATCGGTCACAGTGTCCTCCACCTCAGACAGCCACGGACAGGCACTCAGCAACTGTCGGCCGATCACATCCACCATGTCGTCCTCCTCATCCTCTTCATTCTGCAAGGCCATGTCCTCATCCTGCAGGAACATGAGGACACAAGAATACACAAAATAAGATCTATTCACATACCACATTGCAGATAAATGAACATCAACATCAACCTTGGGGCAGAAATCCATAAGTTTATACACACTTTAAGAAATTGATACTTTGATTCCACAAATACAGTTTAAATCCATTAAAAGTGGAAGTAAAAAATAACGTTCTGAAAGATTTCTATTTTAAAGAAAGTTTAAAATGGAAAATTAAAATATTAATGGTTTTTAGACTTTACATTCATGAAAAAAAAAAAAAAAAAAAAAAAAAAAAAAAAAAAATATATGAATGTTTTCCACAAAAATATAAATCATTTGACATTTCACAGTATTACTTTTTTCACTGTATTTAAAAAAACATTTTTTACAACAAACAAAAAAAAAAAAAAAAAAGCACAAACCCCATAGGGTAGTATATTTAAATCTTTTTTTTTAAATGAGTGGTGTACCACAGTATGAAAACCACTGATCTAGACTCATTTAGACAAACTGTGAACTCCATAACCTGAATTCCTGCTGGGCGACACATGGCTTGACCCAAAATGCCAAAAATGGTTTCCTTGTCCTCATCGCTGGTGCCTGCTGGGAGCAGCTCTTCTATTTCTTTCTTCTCTCCAAGGAGCAAAGGAACCCCTTCTCCTTGACTATCAACAGACAGAATAAAAAAAAAAAAAAAATAAAAAAACATCAGTATGAGCATATAATTTTTTTTTAAACTAACAATAACACTTTTCATAGTTACAAAATACCTGGCATTGTCCACAACCTTCCTGCCCCATCTGTACGCCCAGCTGGCCAGAGCAGCCCATGATTTGGCCACTTCAGGAGCCTGAGTAGTTGAGAGCTGGTACAGCTGCCCAAGGACAAAGTCTGGCTCCCCAACACCAACACTGACTGTAGACAAAACAAAGAAACATTCAAGATCAGACATCAATCAAACAAGTAATACAATCAATAAATGACACCATAGAATGCAATGCTATTATCATATTGGTTACGGCACAAATAGCATGGTTTAATGTAGGGATGCGACGATAAATTGATTCGATTCTATTTTCCAAAAGCATTGCGATTCTCTCTAGAATCAATTCTGAGCAGGGTCACCAGGTTTTCATAAAACACGTATGTTTTACGTGTTTTATGCATTTCGAGGGGGGTCTAGCAGTTAAAAAAAAAACAAACAAAAAAAAAAAAAAAAATCAATCAATCAAATAAATAAAATTAAATTCGCATTCCAGGGAGTAAAATACGTTTTTTTGGGAGGGGTTCCCCTGGTACTGTTCGCATTCCAGGGGCTAAATATAACGTAATTTGGGGTCACTTCAACCCAAGGACATGAAAAACAACCCGCAGCAACAGTGCTGAAGTAGCCCAATTCCGTGGGAAAAAACGGAGACTTGGCAACACTGATTTTGAGCTTTGTTTTCAACTGCAGAGGCACTCCAGGCTATTTATTTTTTTTTTTTTAACTGCACACTTACATGCTCATGAAGACCACTTGTGCATTCGGCTGAGTAACGCAAGGGGGTAAACGTACTTGCACCTCAGCTTTTATGATGTGTTATGAGATTAATGTAAACACAGCCCACTGTGAACACTCCTGTAATTAACTTTATGAATGATTATTTTAGGTTCAAGTAGTGTGTGCGCGCAAGAAATTGGACGCAAGAGGGGTACGGCTTTTTCTGAAGCACGCAGTGCCATCTGCTGTTAAAAACTAAGCTCAGAATCAATTCAACCGAGAACCGCGATGCATTCGCGAAAATTGCAGAACTGATCCACAAATTGATTTACCACCACAACCCTAGTTTTAAAGATTGGCATTATGCTTACCTGTAGTCTCTGTTGTAATATGTGGCATTCCCTGATCTTCCAGCGGCAGGTCCAACAGGCCAGAGATGTTTTTGGCAAGAGCTGAGAGGCTGGTAGAACCAGAGTTTCTCTTCACCACCATTTTGAGTTGTGGAGTCAGATCCTTCCAGTCAGCCAAAAGCCATTTGCACAGAGTAAGCACAGAGCGACAGGCTGCACGCTCACACTTTCCAGAGTGACAGTACGATAGCGCACAGGAGCTCAGCATTTCCATAGCAGATACGGACTGACCTAAAAGACAGTGAGACGTAGTGCTTAGACATTCACACTGCAACATACCAAGACCAGTGAACTGGCCCAACAGTTTAAAAACACTTACCAGCAGCAAACAGAACTTTAGCCTTCTCAATCTCCAACTCTGGTCCCCACTTTTCCCCAACAGTGCCCTCTAGTGACAGCTGCCTGAAGCTTTGTACCAGGTCCTGACCTTCAGAGTCACCCACTGACGGCTTGTTGCACAGGCTCAGCAGACGTGTAGCCAGAGCGATATTTCCTTGCTTACGAGCAAATTTCACCGCAGTCAGACAAAGCTCCATCAGATGAGAGTCCACTGGAGAAGATGAACCTGAAAGAATCATTTAAGACTCTGAGACGTAACATCACACAAGTCTAATACACTTATACAATACGTACATACTACTAGTCAAAAGTTTTTGAACAGTAAGACTTGTAATGTTTTTTTTTTTCTTGAAAAAATTTAATTTGTAATTTATGCCTCTGATTTCAAAACTGAATTTTTAGCATCATTACTCCAGTCACATGATCCTTCATAAATCATTCTAATATTCTGATTTGCTACTCAAAATAAATAAGTAAAATAAATAAATAAATAAATAAATAAATAAATATGTTGAAAACAGCCGAGTAGACTTTCAGGTTTTTCTGATGAACAGAAAAGAGGAAAAAAATAGAAAATAGAAATCTTTTGTAACATTATAAATGTCTATGATCACGTTTGATCAAATTGCATTTTAAAATATATTCGAACAGAAAACAGTTATTATAAAAAGTAAAATACTTCAGAATTTTTTACTGTTTTGCTGTACTTTGGATCAAATAAATGCAGGCTTGGTGAGCAGAAAGGACTTCTTTATATTTAAAAAACGAACACCTCTTACTGTTCAAAAACTTTTGACTGGTGGTGTAGATAAGAGGAGGAGACCTTACCTTTGAGTTTTTGGAAGAGCTGCCGCTGGAAAGTGGTGTATCGGAGAGCGTGCAGCCATGGCTGAACATCCTGCTGCTTGCAGGTGATCAAAGCTTCACTGAAAAGTGGAATTAGACAGTCCTACAGAGAGAAAAACAAAAAACAGGGATTTCTTAAAAAGGAAAAGAACATATGATAATGTATGTGCATGTTCACAGGATTGATGTGGTGGCTCAAACCTCTGGGTGCTGGTTGCAGAGGGAGTTCTCTAGGGAGTTGGCACAGTGCAGCTGCAGGGTGCTGAGGGTGGGCAAGGAGTCAGACAGGGTGAGAGTAGAGAGACGCAGAGGACCCAGAGAGATGCGACCCGTCTGTTTGAGGTACTTCACTAGGGTGCTGAAGATGAAAACCCAGAAGTAGAAACGCCATCAATAAATATACAACTTTTTTGGGGAGAGAAGAAAAAAAAAAAAATTCTACTGTGTTCAGGCCATTTACTCACTCAGACGATGCGAGACCCTTCTGGTCCTGTTCGTGATTAGTTGCAGTGATGGCTCCCACAGCGCTTCTGAGGAGCTGTACCTCTATGGCCTTCTGGAGCTCTGATGGGTCAGGACTCAACACAGCAGGAAGAAGCCTCTTCAGGTCTGCCAAAACAAATAATTACAATAATTACACAGCAACAAATGGCTGAGTAAAGCTGATGGATTACACATGTTTCAACCAATGCAAAACAATAGATTAAAAGGATTTATAAAGATCATGCTTAAAAAGTTCTAGTTTCTAGTATAAAAATTCCTAGGTGAAAAAATGCTGCTACTGATGGTAATGATAAAAATAATAATTCCCAACAGATCTTCCTTTTTCCCCCCATGACTGTGGATAGTAATCATACCAATCTTGTCCTTAGTTGTAGAGTTGAGAAGGCCATAATCATCCCCAGGGAGTAACTCCAGCTGTGTACGGCACTCCGTGAAATCCCCCTCCTCAAACCTGCTCAGAGCTCTGGAGGGCAGACAAACCAAAACACAATTATTTCAATGAACAACTCACATTCCTACAGTCAGGAGAAGTTCAATTAGAGTCAACAGATTCCTGCTACACACCTGATGTAGTTAAAGTCTGTCTTGAGGTTGACACTGGAACTGCTGTTGTTCTTTTTGAGGTTCATCATGCTGGCCTGCCATTCCTGCACGGACTCCCAGTCGCTCAGGGCCACGTAACACTCACAGGCCTTATTAGCCAGGAAGTTGAGCACTTCTGGAGAACACTCACTGGACTTCAACAACACAGTTTTCCTTCCATCTCCTATTAAAAAAACATAAGGCAATGACAGATACAATAAGAAACAAGGTAACATTTGCATTAAAAAAAGACAAGGGGACAACAACCTCAGATATCATTAAAGGCTAGAGATCGGATTCCTTTGGAACCTCAAAATTTTGTTTGATTTTTAAGACCATGATTTAAAATGGTAAAACAACTTTGTACAAAAATACACTTCTGGAGGTTTTTGTTCTGCATCTTTCATTTCAGGAAGCTAATGACTAGTGATTTCATTCTAACTTTATTAGAAGAATCATCTTTTTTAGCCATTCTTACATTTACCCAAATTCAAGCTGAACAATGAGACACTACAGAGCTATTACCATTCAACTGAAATCAGCTTCAACAAAAACATCTTTGCACTGCAGAGGTGGAACAGATGCTGCATCTACAGTGTTTTTTTCCACAGACTTTTTTTAATGCAGCTACGCTGCACTTAGATAAATAATACTATGAGATTAATGTTTTAAAAATAAAACTAGAAACTAGAACTGCCAACATGTGGTGGCAAATCCTTTTTGTTCAATCACAAAACGGCTGATTAATTCAGATACAAAGACAGTCACTGCTGAATGAGTAACTGAATCATTCACTCATACGATTCATTCAAAAACTAATTCATTCAGAAATGAAACATCAGTGTCTGTTGCTTTGAGATATTCATATCCTGAAGTTTATTTCTCATGTGAGACATCGTAAAATCCTCACCACTGCTGGTATGTTTTGGGCTGGAGGTGTTGGAGCCAGTGAGTTTTAACAAGGAGCGATCAAAGCCTTTAATGGAGCAGTCCATCCCCGTGACGGCACACAGCTGCTCTTGGTACTCTAATGCTGCCTTCTCAAACCTTGGGAATAATGCAACCAACATTTCATGAGAACAGAGTGACTAGACAAATTTGCGTAGTGTAAACTAGGGTAATTATTTTCAGAACACGAAACACTTACTTTCCCTCGGCCTGCAGTGCCACTGATCCCAGCCAGCCCAGGCTCTTGCCAGTGTTGGCTAGACTCCAGGCTGCCAGACCTTGTATGGCTTCAGGGCATCGCAGCTCACACAACGCCTCCACCAGCATGGTGATTGGCACCTCCATTTCTGGCCCCTACAGGGTTAAGCACAGAACAAAAACAATGAAGTAAGGCTTTCGGATATTAAAATCCACAGTGTAGACTCAGTGCATTATAATAACTGAATTGTTGGGAAGATAATGGAGTGATAGTCCACAGTCTTCAACCTCTTTCAGTCACTCATTTGCAAAATGTTAAATATATGGCATAAAATTAAATATGTGAAACAGAATGATACATTTGAATTTATCTTAAGATTGTTTTTTTTGGTTTAATGCATATTTTCAAATGTTGGAGCCTCTTTTAAACAACTCTTCTACAAGTCCTACCTGTGTACTGCTGTTCTTGATCTCAGTGAGCAGGTCAAAGCCATGGCGGACTGTGACTGCTGGCTGACCTGAGAGAAGGCCCACCCTCATCAGTGCCAAACGAATTCTGGTTAGCCAGTCCTGGCATGTCTGTCTGTTAGTGTAGAAAAATGTTCTGATGCCCTAATAAAGGAGTAAAGAGAGTTAAAATCTAAAGCTGAAGATGAAAACATGGAATGTCAACTGCAACCTCATTAATAGTCACTAGAAGGATAAAGTTAGCATTTCATAGTGGTAACGTGAAGGCGAATTGTATATATATATGGAGGACAGACCTTTGGTGGTGCAGTGAGAGCGCTAGCGCAGCCTTCATAAGCATTGTACATGAGTTTCTCCAGGTTTTCTAGGAACTGCAGAAGCAGAGCCAGGCGCAGCTGATTGGTGTGGTGACCCTCATCACTCTCTCCTCCACTCCACTGACTCAACTCCTGCTCTGTGTTTAGACTGTGAGCCGCCAGGCTGCGGATCATACCTACACAAGTACAAGGATAAAACATTGATTCATAAACATATGGCACAACACCATTCAAAAGTTTGGGTCACTAAGTTGTGATATATATACTTTCACTCAGCAAGGATGCATTAAAATTAAGCAACGTAAAGACATTCATAATGTTGAATAATATTTATGTTTCAAATAAGAGTTGTTCTTTTAAACTTTATATTCTGCAAAGAATCCTAAAAAACAAATGTATTAGCTTACACAAATACAGACAAAGTCAAAAGTTTACATACACCCTGCAGAATCTGCAAAATGTTAATTATTTTACCAAAATAATAGAGATCATACAAAATGCATGTTATTTTTTATTCAGTACTGACCTGAATAAGATATTTCACATAAAATACATTTACATATAGTCCACAAGAGAAAATAATAGTTGAATGTATAAAAACAACCCTGTTCAAAAGTTTACATACACTTGATTCTTAATACTGTGTTGTTATTTGAATGATCCACAGCTGTGTTTTTTGTTTAGTGATAGTTGTTGAGTCACTTGTTTGTCCTGAACAGTTAAATTGCCCATTATTCTTTAGAAAAATCCTTCAGGTCCCTCAGATTTTTTGGTTTTTCAGCATTTTTGTGTACTTGAACCCTTTCCAACAATGACTGTATGATTCATCTTTTCACACTAAGGACAACTGAGGGACTCATATGCAACTATTACAGGAGGTTTAAACACTCACTGACACTTCAAAAGGAAAAACGATGCATTAGGAGCCAGGGGTGTAAACTTTTAAACAGGATTAGGATGTGTAAATGTGTTTTATTTTGCCTAAATATCATATTTTCTTTCTTTTAGTACTGCTCTTCAGAAGCTACAGAAGATACTTACATGTTCCCCAACAAACAAAATAAGTAAAATTTCCCCTGATCTGCAAATTCAAAAGGTTTTCACCCTCCGGCTCTTAATGCATTGTTTTTCCTTCTGAAGCATTAGTGAGTGTTTGAACCTTCTGTACTCTCGTATTTCATCAAAAATATCTTAATTTGTGTTCAGAAGATAAACAAAGGTCTTACGGGTTTGGAACAACATGAGGGTGAGTAATTAATGACAACATTTTTATTTTGGGTGAACTACACCTTTAAGCAGCACAACTTTTCTCAACATTAAAATGATCCTTTTAGAAGATAGTTAATTAAATTTTTTGTAGTTGCATGGAATGGAGTGACCTGGGGTGCGTTTCTAGGGTCACAAGTTCCATTGTTTCCAACAGAGTTCAATGAAGCTTGCAACCATAGTTGGCTAACAATGCCGTTGAGAAACTTGGGAAAAAAATTGAAGTCATACATATTTTGAATGACATAAAGGTGAGTAAATGGTGTCAGAACTTCTATTAGGTGAAGTATTCCTTTAACAAATCTCATATTTTTATTATTATTTTTTTTTTAATGGACTTCCTATTTCCTAAAGGAATAACTCACTAACCCTCTATGGTCTGGAAAGTATCCTGGGCTCGTCCCAGAGGGGTTCGGAGTTTAGAGAGAACGGTGAACTGAGCAGCCTCCCACACTGCCCACTGCCACAGCACTGCCTCAGTCTTCAGAAGGGCACGAGGCACCATGGCAGAGTCTTTCTTCTCCAGTCGCTGACAGCTGTGGTACAGCCGCTCCAACCAGGGCTCCTTACTGCGTATGAAACAATGAATATCTAATAAACAATTCCACATATGACAACTCCCAGGATTCACACAAACTGCATTTACTTAAGCTGCAAATCATCTTCAGCACAGGGTCTGATCAGTTGCACTAACAAATAAATAAATAAATAAAAATATTAAAATTAACAAAAATGTGTCCATGTGTTTTCACAAAGGTGGGAAAAAAGAAATGAACACACTCACCCACCACGGTGGACTGTTCCATATAGAATAAACCCAATGAGGTCGGAAAAGTCCTGTGGGTGGAATGTGTTGCTAGGCACTTTGCTCATGTGTCGGCGGATGGCCAGAGAAATCTCCTTAATCTCAGAGTGACTACGGGCACTGCTGGGAGACAAGCCGACAATTACCATCACATCAACTACAGCTGGAAGCAAAACTACAAGGTAGGTTTCTGTTCTCCCCCTCTGGTTTCTATTGTGTGAAATCAAGACAGATAAAAAGGAGTCTTGCGAACCTGAATGCAACGTGCATGGGAACGGATCTCAGCAATTTTCCAAAGGCCTGTCGGACACGGACTGCTGAGTGGACTAGCTGAACTCGGCACACGTCCACACACCTGCACAGAGAAAGGGGACAGAATCAGTGCTGATCAGACAAGATGTTTTTACCTCCGCCCCCGAGAACAGGAGGAAGAGTTGCAGCACTAATGAATGTTCCTGCAGGAAGACAGTGTCTAACAAGCAGAGGATGTGTGATTACCTCTGGAGAAGCTCGGAGGTCAGGGAAGACGACAGAACCTGTAGACTGTTACACGCCTGCAGACATATGGTGGGGTCTTCTTTCAAGGCTGCATAGAGGAAAACCGACAACATGTTAAAAGCCCACTCACTTGGTTATCAGTTTGTTATCCTAACTCATTATTTGTTTAAACCCCTATCGTTCTGGAAATTGATTTTATAACACTGTTTCACCTTTGTGAACTCAAAATGCAGAATTAATAACAGGGATATTAACTCACAATTTGCCAGTAACCCTTTGCAGAATTTGAGGAAGGATGGGAGTGAGAACAGAGGGGCGTAGGTTTCAGATTTCTTCATCATCAGAGAGACCTCTAATGACCAGGTGAGTAACAGCCGCCTAAAAAGGTTTTTAAAAAATACAAAATAAATGCTATTGTTTTATGTTAATCAAGAGGAATTACATTCAAAAGGGGCTAATAAAATAGACCACACTGAAAATCCGTGATTAAAAATATAATTTAAGCAAAATATTGATATTGAATAAAACTAGAAATACGCTAAATGAGATTAATTACTTACGAAATTCCAAACATGAATACATTCAAGTAAAGGCTCTCAATTAAACATTACTTGAAATCCTTATAGCTTTGAGTTTGAATATTAAAAACACTTCTTTTTAGCCTTTTTGGACCCCACTAATTTCCTAAAATACTAACCTGTTGCCACATGCATACAAGCAAGGAATTAAAAAGAAAGGCGTAATTACACTCGTCACTGTGTAAGTGATTATAGCAGCTGAAAGAGCAAGTGGTTCAGATTAATTAATCACAACAGGCCTCATTATAGACAGGCAGTGTGAGCTCTGTACCTCGCCTCAGGGTTGAGATGATCCTTGCTGAGCAGCATACCCAGCAAATTAAGGAGCGTGCTGAAATGCCTTTTGGTTGCTGTGGTAACTGTGCTGATGACAGCACCATCGAAAAGGGATGGAGACGAAGAGCTCAGGCTGCTTGAGATAAAGTGATCATGTCTTGGGAGAAAAAAAAAAAAAGAAAGGCAGCAGTCTATCAGTCATTATGCCTGGAGCGAATGAGGCTCAATTCAAGCGCATGTACAAGTCCATTGACAAAGTGTTTTTTGTACACTGAATAAAATACAATCCACGACAAGACATATAGCACTGCATAATTCATGAAACCACACCGTCACTCGCTAAACACTTCAGCGTTGTTCTGCATTAAAAAAATTTTACACTTTTCATCCAAATACATTTGTGATTTTAATTTAATTTAATTCAAAGATGTTTTATTGGATAAAAATACAGTAAAACAGTAATATTGTGAAACAATTCTACAATTTTCAAAGCTTTTTATTTTTCCTATTTCAATATTATGTTTTTATATTTTAATGTAAATTGAAATGTCACATAATCCTTTTGAAAAAAAAATCCAATACGATTTGACATTCTTATTATCAATGTCAAACAGTTTTTCTGCTTATACACCAGTCAAAAGTTTTTTGAGAACAAAATGTTCTCTGCTCACCAAGCCTGCTTACAATTTATTTGACTTAAAGTACAGCAAAACAGTAACATTCTGAAATATTTTTACAATTTAAAATAACAATTTTCTATTTGAATATATATAAAAATGTAACTTATTCCTGTGATTTCAAATTTTTGTGAATTTTTAGCATCATGATCCTTTAAATCATTCTGATATTCTGATTTGATGCTCAACATTTAGCATCATGTTAAAACAGCCAAATAGAACTTTTTAGGTTTCTTTAATGAATAAGAAGTTCAAAAGAACAGCATTTATATCTGAAACAGAAAATTCCAACATTATAAAAGATCATCATTTTTGATCAATTTAAAGCATCCATGCTAAATCAAAGCATTAATTTCTGTAATTTATCTCCCGAAACTGTACTCTCCGTACTCAACTGTTTTAAATACTGATGATAATAATAATAATAATGATAATAATAATAAATGTTTCTTGAAGAGCAAATCAGCATATTAGAATGATTTCTGAAGGATCATGTGACACTAAAGACTTAAAAATTACAGGAATAAATTACATTTTAAAATATATTCAAATAGAAAGTAGATATATTAAATAGTAACATTTCACAATATTACAGCTTTTGCTGTATTTTTGGATCAAACAGATGCAGGCTTGGTGAGCACAAGAGATTTTTACAAAAAAAAAAACAAAAAAACATTCAAAATCTTTTGACTGGTAGTGTATATGTGGAAACGATACATTTTTATTAGTATTCCTTGATGAACAGAAATTTCAAAAGCACAGCATATATTTGAAATAGAAAACTATCTGTAGCATTATTACTGGTCAATTTAATGCATCCTTCCTGAATAAAAGTATTCATTTTTTTTATCTTACTGACCTGAAGAAGAATGATAATGTATAATTAATATATAATAGAGTTGTCAAAAGGTACCGGGTTTGGTACTTTCGGTACTGAAATTTTAAAAACGTCCCTTTCCCGGTCATATTTGAGCGCTGTTGAGCTGATTTTTAAACATCGCTGATTGGCCATAGTGTTCACGCGCTCAACAGACATGACTGTGATTGGCTACAACGATAAGCGCTTCACGCTCCTGCATCTAAGGAGCGCTTCAAGCCTGCATCTAAAGCCACGAGTGTCAGTGGATCCCTAATACATCTGCATATTGACGGATCCGCTGACAGACGCAGCTTTTAAATGCTCCCGTTGTGCTTGTGTGTGAGCACTCAGTGAGGAGCGTGAAGCGCTTATCATTGTAGCTAATCACAGTCATGTCTGTTGAGCGCATGAACACTATAGCCAATCAGCAATGTTCAAAAATTGGCTCAGCAGTGCTCAAATGTGAGTGGGAAATTGACGTTTTTAAAATTTCAGTACCGAAAGTACTGAACCCGGTACCTTTTGACAACCCTATTATATAATACTATACAACAATCCATATACATTTCTGACTTTTCCTGGTCTGAAAAAAAAAAAAAAAAAAAAAAAACACTTTCCCCTGGTTTCACAGACAAAGCTTAAGCCTAGTCCTAGACTAAAAAACTAGTCTAAGCTGTTTCAACTGAAAGAACCTTGCACTGACAGATCTAAAAATATATCAGTGCCTTTGTTTTGTCTCAAGATGCACACCAGTAATATTTCTTTCACATTTATAAAAATGACTTAAATATCCTAACTGAACTATGGACTAACCTGGCTTAGCCTAAGCCCTGTCTGTGAAACTGGGCCTATGACTGACGAAACCCTGCGCATTTTTCAAGAAGCATCATCTAGATAAATAAGATGAACATTGCATTGTTACCTGGTGCAGTGAGAATAAAGAGTGTAGAGCACTGCATACTGGACAGCAGGGTGATGAACTGCCAAATCAGAGTGAACTACAACCAGATTCTGACTGAGCAGGGCAAACACAGTAGGGGACAAAGCCCACATCTGCAACACAGAAAAGATAGAGTTATTACTCTCTTCTTTTTTACACATTTTCTTGTATGACTAAAAAAAAGGTACTAGGTATGAATTCATGCTGACCCCAATGAGGGAGTTCTTAGTGTTGCCAATGGTGGTGAGAGCACTGAGGTTGAAGATAAGGATAAACTCTGCTCTCTCTGGGCTGAACTGCAGCTGGCTGAAAGCAGGATGTTGTATGTTAGGACAAGCAGCAGGCAAACCCAGGGGGCTCATCAAACTGGTCAGCGCACAGCCCATCTCTCCCAAAACCAGTTTATACGCGGCCTCCAGGGTAGGGATGTTCTTTAGGCTTAGCACAGCATGATACACTCCATGTGCTGCCGCCATCACCTATGACACAAACAAACACGTGTTAACTCATTGCTGTTGTGCGCGCTGAATTCATAACTGAGGTTACTAATCGTACCGCTCTCTCTCTGTGGAATCGTAGCTCCAAAAGTTGGGAATTTGGGGCTAGCAACTTCTCCACAAAAGCAGCCGGGAGTTTGGTGTTTATCTGATCAACAATCTACAAATCACACAATAAAAACGGATTAAATGTGTTGGGAAAAAAGTGCCAAAGTGTGACCGTTTAAATGGGTGAATCCCATAAATTGTACTCCAGTTTGTCGCTTATTGGATTAATCAAGTCAAGTCCTACCAGGGTAAGCAGGGTGAGGACGGACATGCTGTATTCTGGTCCGCAGCACTGGCAGCTCTCCAGCTGGTCTAGGCCATACGAGATTACTGCTTCAATCAGCTGGCTGCCCAAGTCCATGCTCACCAGCAGGACACACACACACTCATTTCCTGCTGTCAGCACCGCCTCCGAGAAGAACACCTGCTTAGCTGTGGTGACGCAGGCCAAAACCCTGTTCAAAACCTGTAAGCGAGAAAACGCAAACAATTTATGTCAGATCAGTAAAGGATTGCATGTGTGTATTCCCAACTTGCTCAAAAGTGTTTGTTGATCTATAAATGACAGCAGTTTATTGTAGATGATATTTGTATTGCAGTAACACAGACAATTGAAGCTGAGGCCATGCATGTTTGATACTAACATCAGTGACATATGCTTCTGTGATTGGAGGCCCTCTGATAGGGTTGAACCGTTCTCCGATGCTGTGCACAACAGTGCTAAAAACTCTCAAGAGGGCTGCCAGTTTTGGCAGAGATACTGTGGGAGGGGGAATGTCCTCGTCTCCTGATTCCCCAGATACAACATGACTCAAATCCTATCAAGAAGAGAGTATTAGAACCTCAGAAATCTCTTAAGAGTCAATGAGAAACCAATCGAATTCATGTTACCTCAGCATATGCCTCCATATCTTCCAAAAACTGACCCAGTAATGTAGTTGAAAAGGCCAAATCTGCCACCCAAAATTGCTCCAGACTCTGCAGCCAGCCTAGATAGAAAGAATTGAGACAGGTTACACAGGTCATTTCCCAAAAAAGGGAAATGAAACTAAATATAAAACAAATCTCACCAGACACTTGTTGAGTAAGAGACTGTTTCTGTGTGTGGTCTATATGCCAACCTACTAAGATATCCACTGTGTCCTGGAAAATAAAAGCAGCAGATCATTTACAAATCGTTTCCTTTCAGAATTAAGATTTTGAATTTAAGCCTGCTTGTGCTGCTTACTCTGAAGTTGGTGCTGAATATGTGTGGATAGCAACGGGCCACCAGCAAAATACATTTTACACTTTGGCACAACAGCTCTGGTGTGTCCAGGTTCTCCAAGATAGACTGAAGGTTGCTCATCACCAACTGAATGATAAAAGAGTAAAACATTTCAGCCAGAGGAAAAGATTATACAGCAGGGAATTCGAACATTTAGCAACGGAGCTGAATAAATACCTGCATTACAGTTGAAAAAGCCTTCTTCTCTCCTGCTGTTTCAAGTGCTTTGTGCACTGCCACCAGGTACAGAAGCTTCACCTCATCCTTTGTGGACACACTAAACTTAAGGAACATCCACTTGAAAATCCTCTCGGCTTCATAACTGAGGGCGGCACAGAGCAATCCCAGGCAGCACGCTGCCTCCTGCCTGAGCTCCTGTAGGAGCTTACTACTGTAAGGCCAAACAGAAACACAGAACTGTGTAAACAGGTATTGTGTGGGTATATTTTGCAATAATGATCAGCTGAGTGTACACTATGTTGCTTAATATGAGGCTTCTTTACAAATATACAAATACACAGATATGAGATATAAGCTGAAATTAAAGGATTAGTTCACTTCCTGAAGAAAAATGTACAGATAATTTACTCACCCCCTTGCCATCCAAGATGTTCATGTCTCTTTCTTCAGTCGTAAAGAAATTATGTTTCAGGAATTTTCTCCATATTGTGGACTTCTATGGTGCCCACGAGTTTGAACTTCCAAAATGCAGTTTAAATGCAGCTTCAAAGAGCTCTAAATCATGCCAACCAAGGAAGAAGGGTCTTATTTAGCGAAACGATTGGTTATTTCCTAAAAAACTGACAATTTATATGCTTTTTAATCTCAAATGCTCGTCTTATCTAGCTCTGCAATGGGCATGCATACTCTGTGCACTCTGGTTCAATACGGTTAGGGTATGTTGAAAAACTCCCATCTCATTTTCTCCTCCAACTTCAAAATCATCCTACATTGCTGCAGAAACACAGACCCTTTACAAAAAAGGTAAAACAGCGATGTTGGACAATTTTGAGGTTGGAAGAGAAAAAGAGATGTGAGTTTTGACAAATCCTTACCGTCTTGAACCAGAATACACAGAGTAAGCATGCACGTCGCAGAGATAGACAAGACAAGCATTTGTGGTTAAAAAGTGTATAAATTGTCATTTGTTTTTAGAAAATAACCAGTTGTTTTGCTAGATAAGACCTCTCCCCGGCTGGGATCATTTAGAGCCCTTTGAAGCTGCATTTAAACTGCATTTTGGAAGTTCAAACTTGCGGACACCATAGAAGTCCATTATATGGAGTAAATTTCTGAAATGTTTTCCTTAAAAAAAAAAAAAAAAAAAAATTCTTTACGACTGAGTCATGTTCTGGAAGTGAACTAATCCTTTAAGTCATGAAAACAGATTTTCACCACACGATTATCATGGCCAAACTAAGGATAACAATGGCCCTGTCCTAAATGGCACACTTCATGTGAACTTGCGGTCTTGTAAATTTAAAATGGCCCCATGTGTGCATCCATTAAGCCTGTATGGTTTCTCAGTCATCATTTTAGGTTTCAGAGGTGTGCTTGTAAGTGCTCCTTTTGCGGCCACTATGTACCCTTAATGTGCACTACTGCCAAGCCCAAACCGACCTGAGCTTTGAAGCAAACTTCTACCTGATAATCATTATTATCAGTGGCAGTACGTAATGAAAGTGTGGACCTGGAGGAAGACTGCAAGGGCTTTGTATTACTGCAATATCTATAGAAATTTAGAAAAAGCTATATTTAACTTAATGTTTTTCATGTTTAACTTGGCTTATTATGCGTTTTCTTTTTTTGGCCATTGAGAGATTTTGTATTCATAACTGTACAAAAGCATACCCCCCCCAAAAAAAAAAAAAAAACGTATAATTGTTATTATAACTTGTTAACTTATAATTATAAACTGATAATTTGCACTTCCTGTGGAGTGGGGTATTTAACACCCAGTCTTTTTTCACATTTCAAAAAGCGCCCAGACTGGCAGGCTAACTTATCTCATGTACAGCAAAATGTAAAGGCGAGTTAAACTGTTTATGACTAGGATTCAGTGATGTGCTCGTAGCACTTGATGAACAATGAAGTGCTAAATATATCCCCAATGGAGTGAATTCTGTAACCCCCCATTGTGTTAAAAATAGGCTGTGCAGTCATACCTCTCATTCAAAATGTCATTCAGGGTGCTCAAAATGGAATCCAACTGTTTCACTAGGACCTATAACACGTGAATACAAACAACACAGTTTAAAAACAGTTTAATTCTAGAGACACACATAAATCTATTTGTGAATGTGAGACCGTACCACTTTATTTTCAGAGTGCACAATGAACTCCCTCATTTGTTTCATAGTGGCCAGTCTGCGTTCCCGGTCATCTTCCCGTGACGCTCTCCGCAGAAGATTGGCCAGACGAGACTCCTCAGAGTGAGCCAACGGTCGGTCTGGGACATAAAAGAGAAATTAACGCTAGTAAATAACTGAATTTAACAGCATGACTCTAAGCTACGTATGAACACTGAAAGGTAAACGTACCCTGTGATTTCCTCATGTCCTTTGTAGCTAAAGCACGGTTTCCATGCTGAAAAGTGGTTATATCAGTAGTCACATCATTGATTCTCAACTCTTGCCCCAGCGACTTCCAACCATAAGTATTTTCAGAGAGGCCTCCATCAGCATCATATCCACCTAAAAAGCAAGAATATGGTCAGTTCCCTACCCTAAAAGGCAAAAAAAATTGTAAATCTGAAGTTAACGGAAAAAAAAACCCCACCACGTCAGACTAAAAGCATAAATTATATGTTAGAACATTGTACCACTGAAGTAGGTTCTATGCTTTATAAACAGAGCAAAAAGAGATTTATACTGTACAATCCAGTTTATTTTACAAAATGAGCTATTTTATTTTTACTTTATAATACAGCAAAATTACTTTAGTTATTTAGCTTTATTCTATTAAAAATAAAGAAGCAATTAACAAACAATAGGACACATATATTTACATTTCACAATTTATACAATATAGCAAAATCATGCTGCCGATAGCTAGATGAAAAATCTATTAAAAACAAACAAACATGGATTTATTAGCACAAGGAACCTCTGGGACCTTCCAAAAAAGGAAAACCCTTGCTGACCTTACTTTCTCTTTCTATTTCTATAAACAGAAAGCTTAACCAGGGTGACACACAGAAGAGGAATCAAACAATCATCAAACCCTCAGATACCGGACCAGCAGAATGACACATGGTATTGATGTTAAAAACCACAATAATGCAGGAGAAAAACACTGGCGAATGCAATCCAGCTGATTAAAGCCAGGCTAAACAAAGGGCCAGATGAAGCACACACCTCCTTCTTCGTGTATGTCTGCGGCAGTGAAGGTGTCATTGTGCAGAGTTGGGGTGCCAGGCTGGTCAGAGGGCAGAATGTCGAAAAGAACTTCTGAACCGCGGTCCCTAGAGATGCTGCTCTTCACACCGTCCTGGCTGGCTGACAGACTGTCGCCTCTGAAAAACATTCGATATACCATCAGTGACTACACCAACTTAACCGTCCGTGTTGACGCTGATGTCAATGTGCTAAAGGTTGACCAGAGGTGACCACTTGTTGTGCAACTGGACAAAGAGGGGTTGGTCTTTACTCATTCATGACATCATATGCATAAAACAACAAACACCACAATTTGTTTACACATCCTTTCAGTATCCGTAAGATGTTTTTGAAATAAGTCTCTTCAGCTCAGCAAGATCACATTTATGTGATCAAAAATACAGTAAACAATAAGATGATGAAATATTATTCAAATTTGTTGTTTGAATAAATATTGTTGTTTATTTAAATATATATTTAAATGTCATTTATTACTGTGTGGCAAAGCTGTATTTTCAGCAGCCATTACTGCAGTCGTCAGTGTCACATGATGCTTCAGGAATCAATTTAATGCATTCTACTAAGTAAAAGTCTTACTGACCTGGTAATGGAAAGATTACATATTCACTTTTCATGTACAAAAGGAACATCTACATAAGAGCACACATTGTTCCTAAATATTTTGTTGAATCTGTACAACCTTTAATAGTTGCCGGTAGAATAAACAATAAATCAACAGGTATCTGCTAAACTATGTTTACTCACCACTGTATCATGCCAAATCCATAAACCTTCCTTCTATGGAACACCCAAACGATAAACTGGATCAGTCCAGTTCGCAAATGCATCATTCAGACGAATTATGTTGATCAGTCAATACACTGATAATATCAATGAACTCTGATATCAGTGTAATAAGACTCAATTTTGCCCACTTTGGAACCTCACATCAATTCTTAATTTTTATCATGTTGGAAAAAATGTGGCTAGGATATTCTTCAAAAATGTATGTTTTGTGTTCCAATGAAGAAGGAAAGTCACAGGTTTGAAACATGTGAACTGATTGAATGAGATGACTTAAACTTCCTTTTATGAGTGAACTTTAACCTTAATAATCCTAAACAAACAACACTTTGAATTGTAACATTTTATACAAATATTAAGTTGATTACCTCACCTGCCAAACATTTAATTGCAAACTTTTCTAACATGGCAGAAAGTAGCAGCACTCGCAATTTGAACAATTAAATTGATAAAGACGCAAATCTTGTGTGACTCTGGACCACAAAAAAAGTCATAAGGGTACATTTTTTAAAATAGAGATTTTTGCATCATCCGAAAGCTGAATAAATAAGCTTTCCATTGATGTAAGGATGGCACAATATTTGGCGGAGATGCAACTATTTAAAAATCTGGTTTCTGAGGGTGCAAAAAATAAATCTAAATATTGAGAAAATCACCTTTAAAGTTGTCCAAATGAAGTTCTTAGCAATGCATATTACTAATTAAAATTTAAGTTTTGATATATACACGGTAGGAAATTTACAAAATACCTTCATGGAACATGATCTTAATATCCTAATGATTTTTGCCATAAAATAAAACTTGATAAGTTTGCCCCATACAATGCATTTTTGGCTACTGCTACAAATATACCCGTGCTACTTATGACTGGTTTTGAGGTCCAGGGTCACAATTCATAAATCTTCCCTGGCTATTCATAAAATTGTATCTGCATCCGGGATTTATGGACAAGACGTCATTTGACAGTCCAGCTGAGATTTCAGTTTTCCACATGGTTTCAAATAATGCAGCTCATCTGATAACTGTGAATGGTCATCCTAAATAAATACATCAAGTAGTTGTTTCAAAGTTACTGACTGGACATTGACTATTTGATTAGCAGACAAGTTGAAGACTGAATTCAAACATTCACGCTTTAAGTTCAATGTACTCGCTGCCAATTCCTACGCTTTCAAGACAAACACAAGCACACTCGACTGACTTTGACATTCAGCCCATGCTTCAGCTGGCTTGAAAATGAAAATGTCCAAATTAAAGCGGTTTAAAACTACAAATGAACTTGGAAGGTTAGAAATTATGAATTCGCTTCACAGTCAGGGGCACAGCGACAATAATGGAGCTGGAAAGCAAACTGACATGAGCGTCGCGATTTATGTGAGCTTCACTGGAGGAGTTCAAAAAGCATTACATCAATACGAGACGATTATTGTCCCGCATATCTGCAATATACATGCTACAACAACAATCGACTCACTAACTCTGTCGCAAATGTTGAAATACTAACCTTACGTAGTTTGTGGCTAAACGTGTCAGACCACACGCGTTTCTCCACACAAACCACAAATGAACGCCACGACACTCTGGGCACATCCGCGTGTTTGTAAAAACACACAAATCAGGGGTTTCAACACTGTTACGTTCACATTTTTGCTCGGTCTACAAACCAAAGCTAGCGAATAAACACAAACATGATCAATATTACCAGTGTTCGCCAATTGTTTATGAGTTAGCCTATGCTAACATCTGCTAACCAACATGAAAAAATGAACATGAGCGTTTGACATTTGTCGGTTTAACTGTGCGGTGTTGTTATTCCCACAGGCTAGAGCTTAACGACACTATTTTGCGACGTAATGCGAGATGAATGCTTAGAAAAGCCTCCTCACGTGGAAACAGACGGCTGCTGTGTTTCATACAGAGGCGCACAAGAGCAAGGCCTCGCCGAAGCCTCGGTCTATAGTGCGAACGCTCAGCCGTGTGGTGTGCTACTGACCTGGGCTGCCAGTCATTCCAGGTTCGCTGCAGTTTGTGGACGCTGCTCAGCCGAGACCCGAGGGCTTTGCGGCTCATTACCTTCGCGAAGACAGCATGACCCGTCTAACACGGGAAGAGTCCGCAAACAAACCCTAATTTCAGCGTTCAGATTATGTCCATGCACAGGTTTGAAACGCACTGAGTGTGTTTGAAACTGAGAGGCAGCGGCCTGACCCTCCCATCTATTTCTCTACTCTTTCCTTCACCGCGGTTCACACGGCGGCTTCTCCACCTGTCGGTGGATAGAAATAACTGCAGCTCTATTGTTATTAGTGCAAATGCCGAGGCAAATACATTTCCCATGGTGCCTACACGCACAATGGCAGAAATATTGACTTACTTAAAATAACTCCAAGGTTGTTCGTTCACTTGAAGCTCTGCAAGGGAACTGGCAAGTGTAGGTTAAGCAGGAAAATGTAATTATTTGAATGTGAGGTTTCACGTAAACTTCACCTGAGCAGAAAATAGAAACATCTGTTGAGGTAGACCGATTCACCGTGTGGTTGCCTAGTGACAACGGGATGAGTATGAAATGGAGAAAAACGAAGAAAGAGCTTCCACCACAGAGAAAACAAAACAATGTAAACCAGCATTTCAGTGCTGTTTAATTAAACTCGTCTTGTTGAAGTTTCTTATTCACCATTAGATTCAGGGAGGCACATTATGTTTGGTTTTATAATTGGTAAAATGTTATTGGTAGGTATTCTCACAACACAATTTCTTCAAATTGTCTTTGGACTGCAAAAAACGTTTAGGTTTAAATCAAGACAAAAATATTTGGAGTAAGCAAAATAAACTTGTCCCCCTCTTGAATTAAGTTTATTTTCTGTTCTTACTTTGAGCGTTCATTCACCCATTCATTCATTTATTCATATCTGTGACCCTGGACCACAAAACCAGTCTTAAGTAGCACGGGTATATTTGCAGCAATAGCCAAAAAATACATTGTATGGGTCAAAATGATACATTTTTCCTTTTATGCCAAAAATCATTAGGATATGTTAAGTAAACATCGTGTTCCATGAAGATATTTTGAACATTTCCTACCGTCAATACATCAAAACTTTTTGATGATTAGTAACATGCATTTCTAAGAAGTTAATTTGAACAACTTTAAAGGTGATTTTCTCAATATTTATTTATTTATTTTGCACCCTCAGATTCCATATTTTCAGATAGCTATATCTTGGCCAAATATTGTCAGATTTCTAACAAACCATACATCAATGTAAAGCTTTCAGATGATAAATCTTACGACTGGTTTTGTGGTCCAGAGTCACATTTATTTATGAATGAAATCATTTGTTTCTAATGTCAGTGCATTTTGGTTTAAGAATGTATAGATATTTTTTAACTGAAAAAGACAAAAGCATTTGGTGCAGCATGAATGCCTGGTGCATACATATTCTGCAGATTTTATAAACTTTTACTGTTTAGTTGGTGTGACCATGTCAACATTAACTGACTTTTTTTCAAAAAGCATTTAATTTTCTTTCTCAAGCCGACATCAAAGTTTGTCTTGCGATAATTAATACATAATATTAACACGTTAATAAGAAGCAAATGTGTTTGGTATAGAGTTTAAGGCAATTATTTGAGGACAAACAGTGTTGTTTGCATATCCATTCACCACACCCACGTTGCATAATTACACCACAAGATGGTAGCAAGGAGCTAAAGGAAAATCCATTAGCCCAATAGTTTTTTCCCTCCCACTTTTCAGTCGTGTCTTGCGGTAATATCCAGTAACACTCAAGCCATTGCATTTGTTCCATCGATTGGAAAGAGATGGTCCACTGAAAATGTCCAGCTTTGCTGTAATATCATGTTTTTGTGGCACCCTTGCCAACCTCAATGCATGAATTTGAAGTTGCTAAGCAACAATGTGCACAATAAACACTGTCGCATTACACAGAGATGACAGCTGGTAACTTAAGAAGATTATCTGGCTCACAGTGTGTTATTGCGCCCTTTGAGTTAACTATTATTCTTAATTAAAACTATATAACTATACCGCAAACCATTATTGGCCACACTTTTGCGTTTTGTGAGGAAAAATAAAACCCCTAAGCACTGCAGAAAGCATAATTTAATGGAAAATGCTCATTGGAGGTCAGCAGAAAGCTCTCACAATTAACAATATGTGCGGCTGTTCAATTGTCCTGCAACAGGAAGTGCTGAATGTCACAGCTGTTGCTTATCTAATGTGCACCACCATCTGCACTACACCTGAGGGATTACAAGCAATGTAGGAAAATGTAAGAAAAGGTAACCTGAGACATTTTTCTGAAATGAATCATCACTTAGCAATGTAAAATGTACAACGTACAAGAACATATTTTTGTAAATTCTAAACAGGGGGTGCTATGTTTCATCTCATGTCTGCACATCAGCTGTCTTTGAACTGACTTAAAATCAATACCAGACTCAAAAAGGGTATTTTTAGATAGCTCACACGTCTCAGCTCATCTTCCTCAAACAGGTCAAGGCTACACCCAATGATGCACCGGAAATGTCTGACCTACGTTCTCATTGTTGGCTTGGTCGAAAGTTCAGTGAATTTAGGAATGTGGCTCTATAAATATATGGTTTTAAAGAACCTTAATGCAATGTGGCCACGTACACACTTTAAAGTTTGAAGAGTGACAATCGCATTTAAATACGGGAGTGAATCCCCTAAAATGATCGCTTTGTGTATGTACAGAAGACCGCTAAGTGTTCTCTTTTGCTCAAAAACACTTCTCATATTACGTCTGTGGCTAACAAAGTCAAAATTAATGAAAAGTGTAGATTGTGGCATTAAATTAGATCTGCTCATGTTGCACCATATTTCTTTTAACATGTTTTACAGCATTGCACATTATAACCAATCACACACAATTTGGTTGATCTTAGGAATGATCTTATAGGCCAATCAGATGCGTTCAGATGAGTCATCCCTAAAACTCAGTTTTGTTGAGTGTGCATGCTCACTGACTGAATTCTGCACTTTTGTGAATTCTCTCATCATAGACAACAAAGAGCAGATTAACTTACTATGTAAGAGATTCATTTCACAGTGTAGACTATTGAAACCCATTTCCGCCACTGAATAAAAAAAAAAAAGTTATTGTGACTTTTTATTTCGATTGCAAGTTTGTATCTCACAATTCTGATTTTTTCTCAGAATTGTGATACTGTATGTAAACTCACAATTGCATGTTATAGTCAGAACTGTGAGATATAAACTACCAATTCTGAGATATAAACTTGCAATTGCAAGTTCTGAAGTCATTTATTATGAGATATTAAGGTAAACTTGCAATTCAGACTTTTTCTCGCAATTGCCATTTTGTATCTTGAAATTTTGATTTTTTTCTCAGAACTGTGAGATATAGACTTGCAAGTGCATGTTATAAAGTCAGAACTGAGATATAAACTAGCAATTGTGAGATATAAAGTCAGAATTGCGAAATACAAAGTCATAATTCTGACTTTTTCCTCAGAATTGTGTGATATAAACTTCTAGTTGTGAGTTATAAAGTGATAAAGTTTGACTTTATATCTTGTAATTCTGACTTTTTTTTAATCATAATTCACTTTTTTCCTCAGAATTGTGAGTTTATATCATACAGCCCTGAATTTATAACACACAATTGCGAGTTTATATCACAATTCTGAGAAAAAAGTGAGAATTATGAGTTTGTGTCACACATTTCTGTCAGAATTGTGAGATGTAAACTCAGAGGAAAAAAATTGAGAATTGTGAGATAAAACTTTTTTTTTTTTTTTGAGTTTTTTTAATTCAGTGGTGTAAACAAGCTTCCACAGTAGACAGCTTTATTGATTATGATGATACTTTTTTTATTGCTTAAACTCGCAATAAGTCAAAGTTAGTGATAATGTTCTTCACTCACTTTCTGTATATAATTTATTCGCTGTTTAAATTGTTTTTGGGCTTGTTGTTTGGGTTCGTAGAATTCACTTTTGGTTGTAGCATGCGGTTGTCATTTGAACTGGGTGTGTACAGTACTGGAGTAAAATGTGAATTGACATCCAAATTTTGGTGCAGTGTGTACATTGCCACTATACAGTGAAACAGTACGTTTGATGATGATAGCTTAAACAGTTCTTTAAAGACAGTATCATCTATACTGCATGTTAGATATTATTTGTCTGCACCTGGCAGGATGCAGCAACAGGACATACAAATCAACTCATTCAGAGACCATATTTAGCAGCAATCCCATCTGAAAATCTTAAATGGAGGCCTTCTTCAGTATAAGAATGAGTCATATCTCCACGCTTCTGCCCTTAGCTCTTATAGACGGCAGTCCTCACAAAGATAAGAGGAATTCTGGGCCTTTAATAGCATGGGCTCTGCAGGGCCAAGAGATAAAGCAGACATGCTATCAAATGCAAGACGGTGTCAGGGGAGACTAATGGAACTAAGCAAGTAGTGTGAAGTGGGTGTTCAATAACTCAAGCTGGACGTCATGATATTTTCAGCAAATGATTACAAGATGAAATGTTTCCATAGATTTTAAGGTAAACCATGCAACTATTGGTTATTTTCTTACTTTATTTAATGTAAATGTTCTGAATCTTATCTTGACTCATTCCAGGTTGTGACCTTACTATGGTGTTCGGAGATTGAATTTCACAACTTAAAGGATAATGACGAATCACAGGTCAGTTGTGTTTAATATTTCTAAAACAATATCACTTAGAAGCATTCCATCTGGTTATGTAAATCTACGCAAAAGTTAAACTCGCAAAAGTTTATTATCCTCTAACAAACCTACTAATTTTGAACACTAATAAAATATTATTGATTTTAATTAATAAAGTTACATGGTGATAAATCAAATTTATGAATTAGATTATTATTCTTTTTTTGCCATTTGTGATATGAATTAAACATATAATTGGGTTGATTACATTTTTATAGATTTTATGATCCCAGAGGCTGCATTCATTTGTCAAAACAGCACATTGTAAATTATTTCTATTCCAGTATATTTTTAAATGTAATTTATTCCTGTGATAGCAAAACGGAATTTTCAGCTGGTGTCACATGATCCTTCAGAAATCATTCATTTTGATTTGGTGCTACAGAAAGTTCCAAAAAACTGCATTTATATTTGAAACAGACATTTTTATAACATCACACATGTCTTTACTGTCACTTTTGATTTATTTAATGCATCCTTGCTGAATAAATGTATTAATTTATTTAAACTAGAAAATGTCAAACTTTTGAAGGATAGTGTCTGTAGTAAATTGATCGTCCTGGGAGCATTACATTAGGTTAATGACACAAAATATCAGTTTTAGGCCCTTGGGTTCTCTCTTTCTCCCTTACACAGTGATGTCAGTGTTTTGGACTTGACCAAGTAGGAAGAGTCCAAGAAAAAGGCAGGGGCTGAGAGAGACTCACACACCCTCTAATCTCTCCAACACTCCACACCGTCCTGGAGCACACATGCTCACAAACATACACACACACACTCCAGATTTCAATCTCCTCTCTCTTGCACTAAACATGCTCTGTTGGGAATTGTGTTTAGCCCTGCTGATCACCGGCTTCCCAGTGTGGGCTCTGCCTTCAACAAACATCAAGATCACACAAGGTGAGTGCCACCAGAACCAAAGACAAGGATAGAACGCAGACACAGCTAATATGCTTTAATTTGCTTCTTTACATGCCGAATAGACAGTCTCAAGCTCAACCAGAGATGCTTTGCCAAGTTATAGATGCTTCTGTTTAGAAAGTAGTTTTAACTTAGTTTTAACCTATATTCTGCAGAGAGTTTTCCCAATGAATGAGGTTGTGACAAAAATGCAATGCTTGAAATGTTTTATTGATTTACAAGAGCTCAGAATAGCAGTGAAACCATCTTTAAAGGTTAAGTATGACTCAGATTTGAAAGACCAGAAAGTTTTCATGTAAAAAAATAAATGCCATAGTACTAAATAATTCAAGTGTTTTCCTACCTTAACATTGCAATTCATTTATTATTTAAATTAGGAAGCATTTTTGTCTTACATTAGCTGACTTGTATTATTGTAATGTAATAATGAATACTGTTTAAATACTGTAATATTCATAATTTCTGGTGGAAAGTGCACCTTATAATTGTTTTTGTTGGATATCAGAATTTCTGTTGCACAGCTCAAACTAAATTAAAAGCAGGCTGGTGCTGTGAAAAGGAAACATTGACAATATATTTTGAAATCAGCTAGATACTTTCCAGATGATTTTTCATATAACGTAATCATTTGTTTTTGCGGTGTTTGTAAGTTTTTGACCTATTCTGCACTCATACTGTACGGAACTGCTAAATTAAAACAGATTTGTCACTTTCTCTAGCACTGCCCATGCAACTGTCAGACTCAAACCAGCCTGTGACATGTCCGCTTTTCTGGACTGAATTTGAGGGTTACTGTTACCGCTTCTTTCCCCTGAACCGCACCTGGGCTGAGGCGGATCTGTACTGCGCTGAGTTCTCAAACGGACACAAATCTGCCAAACTTACCTCCATTCACAGGTATGACTTGTCACTAAGATGCCACGATTTGTCTCATAGTACAGGATTTGGCTGGATCTTCTATTAAAATATACTTTTCTCACAACTTTATTCACAGCTGGGAAGAAAATGTGTTTGTCTATGATCTTGTGAACAGCCGTGTACCAGGAATTCCAACAGATATTTGGATTGGCCTTCATGATAGAAGACAGGTAAACATGATAACATAGTGTTAAAAATGTTTTATTTACTAACGTGAGGCAGTCGTGAATTTATCCATGAAAAAGATTAACATCTACATGACTGACATAGCTTGTGTGTGTTGTAAAAGACCAAGCCCAGTATGTCAAACCTCCCACTAATAATCCCATGAATGGAAAATATAGTTTCTCTGAGTGACGTTTAATCATTTCCAGACCAACGCTTTGGTCTAGCACCAAGCTGAGCTAGTTTCTTGGAGATCTTGGATCAAATGATCCAAAAAGCTCCAAAGCTGTGAACTCATGTCTGGCAGGAAGATTTTAGTTGTCACTTCAGGGTCAAAGAGCAAAAACCAAACAAGTGTGATAGCGTTGTTAATTGTAGTTTGTTGGTAGGAGGGCACTATGGAGTGGACAGACGGGTCATCCTATGAATACAGTTACTGGGATGGAAATCAACCAGATGATGGCATCCATCGCATTCCTGAGGAGGAGGACTGTGTGGAGATCTGGTACAGACAAAACAGCGGTGAGATCACTTTTTGTTTTTATCATATGTGACCCTGGACCACTTGAGATTTATTCATCATCTTAAAGCTGAATAAATAAGCTTGGTTTGCTAGGATAGGACAATATTTAAGATACAACTATTTGAAAATCTGAAATCTGAGGGTGCAAAAAAATCTAAATACTGAGAAAATGGCCTTTAAATTGTTCAAATGAAGTTCTTAGCAATGCATATTACTAATCAAAAATTAAGTTTTGATATTCACGGTAGGAAAGTTAAAAAATATCTTCATTGAACATGATCTTTACTTCATATCCTGATGATTTTTGTCATAAAAGAAAATTTGACCCATACAATGTATTTTTGGCTATTGCTGCTTAAAGGAGAAGTTCACTTCTAGAATTTTTTTTTTACAAATAATTTAATGTCATCCAAGATGTTCATGTCTTTCTTTCTTCAGTCGTAAAACATCTTAGGATTTCTCTCCATATAGTGGACTTTTATGGTGCCCACGAGTTTGAACTTCCAAAATGCAATTTCAATGCAGCTTCAAAGGGCTCTAAGGATCCTAGCCGTGGAAGAAAGGTCTTATCTAGTGAAACGATTGGTTATTTTCCAAGGAAATTAACAATTTATATACCTTTTAACCTCAAATTCTTGTCTTGTGTAGCTCTGCGTGAACTCTGTGTATTCTGACCCAAGACAGTTAGGGTATGTTGAAAAACTCCCTTCTCATTTTCACCTCCAACTTCAAAACTGTCCTGCCTAAAACGTCCTTTACAAAAAAAGGTAAAACAGCGATGTAGGGCGATTTTGAAGTTGGAGGTGAAAATGAGATGGGATTTTTTTGACCTACCCTAACTGTCTTGAACCAGAATATACTGAGTTCACGCAGTTGTCATGTTAGACAAGACGAGCATTTGAGGTAAAAAAGTATATGAATTAAATATAAATTAAAAAAAAAAAAAAAAAAAATAAATATATATATATAGCCCTTTGAAGTTGCATTTAAACTGCATTTTGGAAGTTCAAACTCGGGCACCATAGAAGTCCAATACACTGTAAAAAATAAAAAACACAATTTGTTGAGTCAGCTTAAAATAATTTGTTACCCTGTTGCCTTAAAATTTTAAGTTCAGTCAACTAAAATAAGTTTATTCAACTTGAAATGTTAAGTTGTACTAATTTAATTGTAGTTAATTTAGTACAATTAAGATATAATGTTGAGTGTCTTCGAAAGCATGCCCACCAAGGCTGCAATTTGTATTTAATTAATACTGTAAAAACAGTAATATTGTAATTTTTAAATGTAATTTTTTTGTAATTTTTAAATGTAATTGTTTTGTGTGATGCAAAGCTGTATTTTCAGCATTATTCCAGTCTTCAGTGTCACATGATCCTTCAGAAATTATTCTAATATGTTGATTTGTTGGAAATACATTTCCTATTATTATCATTGTAGAAAACAGTCATGCTGCTAAATATTTTTTGTGGAACCAATAATAAGATATATATAGTTGATTGACAGCCCTATTATGTAAGATTACATAGACATTACAGTGAAGAAGACAGGACATTACAATGTTTGCATATCTTCATCTTTTGCAGCACTGAGATCTTGGAATGACAACAGTTGTGATAAGGCTTTTCCATTCGTCTGTAAGATTCCTACACTGGAAAACTAACCTCAAATATAAGATATTTTATCCAGTTTTTCATCTTCACCACTGACATCTCAACATCACTCAATCACAGTGTAGCAACAAGATGTCCGCTCATCTCCATCCCTGCAGTGATGAAGGGCTCTTTCCAGCCTGCTATAGACACTTCATTTGCATTTCTCTCCCCTTCACTCCAATTTCCTGGCCCCATAGTCCTCCCATCACTATATATATTGGAAGCGATGCCATAGAAGAACCATTTTTGGTTTTCTGAATCTTTCAGGGAGCAGTTCGTAAAAGAGGCATTTGTTTCTGTGGCAAACATTTTAATAATCTAAAGAGCCTTTTTCTACTGTAAAGACTGACAGCTTCCATGAATGTTAAATGTTCTTCATGGAACCATAGAAGCCAATACAGAACCTTTGTTTTTAGTGTAGATAGTGAGCTACAGTATATGGCTGAACTGAACTAGACCGAATACTTCACAGATATCTTTTAAGGAAAACTGAGGTCCCCACACAATTATCTGGGCATTATTGCTCTGAGACATTATTTCCTTCTTTTTCAAATAGGGAACTTTTGCTGGAGACCCCAGAATTTTATAAAAAGTCAAAGAAGTTTTGATAGAAAGGATATTTTTGATTTCTTACAGACCTTCAGACAGGAATGTGTGTGTCCATATAATGACTCCTGAGTCTTGGTCTGGAATCCCAAACACTGTCAGTGTCCGTCTGTGTACATTTATCTGTCACTGACCTAGAAGGTGAGATTCTTAAAGAGAAGACATTTAAGCCTCTGTTGACTGCAGAGCTTCAAAAGACAGAAAGAGCTTAACCTCAGCCAGGCAGATGACCTTTTCTGCTTTTCTCTCTATGTGTTTATGTGCTATGCCAATTAGTGACCAAAAAAAAGTCTTTGTTCTTATCCACAACTTTTTCAATGTTCACCAAAAATTTAGAATGTTAAAAACTGGCTTCTTTTTAATTCATTAGCTGATCTAGATTTTCAGGGATGTTGAACTGAATTCTGAATTGGAATGACAGGAAGAGGAATTTACTACATTACACTTAGTTCACCCAAAAATGAAAATTCTGTCATTAATTACTCACCCTCATGTCATTCCAAATCCATAAGAACTTGTTCATCTTTGGAATACAAATTAAAATATTTTTGATGAAATCTGAGAGCTTTCTGACCCTTCATAGACAGCAACGCAACTGACATGTTCGAGGCTGAGAAAGGTAATAAGGACACAACTCATGGACACACGTCAAAGACTGACTTGGTAGAGAAGAAATTGTTGAATAAAGCCATTACACACAAAAAGTATTCTTGGAGCTTCATCAAATTACGGTTGAACCACTGATGTCACATCTTTTAACGATTTCCTTACTACCTTTCTGGGCCTTGAACGTGTCAGTTACATTTCTGTCTAAGCAGGGTGAGAAATCTCAGTTTTCATCAAAAATATCTTAATTTAATATCTTTTATTCTGAAGATGAATGAATGTCTTACAGGTTTGCAACGTGTGGTGAGTAATTAATGACAGAATTTACATTTTTGTTTGAACTATCCCTTTAAGAAATTCAACACTGTCACACAATAGATTAGTTTAATAATAATTATGCTTATTTATTTAGAATATACCTTGATATTTTAAAAACATTTTATATTAGGGGCTGTTCACACAGAATTTTTGTATTCCACTGTGCTTTTCCAATTGTTTTTCTATGCAAACATAAATAGATGGATGACTTTGACCATTGCACTTGATTGTTCTGTCATTTTTGCATTGTCTCACGCATGGCACACTGCTTTAAAAATGTGGCGATGAAATGAATAGTTCAGCAAAGTGGGAACCATAAAATGAAAAGTTAATTTATTATATATAATCAGTTTTTGTCCATACCGCGGGAAGTAGGGGTGCTGAAGGTGCTGCAGCACCCCCCTGGTTCGGAGCTAAAGAAAAAAATGGGGGTGCTGTCTTAAAAAATAAATAAATGTAATAATAAAATAAATTAATTAGCTGTGTCCGAAATCGCTCACTCGTTCACTCATTCACTAATCCCTATAAAGTGAATGGCCGTTGAGTGGACTACATCAGAAGGAGTGAACGGATTCGGATGGTGACGTATACACTTTGCATGAGACTTATTAGAGCTGTTGCAAAAAAACATCTTTGTCACATATGGACTTTTATATCACATCACCTTATTTTAAAAAATAATATTAATAGCAATAACATTTTAAATTACTTCATATTGTAATTATACATACCTCCGCATCAGCGTTATGGTTTCATAAATGGTATTAATTTGTTTTGAAATGCTTCTATGTTCATAATCATTAAATACTATTAAAATATTGTGAACAAAAATAGTTTATGTTCACATACAGCTACATGACACTACATGGAAGATCATATTTGAAAAGGCATAATAGGAGCACTTTAATAACAAAATGACAATTTTGTAACACAAATAATGGATTTCCCCTTCAAAAACGATCGTAGTTTGTGGTTCATTATTATTACAGATCAGTCATAAAGTAGTAAAATGGAAAATTCGCATTTATTAAACATCCTAACTCTTATTAACAAGATGAAGAAGACGAAGCCTAGCCTATATTTGCATTACAACCCAAATAAATAAGGTTTCCCTTATTTAAAACAAATGCTTAATTTGTGGTTCATCATCGTTATTTTAACCAAAGAAATCCGCCACCAGTCATTTTGCATCATTCTCATCACGTGACTCCTGCGGTTCCGCACTGCTTGGAACAGACACGTCATGATTTTTGTTATAAGACTTTGAAGATTTCATTTCAAAACCTTAACTTTAATTGCCTTTCTGGATGGGAGTTTTGAGTTATGTTTGTAGATTTGTCAACAAGGTAGTTTCGATGATTATATGCCTGACCCAGGATTTATGTGGACAGTGGGGTTAAGCTGTTCCCCTGTTACTGAAGAGAGAAATTAATTGACCCCCTTATAACTTATAACCCTCAGAGTAATTACCTCCCTCATAAAGCCTACAGAGGGAATATTTTTACACAAACAAGCCTGAATCATTTTGCTGTGATGTAATTAAGTGTATTGCCAAGGTCATCACTGCAATTGCAAAATGGTTTAAATATTTCAAATGAATAACAAAAGGATAGTACATTAATTTTTTAAAAATAACCCAGTGATGTTGGATGTTACTGAAGTCCAGTCTGCACCAAAGTGCAGGTATATGAATATGAAAGGTTAAAAAGCATAGTAAAATAAAGGGAGAAGCCCAGTAACAAACAACACTTTAATGCAGTATGGAACAACCAAAATACACTTTCCTCACGTAATACATCTCTCTGATTGATTCACACATTACAATCTCTGTGGAAGAGACCTTTAAAGGGATTCTGCTGATCAGAGGTCTGCTTCATTTCTACTCGCACTTAATAAACCACTACATAGACAGCATCAGGAACAAACTCTCAGAAGATTCAGAGCAGACAGGGAAACAGTGGACGGAACATTTTTGTTTAGAATATAATGAAGACAGTTAAAAACAGTCACCTTTGAAACCAAAATCTTTCTGTTGAAGTCATTAAAATCATAATTTATCTATATTTCTTTTTTAGTCTATATTGCAACATGCTTTGTTCAATTCTCTGTACACAATTTAAGTTATAAATATATACAGATATGTTTTAGGGATAATTATATAGCTATTATTATATGCATTTTTGTTAAATCTAAATAAATAAATAGATACATATCTTCACTGGCACAGTGTCATTATTATTATTTGTTAATATTACCACTCTAATCATGTGTAATCATCTACATTAACATCGACATTGGTGGAAACATATACAACTGACCTGAAACAAACACTTATCTCGCACTGATCACATAGAAGAAAGATTAAGAAGACAGATACAGTAATGTTTTTGATTGCACTTTGATTCTATGCTAAGAACATCCCCCCCTCCCCAAACATATCCTAATTTATACATACTTCATAGACTGACTGAGAAAGCGTTGAGACAAAATACAGCTCCAAGATGTTGATAATACAGTACATGAACTGAACTTGGCAAAAGCGTGGAGTGAAGGTAACAGAGCAAAGAGAAATGTGTATCTGCACCTTCTTGGCATGGCATTATATTGCCCAAGCGGTGAAAGCATGCTCACCGTTGTGCAGACACTAACACTAATGCAAGGTGATACAGAAGCCAGAAAGGTGAAGTTCACTCCAGAATAAATATTTGATGATGATTTACTCACCCCCATGTGATCCAAGATGTTCATGTCTTTCTATCTTCAGTTGCTAAGAAATGAAGGTTTTTGAGGAAAACATTCCAGGATTTTACTCCATGTAGTGGACTTCAGTGGTGGTCTAAATTGCAGTTTCAATGCAGCTTTAAAGGGCTCTATACAATCCTAGCCAAAGAATAAGGGTCTTATCTAGCGAAATGATCAGTCATCTTCTAAAAAACTAATTTATATATCTTAACAAAATGCTCATCTTGCACTAGCTCTGCGATGTGCATCTATGACTTCACGCATGTAATCACGTTGGAAAGGTCATGCACAGTTAGTTCTTCATCTGTGTACTTTGGTTCAAAAAGGTTGAGTAGGATGAAAAACTCCATCTCATTTTCTCCTCCAGTTTCAAAAAAAAGTCGAGCTAGTGCAAGATGAGCATTTGTGGTTAGAAAGTACAGTAGTCAACATTTGAAGTGGATCAAAAAAACTTTCTTCAAAGTTGTCCTAAAACAAGAATGGGTATTGTTTTGGTTTTAGAACTACTTTGATGAAAGGTTTTGATCCACTTCAAATGTTGACTACTGTATATACATTTTTACTTTTTTAAGAAAATGACAGATCGTTTCACTACACTGTACAAAACAATTTGTTGAGTCAACTTAAAATAATTTGTAACCTGGCTGCCTTAATTTTGAGTTCAGTCAACTCAAAAGTTTATTCAACTTGAAATGTTAAATTGACAACTTAGATATTTGAGTTGAATCAACTTAAAATTTTAAGGCAGCTGGGTTACTTACCCATCTGTTAAGTTTAGCAAACACAAATATCTAAGTTGTTAGTACAACTTAACATTTAAAGTTGACTAAACTTATTTTAGTTGACTGAACTTAAAATTTTAAGGCAGCAGGGTAACAAATTATTTTAAGCTGACTCATCAAATTGTGTTTTTTATTTTTTACAGTGTAGATAGAAAATCCTGGAATGTTTTGCTCAAAAATTTCTTTGCGACTGAAGACAGAAAGACATGAACATCTTGGATCACGTAGGGGTGAGGAAATTATCAGGAAATTTTTATTCTTGAAGTGAACTAATCCTTTAAGAGGTCATACATCATTATTATTATTAGCTTTTTTTTGTCTAGATTGTTTTGACTTAATTTTCTTGGGATCTCGAAATAACTATATAAATATATTTATGTGTGTGTTCACTTGATTCAAATCAAGTCAAGTTCTCTCATAAAACGAGACAAAAATATAAAAATAAAATAATGCATGGCCTCTTAGCATTTCTGTAAAACTCAGCTGCCGTAAGTGCAAACATTTACCAAATGCACACTCACAAACACTTAAACACAATCAAAGATCAATATGTGCATGGAGAACAGTGATACAGGTCACAAAACACGACCAAACCAAGCTTTGGTGTAAAATCGTACTTTAAACATTCAACCTGGACAATAAAAATGACCAACTGTGTTGCCACAGATTCCAACTACTTCAAATCTGCAATCATATTGAAATCTGAAAAAAGAAACAATATGATTATTAAAACACTGCAGACCAAACCTGTGATTCGGTGTGGTCTCGCTGTCTGAGCCTCACAGCTGCTCTTCCTCTGGACACCTGAGCAGCCTGAATGCAGCCGAGGATCAGATGATGATGAGATTATTGAGCTCCCATGTAAGATAGTATCAATGTGATAAAAAGAAATCATGTACAGCAGGCTTCTGCTCGTCATCATAAACGGAAAAACTCTCTGAGGTCTTTTCTACTGTCTACATCTCCCCATAATAATGGTAAGGGAGAATGAACACAAATAACACCAAGACAGAGCCCACTATTCTATAAAGAATAGATCTATTAGTTTATGTGTCAAACCATTAAAAATTACTCACAGAAACGTTGGGACACTCCCAGATGTTTGTGTTTTAAGTTTTAGGTTAAAGTTCTTTTCATAGATCTTTATCCCACCTTCAATGACTGTCCTGTGTTTGTATTATGTGACCTCGAGAGAAGCCGGAGAGACGCGGTCACACTCTGCACGGGAGCGCAGGCTGTGCCACTGTTCCACCGGGGTGCGCTGGGAGCCCAGGAGCCGACGCCAATGCGTGGTTTCCTGCGGGCCGGTGGAGAACTGGCCAATCACAATACGACCAACGAAATCGTTGCTGCTCTTCACGTTATGCCCGTAAACTAAGAAGTAAAAACATAAAAATCAATGTCAAAACCAGTCAGATTAAAATTTAGTCTGTTTTCTCCTTCTTACTTCGTTAAATAAAAAAAGTACCATATCAATACATACATTTTTGGTTTTAATGTTTTTCATTGGGGTAACCGTTTTAAAAAAGCAATAAGGTAACGTTACTTGTGCTGTATTGTGAATAAGTCACAGCTGAAAGGTGATGTTATCTGAGCTGTTTTGACTGAAAGAAACATGCACTGACTGATCTTAAAATATATTAGTGCCTTTGTTTCGTCTCGAGATGCACACCAGTAATGTTTTTTCTAAACATGTTTGTAATCAAGCAATAAGCCCAGTGAAGCCTTGGTTTACAGTGAATTTATAACAGCTAAGGGTCGTTGTTAGGCACGACCCCTTAGCTGTTATAAATTCACTGTAAACCACAGCTTCATGGGGCTTATTGCTTTTATAAAATGGTTATTCCATATACGTAGAAAGGTTTTACAAAATAAAACAGAGCAAAGAAAGTGTAATGATATTAATAAAAACATTATTCTTCTGCCAAACAATGTAGTTCCTCAGAAACAGTTGTGGTTGCAACAAAGTGGTTTCCGAGCAACACACAAATGTAAACAAAGGTGTACATTTGTAGGGTAATTTACAACAGCTTCGAACGTCCCTGGTGAAAAAAAACTGCTAAAACCAGCCTAAGATAGTTGGCTGGTTTTAGCTGGTCATCCAGGCTGGTCTTAGCTGGTCAGCAGGCTGGTTTTAGAGGAGGTTTGGCCACTTCCTTGGCTGGTCAGGCTGGGAGACCAGCTGGAACAACCAGCTAAAATCAGTCTGACCAGCCTAGCCAGGCTGAGAGACCAGCTAAAACCAGCTACTTCCAGCTTAAACCAGCTAAGACCAGCCAAAAGCTGTTTTGTTTTCAGCAGGGGTGGCTCAGGCCCTGTTTACACTAGTGCGTTTTAATTTTATAATGGCGTTAGGGTTAGGGATTGATCCTCGTCCTTTACTGCGTTTCAGAAACGATCTCCGTCTACATTACACACCTAAAAACGCATGTCACATGATCATTCATGCAGGTACAACCATAGATATGTATAGGTAGATGCCTTTTATTTAGATGCTGGAAGCTTCAACATGCTTGAAGCGGTCGAATGGGGAATCTACCTATACATATCTATGGGTACAACAATGAGCATGATGTTATTGTTTACACGGTCGTAAAGGATACGCAGAGAGAATGTGAGCAGCCACACCATCATTTTCAAAAGTCTCAGTTTTGGTCCATTTACACTGAAATGCAACCCTGGAGTTTTCAGTGTTTTCAAAAGTCTCAGTTTTCGAGGGTTGAAAACACCAGAGTAGTGTAAACAATAGGTGTAACTGTAGCAAAAGTTATGCGTTTTAAAACAAAAACGCACTAGCCTCAACCAATCAGAATCAAGAACCAGAACTATCCACTGTATAAAAATTACTTAAATGTCCTAAACGGCCTAATCTTGGCTTAGTCTAAGCCCAGTCTGTGAAACCGGGCAATAAATATATAAAAATAAAATTGAATTTAAAGTATTAACAAAAACTATAATAATAACTCAATGACACCACAATAACAGTAACACAAATGTGTCCTTTTGTTTCTTTGGCTTATTATTCATCATTTCTGTCAATCTGTTTTTCTCCGCCTCAATCCAATTTTGTTAATGGAGTCAGGTCAGAGTACGAGGTCCTGTTAATTTCATCATTGCTCATAAACAAGATTGAAGACTTTACTTCTCTGTGATTTCCCCCTCTTTCCTGTAACTGGCAGTGGAGTGCTGGGAAAATAAGCAGGAAGTGCAAATAATATTGTCACAAAACCCAGAGGTGGCAGTCAATGATGCAGCCGCACTCCAGACAAGGATCTCACAACATCACGACTCCAGCTGCAGACCAGAGCTGGCGATACATCGTCACCAAGCAACATCAGCTCTCTAGAAGGGCTTTATCCTATTGCATGCCAAGGACTCCTTCACCTTGGTGTGGCTCAACAGCTAAAGCTGTTATTACAGCCTACAGGAGTGAAAGTAGTATTTACCTCGGCTACTCCTTTCCTCATCACTATATGAATTCAAGGTGTGGGTTAAACCACAAAAAAAGGATGGGAGACATTCCTATTTATAGTGGAGAGCTTCAAGAACCTTCAGAGTGGATCAGCAGATGTTCCTTTGAGAAACCAGAAAATGTGAATGAATTTTGAGGAATATCACATTTGACTCTTGAATTTCTTGAATGAATCAGTGGATTCAGTTCATAAAACTATTGTTAATTACTTTTTTATCCAAAATTTATTTAAAGTCAAACGTATTTTGGAAATACATGAAGGTGAATAAATGATGACAGGATTTCTAAGCAATCCTTCAAACAATCCCTGTCAATAAATTTTCTTATATGTATAATCCTATAATTCATATAAAAGAGATTGATAAACAATATTCATCTGTTTGCATGCTTTGCAAAATATATGTCAGTTATAAGACAAACACTGTGCTGTTGGGATGGCTGACATCATCAGCTGAAAGCTAAGGAACAGGCGTGGTGCATGTTTGGCGCAGACACATGCACTGAACTCGCTATGTTGAGCTAATGACATCAGCAGCTATGTCACAGTCAATGGTCCTGAGGGAACTCCACTGCTCTGAGCTCGTTCATATTTGATAAAACTACAATTGTGATGTGGTACAGATCATTACAGCTGGTTTAGAATGGGAAATACTGAAGCTGAGGAAACAAAGGCATCAATAATGCATGAATATCTCTTACTCCAAATGCACAATCATGTATCAATGGAAGCATGCTTGAAAAGTTAAGTGAGGGAAGTCTCCAGCTCAAAAAATAACTGTGTCAAACCAACATGCTGACCTAAATACTATCATTTACCCCTCTAAATATCCCTCTATTTTAAAAACACTGGATGTTAGTATTAAATTTAAAAGATTAGTTTCTTCCTTCAGTCAAAAAGAAATTACGTTTTTTGAGGAAAACATTACAGGATTTTTCTCCATATAGTGGACTTCAATGGAGCTGTGACATGATCACAGCTGAGGAATAAGGGTCTTATCTAGTGAAACGATAACCACAAATGCTCATCTTGCACTAGCTCTGCGATGTGCGTCTACATCTTCATGCATTATGTAACGACATTAGAAAGACCATGTGCGAATAGTTCTTTGTCTGTGTACTTCAATTCAACAATGTAGGGTAGGGCAACAAACTTCATCTAATTTTTTCCTCCAATTTCAAAATTGTCTGACATTGTTTCACTTTCTTTGCATATTCACTTTGTAAACACTGGGTAGGTATTTCCACCCACGTCACACATGCACGATTATGTACTACGTGAAGTCAAGCTAGTGCGAGATGAGCATTTGTGTTTAGAAAGTATATACATTTTTTTTTTTAGAAAATGGCTGATTGTTTCGTTAGATAAGACCCTTATTCCTCGGTTGGGGTAGTTTAGAGCCCTTTGAGGCTGCATTGAAACTGTAATTTGGACATTCAACCCATTGGCTCCCATTGAAGTCCACTGATTTTAAAAAACTGGATGTTTGTATCATATTTCAGTAACAATTGTTTTTAACTGTAATAATTGTAATAATAATAATAATAATAATAATAATTATTATATTAATAATATAAAATATAAATTTAGTGTTTTAAATTAATATATTTAAAATATACAATTTTGTATTATTTGAATGTGAACTCAAGTAATATCTGACTACATTTTTTTTAAAAAACTGTATGTTTGCGTTATATTTTAATAATATTACTAATATTAATCTAAAATAATTAAAGGATTAGTTCACGTCCAGAACAAAAATTTACAGATAGTGTACTCACCCCGTTGTCATCCAATATGATGTCTTTTTTTCTTCAGTCGTAAAGAAATTATGTTTTTTGAGGAAAATATTTCAGAAAAAAATATTTTTATTTAATGGACTTCTATGGTGCCCATGAGTTTGAGCTTCCAAAATGTAGTTTAAATGCAGCTTCAAAGGGCTCTAAACGATCCCAGCCAAGGAAGAAGTGTCTTATCTAGCAAAAAAAAATTAAAAAACTTTTATAACTAGACTGAATTTATAACTAGACTCATCTTCTGCGACGTGCATGCATACTCTTGTGCACTATGATTCAAGACAGTTAGGGTATGTCGAAAAACTCCCATCTCATTTTCTCCTCCAACTTTAAAATCGTCCTACATCACTGTTTTACCTTTTTTTGTAAAGGGCGTTTGACCTTTTTTGCACATTCACTTAATAAACACTGGGTCAGTACTTCTGCAGCAATGTAGGACGATTTTGAAGTTGGAGGACAAAATGAGATGGGAGTTTTTCAACCTACTCTAACTGTCATGAACCGAAGTGCAGAGTACACATGCACATAGCAGAGCTATACAAGACGAGCACTGAAGTTAAACAAAATTAATTATTTAATAAAAAAAAAAAAAAAAAAAAAAAAAAACATTTTTTTTTAGAAAATAACCAATCAGTTTACTAGATAAGACTCTTCTTCCTCGGCTGGGATCGTTTAGAGCCCTTTGAATCTGCATTTAAACTGCATTTTGGAAATCAAACCTCACGGGCACCATAGAAGTCCACTATTTGGAGAAAAATCCTGAAATATTTTCCTCAAAAAACATCTTGGATGACAAGGAGGTGAGTAAATAATCTGTAAATTTTTGTTCTGGAAGTGAAATAATCCTTTAATGTAGTCTTTATTATTATTATTATTATTATTATTATTATTATTTCATATTATTATCATTTTCTATTATTAGAATGGTAACTAAACTAAAATTTGATTACCTTACCTTGTTCTACAACACTGAATGTTTGTATTAAATGCAGTATACTCATTCAAATACATACATGCTACTTAGGTGCTTGAATAAAACATCTGTGTAAACATATTATGAAACATACAGAACAGTTCAAAAGTCACACTCCACCTACGATTATGGGTAATGGGCACAATTTTGACCCCTTCCGATGTACATAGTTGCCTAATGGGATTCATGCTGAACAGAGCCAGATGATCTGTTTCCACTCTTTGCTTATGGATAGCATATGGACATAACACCACCATTAAACTCCCATTACCTGCTCTGTGAAAGGGATCCTCCAGTTAAAGTGATACTTGAGAAAAATGACACTGAGAAATGCAAAGAAATAAAAGTAAAAGAACTGATAAAAAGAACGAGCTAAAGAGGAGAAGGAGATACAAAATGAGAGAGAGAGTCTCATCAAACAGACCAGGAGTGAGAGACAGAGGCCCAGCAGGGGTGGGATTGCAGGCAGTGTTTGATTGTAGGTCTTTGTAGTCTGAAACATCAGAGAGAAGTAGTGGGCAGGCAGCCCTGGATGGTACGACTGGGAAGATACACATGCTGACCAGCCTAGATGGGGTACAGGCTGCACTCAGCCTTTAGCGTGAAGTATACCTGTCTGTAAATATCACTGTTGACTTAGCACTGATTAAACCTGAGTAAACCAGCATAAACTACACGTTGGGCTGGGCTTGCTGCTCTGTGTGGTCTCAAATGGCAGATTATTAGCGTAGGCCACCATCAGCCCTATGCAATCACAGTGCATGGCTGCACCTGGGTGACGAGTGCAAATATTAAATGTCAGTGTGTAACAGTGCATAAAATCTCAGCATGAGCAACTGTCCGGGTCAGCTTCTGACTGGCAGCATCTGTAATTGAATAAATCCTATTGGAATTTAAATGAACCCTAATGAGGTGCCCCTTGGCAGCCTTTGGTCACAAGATAGATTACACTAATTGTGAGGAACTGACCCTTTCGCAAAGACCCGCCCCCCTTCGTAACTGTTGCCACGTCCGACAATCCATGGCGCTCTTGCGCCACACATCATGTTCTCACGCAGTGAAAAATACATTGTGGAGCAAAGAGGAAATGACAGACAAGACGGAGCAGGTTACTTTAGGTAAGAAACAAAGTCTCAGCTGTTAAAATCTGTCATTTTTTAACAAATTCAAACAATAAATACCACTGTGTGGCTCTTTAATGTGTCGTGACAGATTGCTGTAGCGCCTCAGTTCAAGCGGCATGTGAACCAATCATCTCTTCCTCTTTACTAGTTATAGCGCAAAATAAACATGAAAGAACCACAGAAGCCATCTGGTTTCAACCATGCAAAGACGTCAATACACACCATTTTTTAAGTTCAGGTCCACTGACATTGATCTACTCTTCTGTATGGTTTGTTTGTCAGACAAAAATTGCAGATTCGGTGTTATGATTGGTCAGATCGCCTGTCAATCAAACTCTCAGTGATGGGTCAATTGACACATATCACCTGGTTAAAAATTGCCATGTTCTACCCTGGAAATGTAGCTTTTCACCTTTACAAGGTATCCAACAAGACAGTTTCAACAGTTATAAACAGGGCTGTAAATTTTGATCATTGGATTAATTTAGTGTCATTAAAAAAATATTATCATACTAAACATATACTACCATTCAAAAGTTAGCTGGGATTTTTTTTTTTTTTTAGTCTTTTGAGCTCACCAAGGCTACATTTATTTGAAAAAACAAAAAAACAAAAACAGTACAAACATTGTGAAATATACTAAAAATGAACTATTTTAATGTTTTCATGCTTTACTATATTTTCTAAATTTATTCTAGTAATGGCAAAGCTGAATTTTTAGCATCATTACTCCAATCTTCAGTGTCACATGATCCTTTAGAAATCATTCCAATATGCTGATTTGCTGCTCAAGAAACATTTCTTCATATTATTAATTATGAAAACAGTTGTATCTCTGAATAATTATGTGGAAACCGTGATACTTTTTTTTCAGGATTTCTTTTTCTTTTTTTTGGCATAGATAATTCTCAAATAAATGCTGTTTATTTAAATTTCGTGTATCCTGTGTCATTTCAAGCACCAATATATCATGGTTTCCACAAAATAAATGTAATATGTGACCCTGGACCACAAAACCAGTCATAAGGGTCAATTTTTTTAAATTAAGATTTATACATCATAGGATAGGACAATATTTGGCAGAGATACAACTATTTCAAAATCTGGAATCTGAGGGTGAAAAAAAATCGAAATACCAAGAAAATCACCATTAAAGTTGTCCAAACTAAGTTCTTAGCAATGCATGTTACTAATCAAAATTTTTTTGAGTTTTGATATATTTACGGTAGGAAATTTAAAAAATATCTTCATGGGACATAATCTGTACTTAATACCTAATATGTTTTTTGGCATAAAAGAAAAATTGATAATTTTGACCCATACAATGTATTTTTGGCTATTGCTACAACTATACCTGTGCTACTAAAGACGTTTTGTGGTCCAGTGTCACATATTACAAATTTGTTTAATGTCACTTTTGATCAATTTAATTAATTTAAAAAAATCTTACTGATCCCAAACTTCTGAATAGTAATGCATATAAAATAAAAAAACAAAACAAAAAAAAAAACGAAGAAAGATTAAAAAAATAAATCGTCAATTTAATTAATTTGATCACTTTTCTTACCAATATACATAAAAAAGTAAATAATTCAAAACTGTGTTTCCTAGTTCTTCACAAGAAAAGGTCAAGACATTGCTCACATTCACTGTGTAGAGCTCTGTATGTACATCTTTATGTGTGCATGTTCAATACAATACCTGTGAACACAAGACTGACTTCACACAGTTCTTCTTGAGGTACGCGGAAGCTAAAGGACTCATTGTAGCAGGGGTCAATGGTGCCCCTCATACAGGATGTTTTCTTAGTCTTCATCAGCTTAAGACCTGTCACCAGCTGCACCTTAACAAAAGGATCTAAATGCAGAGAAAAAAGAACTGGGTTAAAGTTAACATGAATTGCTTTCTAAAACAAATTTCATTTTTGTAATGTAAAGCATATGTAAAGTTTATGTTATAAAGCATATTTCTCAGTGAAACAGGATATTCAGCTGGGAAAAATCTGGGTAGGTCTTGATTTGATCCATCAGGACCTGATGAGATCATGACAGTGTGCCAAAATAAAGCAAGACCAATAGTGAATTTGCTAAAACATAGACTATTTATCACATGGCATGTGTGGCCAAAATGATGTCAGCATAAAAACATTATTTTAGACACAAAGCATGTTATTCCATGACAAAGACAATTACTTTGCATACTTCTGTAGTCATTAAGGCTCTGCTGTAAGTTGTACTAAAGTACTGAAACACATTTACCTGAACCTTGGCACATGTCTGTCTGAAGCAGCTGCTTTGCTCGGATGATGTCCACATTTAACCTGCCAGCACTGGGCAGGTAGTTTAAGGACAGAAGAAGCTCACCAAGCTCAACCTCATTCTGAAAAACATCACACTGAGAAATCAATGTCTTGATAATGTCAGTTAATTAACAAGTTGTGCGCATTTTTAAGTGTCAAAGACTGGAATTAAAGTTTTAAAATCAGAAAACAAATGAAAACATTTGTACATGATAAACAATCTGGTTTCATCTAATAGTTTCCTGACAAATGCTTTAGGTTAATATCATGTGGAACAGAGACAAATATACTACAGTTCAAATATTTAAGGTCAGGTATTTTTATTTATTTATTTTTTTTTTAAAGAACTGAGTGCTTTTATTTAGCAGCGATGCAAACATTTGGTTGAAAGTGACAGTAAAAACTTTTATAATGTTACAAAAGATTTATATTTAAAATAAATTCTGTTCTTTTGAACTTTTTAGTCATCAAAGAATCCTGAAAAAACCCCCATTAAATTTAATAAAAAAATATTAAGCAACTGTTTTAAACATTGATAATAATAAGGAATGTTTCTTAAACATAAAATCAGCATAATGATTTCTTAAGGATCATGTGACACTGAAGACTGGAGTAATGATGCAAAGTTCAGCTTTCCGATAACAAAAATTAATTCAGATTTAATATATTTAATATATACATACAATTTGGATGTATTTCAACATTTAAAGCATAAAAATGGCTACGTATTTTTAGCAAAAAAGTAAAAATTTATGAATCTTTTATATAAAGACATTTTTATTAAAGCATTTTTATCTTTTTATCAATAAGTGATTTTTAGATTGTTTAAGACCCCTTAACCTACTCCTAAATCTAAACTATTTTATAGCGACTATAAAAAGATATGAAATGTAACTGACCAAAATATGCAGGGAAATTACCATTTTAGTAAAAATATTGCATTAAAAAGATATTTTTTATAGTCGCTAATCCCACTCATACCTCTAAACCTATCTATAACTATTTGTGTACAGTATAAAGAAAAATATGACTTTTACTGTACATTTACGCAAGTATTGTATATGTTTTAGTGTCTGTAGAAATGTTAAGCAAATGTACGTTTTGTAGAACCACATTTTACGTAAAATACATGCAAATGTTCATGAGATCACGTTGCTGTGATCTAACTTCTCAGTTATTGTGCAAGTGCCACACCTAAAATGACTAAAAAATAATAATGTGAGTCAGGCAAGTGGTATTACCTGAGAACTGGGCACGAGTGCCTTCCACCAATGTCCTCCCTTCACTAGATCAACCTCACTAAGAGGAAGAGACACTTTCCCGATGACACAGTGCCGTGAAAACTTGTCGAAGTCGACCACAGAGAGCAGCAGGGTGCGTCTCTGGGCCTCCAGGAAGGGGATCTCAAAAGTGAAGCGCTCTTCAAAAACTGGGTTCTGGGTCTTGCGTTTAACGCCGGTCTGCCTGGAGTTCTTGTGGTCGGGCAGTAGGCTCATCTTCACGTAGGGGTTAGAGTGGGCCATGTCTTGGCGAGCACCATCGCATGTTACGGGAGGGGGCAGGTCCCGGGCCTCGATGACTCGCACGATGAGGTGGGCGTTGATGAGGTCGTACTGTGTGCTGAAGTGCAGCATGCCAAGTTGGTACCGCACTAGAATCTCTTCATCCGTCAGAGAGTCAACGTCATCGCTGCAGGAGTCTAGTGAGTACAGACGAGGCTCCAGTTTGCGGAAATAGTCATCTGGCGGTGTCGGAGGCTTACGCAGGGGCTGCACCACTTCCTTCCGGGGTCCCATGGCCCAAAATTCAATCGGCTTTACATCCACCATGGGGGAGCTTGGCCGTCGGGCGTTCAGACCTGCAAAATGGGAAGTGAAACTCCATTAAGTGCATTTCAAGCAATCATTATAATGCTATTCTGTATAAATTGGAAATTAAGTCCGGACTCACTGGAGAGCTGGCCTGCCAGGGTGAAGGTGGATCGGGATGTTTCTGAGGCAGGTCTGCAGTTTGTAGAGGTGTCATTTTGAGCAGGAGAAGCGTGGTTCTCGGCCATGAAGTGAGAATCTGTGTCTTTCTCGTCATTGCATTCATTAACACTGGAAGAGATGAGTTCGTTAAGGGTGTCATGAACTGAGAAATCAAATTTCCCTGGATCTTTTGACATGTAAGAGGTCACTGTACTATAAAAACATCCTGTAAGTTTCACAACTCAAAATGTTCTTGTTAGTCTAAAAACAGCTTATATTGAAGCCAATCTGCCAAAACGACAGGTTGTGGAACGTGCCACTTTATGATGCAATAGTGTGGCTAAACACCGCCTCTGCAGAAGGAGATCAATGCCTGCTTCTACATCACTGCCTTTTTAGCCCCACCCACCGACTAAATAACGTGTAAATAACATGAGGCAAACGCAGGTCTACACAGAAACCAGTTTTTTTTTCATTGCTTTCCTTCTGATCCCAACATTAGGAAAGAGTGGATGAACTTTATTTTTAACTAAGATCCAGAACGTGTCAGTAAGAACTTGGTCCTTTGGTCACTTCATTTTATCATGGATATTTAACAAATAAGGCACAATTCAATGCAGGATTTTCAGACAATGCTATGTTGACTATATTGAATCTGACAGTAATGTTATAACACACAAGTGTGACTAACTGTTTTTTTATTACGTGGTCACTATTGCTTTGTCTGTTATTACAGATCGTTTGATATGCACCGAGTATTTATGTGTTTTTAACCTAAATCACAGCAGTGTCCATGTATGAAGGATGTAGGCTGTCAAACATACACAACTATTAGTCAATCATAGCAGTGGGTGTTTACTTCTGAGCCTATTCAAACAGAGCGTTCTGATGGGGGTCAAAATAGGACAGAAAATAACCTATTACTGCTAAATTATGATGTTTTTTGATGCAAAAAAATCATGATAACATTTTAAGTGGACCTCAGAGAAAAGTCCAAAAAAATAAAAAAGGCAGTTCATGAACCCTTTAAGCCTTTAAGCAGTACTAATACATTTCCTGTTGAAAATGCCAACATATGTTAACATTTACATTATTTGTTTAAAAATTTGGGGTGTTCATGTTTTTAAAAGAATCTCCTATTCTCGCCAAAGCTGCATTTATATGACCAGAAATACAGTAAAAAGATATTGTGAAATATTATTATTACAACTTACTGTTTAAATATATTTAATTAATTTATTTATTCTTGTGATGACAAAGCTTCATTTTCAGCAGCCATTACTCCAGTCTTCAGTGTCACATGATCCTTTCAGAAATTATTCTATTATGCTGATAATAGCTAATAAAATGTTAAAAACAGTTGTGCCGTTTTCAGGATTCTTGACACATAGAACAGTACTGTAGTACTCGAGTTTGCACAAAACAGACTTTGACTCAATTCCATCTCAAGTTAAGACCAAGATCATAATTTTTTATGATTAGTTAACACCACCTTAATTGAGTCAGACTGCAGGTTGTGTCTAAATACTTCTAAAAATATGGTCTTGAACTCAAAACAAAGCTGGTATAGAAAGAACAGCATCTATCTGAAATAGAAATATTTTGCAACAATGCAAAAGTTTTTACTGTACTTTGTACTTTTCAGATTTATTTTTGCCATTTTTGCCTTTAATGAGACAGGACAGTATCTAGACAGGAAGTGAAGTGGGAGAAAGTGGGGTGGATGGGATCGGGAAAGGTCCTCAAGCTGGGACTTCAACTAGGGACCCCCAAAGCACAACGACACTACATGTTGACAAAGCTGTCGGTGCTGACAGGTAACACTTTTGATTAGGGAACACATATTTATTATTAACTAAGTGTTTTCTCTCAATAAACTCATAATTTGTTACTTATTAATATTTAGTAAGGTAGTTTTTAAGTTTAGGTATGGGGTAGGTTTAAGGATCTAGCATATGGTCAAGCAGAAAAAGCATTAATATGTACTTTTTAAGTACTGATAAACAGCCAGTATGTTAGTAATATGCATGCTAATAAATAACTAGTTAATAGAGAGAATTGGTCCTAAACACACCATAAAATACTAGGGCTGGCAAACGATTAATCGCATACAAAATAAAAGTTTGAGTTGGCCTAATGTATTTGTGTGTACTGTGTGTAATTATTATGTATATATAAATACAAACACATTCATGTATATAAAGAAATATTTACAAGTACATGTATTTAATATAATTTTTATAGAATTTACATTATATGAAAATAAACATATATCTTTTAAATATATACATTAATTTGAGTGTATTTACATATACACAATAATTACATACAGTATACAAACATATATTAGGCAAACTCAAACTTTTATTTTGTATGTGACTAATCACGATTAATCATTTGCCAGCCCTAAATAAAACCCAAAACTTTTAAAGAGCAGTGAATTTTTTCCAAAACAGCTAGTTTATTCCAGGTACTGTTTGCAATATTTCAGTTTATGAAGTCATTTGGAATCGAATCCATAACCTTGGCATTGCTAGCTCCATGTGTTTGAGCTACAGGCTGTGTTACCATCTTAACAAACAAAACTTTCTTGGTCCACCAGCTGCAACAGAAAGACTAGGGTTACTTAAATTGTATGACGCTTATGAAACATGTTTGCATGAATGTTTACAGTATGATTACAGATAAGAAGCCTTCATACTACATTTCACTTACCACTGCACAAATTAATGCTAAACTATTATTCAAACAAGTGTCATCTGCTGCAAAGCTACCACATTTGGAAGAGGGCACAAACTTTTGCATATCAATTATACTGGGATATTAATTCATACACTGCTAAAAAGCAGGGTTTCTTGACCAGTGTCGCCGGATTAGAAATATAAGCAGGCAAATAAAAGGCTAAAAATCGTGGTTTATAGGTAAAAAAAAATCAACTATTTGGCATGACCTGAAAACCAACAGTAAAAAACATTTTACAATCCAGCACTCTGTTTTTTATATCTGACGATGTGAGTGAATCCAGTTCTTAATGAATGTGCAATCACATTATTGCCCAATATTGTGTAATATTTGTTGCAACATCCTGTTCTAATCTGGTTGTTTTCCCAACTACAGAGGTAAATATTCTGCACGGGATATCTTTGTGCAGGCCTGATTCCGAGTCATCCCTTGGGGATCATCAAGGACCCTTTGTGTCCATGACTACAGCTCAGAGGGAGATAGTTGTCATAGCAACGGGCGATTCTAAAACAAATGGCCTTAGGAGCAATCTGAGCCAATGAGAGTGGCTGGACTTATAGGGTGAGGTATATGTCATGACTGTACCATCACAGTCTGTAAGAACATGTTCTTTTCCGGTGAAAATGCATCTCTTGCATCTCCAATATGTTCTGAATTGAACACTATGATTGCATTGTTCCTGGGAGCTCATAATTAAAAGTCTTGCAACTCATCCAGCCATTTGGTCTGTTTTCGGTTTTAAACAAACAATCAATTCCTCCTCAGCATGATCTCAGTCAAACCAGCATAAGTCAGTACTCTCTGGTGACCACACCGGCTTCATTCTCAACAAGTGCGAATGACGTTTGATGAGAGGAAACTGCTGATTGATAATAATGTGTATTGCAAAATGGAAAAAGAGACATTTACAGCCACCTTTGTTTAGTCCTGGTGAAAGTCATTGAATGATGTCATTAATAAGATGCTTAAAAAAGCTTGACAGCCCATGGTGACTGTTTGCATTCAAATGACAAATTATCCTTGCTAATATATGAATCACGTCTCCATTAAAATCATATTACCCTTGCTGTTCCTGCATGGGAACACAAATAGCTCCACACCCCAGTCATTACAAGCTTGAGTTAACAGAGAATAAAAAAAACAGTTTCCTAGAATGTCTCAGAAAAGCCATCTGTTGCATTAATGTCACTTCCATAAGCCTGCAAAACCAATGATTACAACTAGAGAAACCTGATTTACTGCTCTGTTAAAGGAGAAGTTCACTTCCAGAACAAAAATGTACAGATAATGTACTCACCCCATTGTCATCCAAGATGTTCATGTCTTTCTTTCTTCAGTCGTGAAAAAAATTATGTTATCTAACTCTGCCATGCACATGCGTACTCCGTGTAATCCGGGTCAATACAGTTAGGGAAAGTAAAAAAAATCTCATTTTCTCCTCCAACTTTAAATTCATCCTACATCGCTGCAGAAGCACCGACCCAGTGTTTACAAAGGGATCATGCAAAGAAGGTCAAACGCCCTTTACAAAAAAGGTAAAAAAGTGATGTAGGACGATTTTAAAGTTGGAGGAAAAAATGAGATGGGAGTTTTTCGACATACCCCAACTGTCTTGACCCGGATTACACAGATGTATGCGCTTCACAGAGCTAGACAAGATGAGCATTTGAGGTTAGAAAGTGTATACATTTTTATATTTTTTAGAAAATGACTGATCGTTTCGTTAGATAAGACCCTTCTTCTTCCGTTGGGATCGTTTAGAGCCCTTTGAAGCTGCATTTAAACTGCAATTTGGACGTTCAAACTCACGGGCACCATAGAAGTCCACTATATGGAGAGAGATCCTGAAATGTTTTCCTCAAAAAACAATTTCTTTACGACTGTGAGTACATTATCTGTACATTTTTGTTTCTCAATGTAAACTTCTTGTTTGACTGTAGTTAAAGGAATAGTTCACCCAAAAATAAAAAAATCTGACATTAATTACTCACCGTCATGTCATTCCAAACCCGTAAGACACTTTATTCATCTTCAGAACACAAATTAAGATATTTCTGTTGTTATTTTTGTTTTCTTTCAAAATTTGTAAAATTGCGGTTGAACCACTGATGTCACATGCTCTGTTTTAACAATGCTCGTACTACCTTTCTGGCCTTAGAGAGCATGAGAGGCTTAAAATATTACCAACCCCAAATTTTTGGTAGTGTGTAGTACAGTAATATAAATAGTATGTAGATATGCAGTTCATACTATGAAGCATTCAATAAGCAGGCTATTTCATTCCAAACATAACCACAACACATCATCCATCATCAAAAATGAGCCTTTGACAGGGGGACTGTCTAGAGATTTGTTCACTAACACTGTTTATTCAATCTCTGTCTGTCTAAATCTGAGTTTGACAGTTATGATGAGAGAGTAGACATATGAGATGAATGATGAATTGTTCTGGGTTATTTGTGATGTGTGAGCATTGCTTGTGAGTTGTATGAGGGTTGTACGGGTGTGTACTCACAGCCATGATGGAGTCTGAGCTGGAAAAGGCCCCAGAATCTCCACCTCCTCATCAGTGGGTTGACAGCAGCTGCACTCCCAGCACCACTGCCAACAGGAGCGGCACGACCAGCGACACAACAGGAAGTCAGACAGTCTGGACAGAAGACCCTGAGAACAAGATCACAAAGGGACACAAAGAGACTCTCCGGTAAACAGTGAACGACTGACCTGCACCGGAAGCAGACTATACAAACATGACATATTATGATGAGAAAAATGGTAATGAATGATCAGTGCATAAAGGATTTTTTTGTAATTGTCTAGTTAACTGCAGCTTGAAGCCAAAAAATCTAAATAACATTTTTTTTTTTTTTTACATCTCTAGTGAGACTATAGCTATTCTAAGTATTCTAGTGGGACTTTGTAGTGAACTGAACTGGGTCGGTGCCAATCCACCAAAAGTGATTTAGTTAAAGATATATATACTACCAAATGAGTTTTTTTTTTTAAAGAGAATTAATACGTTTATTCAGCATGGATGCATTAAACTGATCAAAATTGACAGCAAGTGCATCTATAATGATAGAAAATGTTCATATTTCAAATAAATGCTGTTCTTTTGAACTTCCTATTCATCAAAGATTTCCAGAAAACATTAACAGCACAAATGTTTTCAGGACTGTTAATTATGAGAAATGTTGGGCAGAAAATCATCATACTAGAATGATTTCTGAAGGATCATGTGACACTGAAGACTGGTGTAATAACCAAATAATTCAGCTTTGCCATCACACAAATAAATTACAATTAAAAAATATTAAAATAGTTATAATATTTCACAATATTTCACTGTTTATTTTTGTTCAAATAAATGCAGCCGTTGTGCATATGCCACCCTTTTGTTAGTGTAAACATAATTTTCTTTCCCATGGTGACATTTTTTCAAATGAAACAGGAAGTTGGGCGGGACTACAGTCATTCAGTGTGACCGTTATTTGGTAGACCAGAACTGAGGCCAGATGTTTAGATATAGTTCCTTTATGAAAATGATATTAGTCTTTTTACAACACAACCTGCTTCTCTTCAGTTTAGACTGACTGACTCCAAAGAGACAGACAAACTCAACAAAATCATGAAGATTACTTGCTCCAAAAACCAAGTCACTTTCACTTCCGCTGAGGCTGAATATGTGCCTAGTTGGTTAAATAATGAATGACTTGAGACAGGATGTTGATGGTTAAAGAACAAGATAGAAGGAAAAGGTCAACATACAACTTTTGAGTTTGTAAACTTTTTTTTTTTTTTCAGTGGTTGTATGCAAGTGTATGTTTGAAGGCATTTAATGGTCTGAAAAATCTGTGGGTGTCAGGCTTCTTGCTAAGTTTCTCACTTTTTCACATGCATGATTTTTGGGAACATGCATGTCAGGATAAATTGTGAAACAGGATCTCTGAGCTGCTATAGAACATTTTATAAGACATTTTGTCCCCTACATCATGCGAGAAAATAGTGGCCCAAATAAACAATTTTCTCTACATACCTCATTGATGGGTTCCAACTGCCCTTTTTCAAAGGTTGAGTACAGCAAAGAGTCAATGTCATGTACAAGAAAGAGAAAAAAAATATTTAGTGAGTGGACAGGTGTCTTTTACAAGATGTAATATAAGTCTCAGGTGTCCCCAGAATGTGTTTGTGCAGTTTCAGCTCAAAATACCCCGCAGATCATTTATTTTATCATTTTGAAAATGCCTATTTTGAGCGTTTTTGTGCATGTCTCTTTAAAAGGCAATCAGCTGCTGCTCCCCGTCCCCTTTTCCAGAACAGGGCTATGCCTTTACAGCTCGTACATCAGACACTCTGCCAAAAACATCTGTTTGGTTTTAATTATGAAGTTGATGAAATTATGCATTTTAAAGCCATATTAGTTTAAACATTTGATACGTGGTTTTCTGAGCGCACACATTTGAAGCACACGTACAGAAAGCATCTGTCACATGGCATGTGAGTATTAAACTAACTATTAAATCAATAAATCCACTGCCCTCTTGTCCCCTCTGAGATGGGGACTCTTAATAATGTTTTGTGCTCATCTGTGCAGCCAAAGACAGAACAGTTAGCATGCTTTGATCGAACTTTTGCCATGGCTTTAGAACTGGTACACCGTTGTTGCTTGCGAAAACTACATGATGGTGCCGTGGGTGGAACGTGCAGATTAGGGGGTGGTAATATTATAATAAGATCCTCTTCCTACGTCAAGGGGGAAGCAGAATCTGAACGGATAATTTTTCACATGCTTGCAGAGAAAGGCTTACCATAATAAAGTTACTGGGTTGTCCTTTTTCACATTTTCTGGGCTGATAGATACACTGGAGACACGATTATAACATTTAAACATGGATAGAGTCAGATTTTCATGATATGTCCCCTTTAAAGAAATAAATACTTTTCATTAACAGGGATGCATTTAACTATACAAAAGTGACAGTAAAAACTATTTTAAGTAAAGAGTAAAATATTTTAAAACTTTATATTATTTTATATTTTCTTGCCCTCGACTAAAGATTTTTCTGGTCCACTAGTAGTCATTCATTTTAAGGATAAGTTGACTACTAGTCGCACGTTTATTAATAAACCATTTAAATCATAATAATAAGCCTTTAATTGCTTGCATAGCCTAATAAGCACTCAAGCGCACACACAAAAAGCTTGCTACAGTGCACCGGCAGATATAATAATTATGAATGTTTCAGGGAAAAACAGTAAGGAGACTGCATTAATGTTTTAACACTTTGTTTTTGGCTTAAGAGATAAAGTTGACCACACTGACTTGTCATCTCCGCAGTAGTGGATGCACCTACATGTTTCATGTTGAATATTTAATCTGAGAGTATGTGTTTTCTATTTGAATAGGTTCATTTGAAAGTAGACATTTCACTCTCTCTCTATATATATTTCAAGTCTGGAAGGCAAGTATAAACTGAGTTTCGCACTCACTGAGGTATAAGGTATAAGGTATGAGGTATAAGTTCACTGAGACTGAGATGGCAGAAAGCACATCCTGTTTGCTTTCATTATTTTACAAAAGTGCAGTGTTTCGTTGTTATTGTGAGTGCACACAAGTAAACGTAGAGTCTTTACAGATTCGAAAGATGTATTACTTTTATCTGTATGGCCAAAAACGACATAGTATTTTAAGAGCAAGTGACCGCATCTGTGCCTCCATCTGTCATGCAGTGAGTGTGCTACTATTCAGCTTCCACACTCTGCACAGACACTTTAATAGCGCTTTAATAGCACTTTAATTTTTGGTCGAGCCAGCCTCTTCTCATCGACTAACGGTCAGTCGACTATTAGGGGGAAGGCCTATTTTCTTTTATATAGTTATGAAAGATATCCTTTTTAAATAAATGCTGTTATTTTGGATAAGATTCACATATAATGTACTCACCCCCTTGTCATCCAAGATGTTCATGTCTTTCTTCAGTTGTAAAGAAATTATGTTTTTTGAGCAAAACATTTCAGCATTTTTCTCCATATAATAGACTGGTATGGGGCCCGATTTTGAACTTCCCAAATGCAGTTTAAATGCGCCTTCAAACACTCCCAAATGCGGTTGTAAATGATCCCAGCTAATTAGGAAGGGTCTTATCTAGCGAAATGATCGGTTATTTTCATTAAAAAGATACAATTTAAATACTTTTTAATCTCAAATGCTTGTCTTGCCTTGCTCTGCCTGAACTCTGTGTATTCTGGCTCAAGACAGTTAGGGTATGTCGAAAAACTCCAATCGTATTTTCTCCCTCAGCTTCAAAAATGATTTCTAAATCATCCTACATCGCTGCAGAAGTACCGACCCAGTCTTTGCAAAGTGAACACGCAAAGAAGATCAAACACCCTTTACAAAGAAGGTAAAACAATGATATAGGACGATTTTGAAGTTGAGGGAGAACATGAGATGGGAGTTTTTCGACATACCCTAACTGTCACGAACTGGAAAAAACAGTCCAGGCAGAGTAAGACAAGACGAGCGTTTGGCATTAAAAAGTATATAAATTGTATTATTTTTATTAAAATAATCAATTGTTACGCCAGATAAGACCCTTCTTTCGCGGCTGGGACCGTTTACAATCGCATTTGGGATCGTTTGAAGCTGCATTCAAACTGCATTTTGGAAGGTCAAAATCGGGGCACCATATCAGTCCATTACATGAAGAAAAATGCTGAAAGGTTTTCCTCAAAAAACATAATTTCTTCACATCTTGGATGACAAGGGGGTGAGTAAATTATTTGTAAATTGTTGTTCTGGAAGCGGACTTCTCCTTTAAGCAGTACAACGGCTTTGTCATCACAGGAATATATTAGATTTCAAAATATATTAAATTCTAAACATTGTAATAATAATTTAGTATACTGTATTTACAGTATTTTTAGCTGAAATAAAAGCAGTCTTGGTGAGCATAAGAGACTTCAAAAAACTTACCAACCCCAAACCTTTGAACAGAACTATGTGTGACCACAGAACCAGCCATAAGGGTGAATTGTTTTAAAACTGAGATTTATACAGTGAAAGCTGAATAAACAAGCTTTCCATTTATGTGTGGTTTGCTAGAACAGGACAATATTTGTTCGAGATACAGCTATTTGAAAATGTGGATTCTGAGGGTGCAAAAAAATCAAAATACTGAGCCAGTCGCCCATAAAGTTGTCCAAATGAAGCTCTTAGCAATGCATATTACTAATCAGAAATTAAGTTTTGATATATTTACGGTAGGAAATTTACATAATATCTTCATGGAACATAAACTTTACTTGATATCTTCATGGAACATAAACTTTACTATAATGATTTTTGGCAAAAAAGTCATAATTTTGATCCATACAACATATTTTTGGCTATTGCTACAAATATACCCATGCTATTTAAGACAGGTTTTGTGGTCTAGGGTCACATATATTACCAAGTCACCTGCTAGCTGATCTGTATAAAAAAAAAGTTATAATGTTATTGCCACCACCTCTACGTATCAGTCAGACTATAAGGGAAAGAGCCTAAAACATACAGAATCTTTTAAGATCAACGCATCCGATTGCTTATACACTCATGCACAGTTATTTACCCCTTCCTCTCAACACTTGTAAACATCTACAGGTTGATTTCTCTCCCGTTCCCCACCCCCTGTTCCTGCTCTCAACCTCAGTCCAGCTCTCTTGCTCCTCATCAGCGGCCCAATGTTGTCTAAGCAATTAGCTGTGGCTGTAACCATGGCAACAGTGATACGAGCTCCTGGCGCTCCCAGCCCGCACCTTGCTGCCGCTGGCTCAGGCACAGATGACGCATTAGGGTCACTGACATGAGGAGGGGACGACTGTCCATAGTTCCCACTGGTCAGAACGGCCAGTTCCAGCAACTGATAATCCCATGCCAGGGGTCTTCAGCACAGCACCGTGAATCAGAATACAGCACAAAATACACAACCACAGAGCTTCAATAACAAAAACAAACTGCGTTCATACTTAAAATCACAAAAAACATCACTGAGTCTGTCTGCATTTCTGTATTGATTGAAAATATTAGCAGTGGTTTTACTCATATGAGTAAAGGGATTCATTTTAAGGCACTGATTCTGCTAAAAAGACTCAATAGACAATCAATAGACAGTTTTTAACACTCAAAATGTAGAAAAAAGTGTCCATAGGCAGTCTGAATATGATATCATCAAATCCTTATATTTCATATATAATAAGACATTAAAGTGAATAAATACACACAAATAATACAGATAAAACTGAAATGGTTCAAGGCCTTGACCAGAAACATTCATAAGATGTCCAAAGAACGACACATATGAGGATGAAAGAGTGATCCAGAAGGATCCAGATGGGAAAGAGTGCAGTGACCGGGACTCACCTGTGTGTACGCCATCCTCCTCTTACTCTCGCCCCACTGTCTCACTTCCCATCCAGTGCAACATGCCACTCTCCAAATCCAGATTGACTCAACAAAACAGAGAGAAAGAGTGAAAGAGAGAGAGAAAATCTGTGGATATGAATCGAGTAATGAATTCAGGTCTCTGTGGAGTTAGTTCCTCCATCCATCCTTTCAAAATCTACTTGAAGAGTGATGAGCCAAATAGAAAACAACAAACAAACCCCCTCTCCCTCTCTATCTATCTCTCTATCTCCTCTTCCTCCCCATCATCTTCAATCCCACCCACCCAGACACTCCTAATCTCCCTCTCTTTCCTGCCTCCCTCTCCGGTCGTGCCTAGTCCTCACAAATGACATGCAAGACAGCCAGCTCTCCTCTCCCTGGAGAGAGCAGCGCCCTCCTTCCCCCCCTCCTGCCCTGTGTTTCTTTCAGAGACCAGTGACTCATCCAGGTTTGCAGAAGCACTGATGGATATCAAATCTGTTATGTGCATCCCTCCCCGCCTCCTCCAGCCCGTTTTTACAGCACCTCGCTGGCTGCAACCACTTGTTGTTCCCTCCACCGTGGACTGAGGAGAGACAGGCAGGTGAAAGGGATAATTGCTGCTACGGCAACACGTTAGACGGGAGTTTACGAGAGCCGGGGTCTGTGCGGCCACCTGCTGCTGCTCTGAGACCGAGGTATGCCGATGTGCTGCCGTCTTTAAAACATGGTTGTGGGAAGGGTTCGGAGAGCCTGTGAGTTGTGTTATCTGTATATGACAGGATGGTCATTTGTGGTGATGCTTTGTAACCTGAGTGGGCAGATCACAAGGAACTTTAAAGTAAGTTTCCTTGGAAACGGCAGGGGCACATAACCTGTTGCTGAAAAAAGGCCTTGCTGATCAGCTGAAACTAGGAGGTCTAAAATTTCAAATAATGTTTGACTGAACTACAGCAGCTAAAAACTTACAATACAGTTCAGTTCAAAAGTTTGGGGTCAGTAAGATTTTTTTCTTTAAAGAAATAATTTTATACAGTAAGGAAACATTAAATTGATCAAAATATTTATTTTTCAAATAAAAGCTATTTTCATCAAAGAAACCTGAAGATTGTCATTTTCACCAAATAAAGGACAACCCTCAAAATAAATATACTAAAATGTATTTAAAACACGTTTATTTTATACTAAGTATACTGCAAATACATTTACATATTATGTACTTAACTGCAAACTAGTAATGTTTTTTTTTTCCTAACACATTTACAAAAATTACTTAAATGTCTTAACTGATCTATGGTCTAATCCTGGCTTAGTCTGAGTCCTAGTCTAAGTCTGTGAAACCGGGCTTTAGTATATATTATTGTTCATATTATTGCTCTTTTGTTGATTTTGATTGCTTCTATTGTCCTCATTTGTAAGCAGTGTTCGAATTATGTTAAGTACCTTTTGTGGGAATTTTTTAACCTTTATAAATCCATTCTTTTTTTCTGAAAGTGTGCATTATCTTTTGCGTCAAATTCTTATATCACTTAGAATAATTAGACATTTTAGGCTGTTATCACACAAATAAAATCATTGTCAATAAAATTCATCTTTTCAATATAGAGGAAACACAAACACTGCATCTGAATTGGCATTTAGATGTATTTACCCACTGTTTTTTGCAGGACATGATTTTTATTATAATAAATATTGTAATGTTGTAATAAATTAGCGCTTTACAAACTAACTAGTCAGGAAGTCAAAGAGTGACATGGGCAAGGAAAAATCAAGATGTTTTAATAGAAGAGGAAGGAGGCTTTGGAAGTACCTATAATTAAGACTTGGAAAGTGTCACTTTGGCACATGGAATAGAAAAGAAAAGAACAGAATTGAGGTGTTCCATTAAACCACAACATTAAATAAATAAGACTGAAAAGGAGTTCACCCAAAAATGAAAATTCTGTCATTAATTACTCACCCTCATGTCGTTCCAAACCTGTAAGACATTCGTTCATCTTCAGAATACGAATACTGCGTAGACAGCAAAGTAACTGAAATGTTCACAGGCCCAGAAACGTAGTAAGAACATCGTTAAAATAGTCCATGTGACATCTGTGGTTCAACTGTAATTTTATAAAGCTACAAGAACACTTTTCTTGCACAAAGAAAACAAAATTAACGACTTTATTCAACAATTCTTCTCCCCTGCGTCACCATCTTCAGCCATTATGAACCGTACCACAACGTTTGTGTGTGGTGCTGCTGATGTAAACACACATAAGCTGTGCTTTGTTTATGAGCAGAGGAATGCATGCGTCGTGGTGAACTATCCATTTAAGAAACTATTAGGAGATTTAAGACAGATTTCAGGTGTAAACCTCATTGTTTCAATGCAAATGTATGGATGAGGGAAAACATTCATATTTTTGTGATGGAAGGATCACATGATACACAATTGAATTAAGACAGAAAAATAATGAGAGAGAGACTGAATTCAGGCACTTCATTGGTTTCAGTTCTTGAGATTCTGTTGAAATGCATGCCATGTCCAATAAAAGTCAAACATGGACTTACAGTGACCTCTGCTGTCACATCAGGCATCTTTTTGCTACATAGTTTACAAATAGTCTACAAATATGACCGTTTGACCGGTTACTTTCACAAAAGTGTTGCTTATAGTAGAATGTCCAATCTGCTTTTTTCTGTAAAGTTAAAACAAATGGTGACTACAGCTGTCAAGCAAGATTTCAACTAAATAACTTATTCATGACTTCATTTTCAATCTGTTCTATATCCAAAACTATTATTTGACTTCAGAAAGCTTGGGATATAGTTGCACAAACCTTTATGATGATTTTTGTCCTTTTTGGAGCTTGACAGATGCAGGTATTGTTGGCTCTGTGACGTATTGCTAATGTTCCTCTATTGTAAGTCATTTGAGCATTCAGGGTAAAAATGAAGCATATGAAATAAATGATTACAGAAAGGTTGAGTGAACTATTCCTGTGTAGGTGCAATATACCCACTCTAAGTTCCAAATGACTGGGTTCACAGAGAATGTTTGAGTCAATGTATATGGCCCACCTACACCCAAGACATCTGTCAGAGTTCAAATTAGTGAGATAGACACTATAAAAGGAGCCAGACAATATAAAGATACAGAGCATTTTCAGCTCGGACACCTCACATACTGCAAGACTGTTAAAAAAAACCTGTTTTTAATTAAAATTATTTTATCCTAAATTATCTGTTGCCCAAACACATACTGACCTCTTGTGGCATTCCCATCCAATCATGTGTCCACGACTACAACTGCGTTCTAGTTTGCCAACAAATCAAATTCTGCAAGCATGTGCATAAATTAAATGATAATTAGAAAGGATGAGATGATATCCTTATGTTAGAGAGCACCAGCTTTATGCCACACTATAATTTACACTGAGCCACATAACACTGAAATGAGAATAAACACTGACAAACAAGACTATACAGAAGATAATTACTATGACTGTCTGAGTGAAAAAAGAAAATTAAGTTTAGTTTAGTATTGAGTTTCACTGTGTCATGTGACAAATGTATAGACCACATTCAGAAAAATTAGGTGGTCTAAACATGGATATTTTTTTAGAAGAGATATTGTGTACTTGAAACATGTTTATTTCTTTTCACTTAAGACAATCGCACCACCTGTTAAAAATATGGCAAATAAAGTAAAATAAACTACTGACATGATGTGCAGTCTTTCACTTCTCTTTCCATGTCCTATTTTCTCTATCACTGTCAAAAAAACAAAACCAAAAAACAAAAAACAAAACAGAAAACCATTGTTTCAGGTGTTACAATGAGCAAATATTCAACAAACCGGTGTGCAGTCCAAAATATAGATATTTATTTCAATTCATGTATTAAAGTACATATATAAATTATATCTACTATATATATACAGATTGCTTTCTCTAGTATGTACATCAAGTACAATGTGCTTTACAATCAACTTACATTCACATACAGTACCAAATATACATTAAATAAATTATACATTAATATACATATACATTCAACATTAGTTACTCTGTATTTCATATCACTTGTTTTGGACTACATTTAAGCATTGTTTTCAGAGCGCGCCCTGTTTCAATTCCTTATTTCATTTTCTGTTCTGCTTTCAGACAACAGCCTCAAAGACTTTTGCTTAGGTACCACAAATATTTCCCTGTGAAGTTGATGAAACTAAGATACGTCTGACAAACATGACCACAAACACTTTGGTCAAGAACAGGGTGATGGATGAGGTATGAACAGGAAAGAGACTAACAAACTAATCATGTCGCACTCAGTACCCACAAGACATTAATACAGATTTCTACTTGCTTTGTGAAAGTGAATGCAATGCAATCAGCCATTAAGACTAAAGCTACAGCATGAATAAGTGACCCTGGGCCGAGGTAGCGTGTCTCCATGGTGACAGCCTGTAGAGGCACGTCTCTGAGGGAGAAGATCATGTGCACGCACGTTGGGGTCCCTGTAGACAAATAAGATGAAGTGAAGCAAAGGGCATGCCATCAGTGCCTTATCCTTAGGTGGGCCAATTAAGGTAATGAACTGAGGTGAACTAAAGCACCAATTATGATTTCACTCATCATTGGAATGCTTAGGCAATCAATTAAGCAATACTGCAAAAAAAAAAATCAAAATATTTGGATTTGTAAAGCGCTACGCAATGATCATGCCATCAATTTTACATTGCTTAATCAAAATGTCACAGCAGATATTTCTACAGTGGTCACACTGCAGTTCTTCCCTTCAAAACAGGATGTTCATCTGTTTAGGCTGGCATTACTAATACTGTGTGGGTGTGGAAAAACTTTGGTGTTTATGCTCTTTTGACTGCTTAGAACCGTGACATCATAGTCACCCTGAGTCAACACAAGTCTAGCAGTTCTAGCAGTATGAATTGTATCTATAAAAAGGTTAATGTTCATTTGAACAGCATGTTTTAACATATCAGATTTTATAGAAATAAATTTGCATGAGCAAAAAAAAACACAAAATGATATTCAAGCAACCTTGCTTTTCAAAGTACGTCCTACAATGCTGATTTGAACAGTACAAATGATTTAATAAAAGCACTGCTGTACCTAAAGAATGCTGCCATTTACATTTTGACTGATACGTTTGAGGAAAAATATCTCCTCAACTTAAGTTAAAATTAATTTAGAAAAAAAAGATATCTGACATCAGTTTCCAAAAACATAAACAACTAACATGTAGCGACCAACATCTGTTTGTGTTCAGCAATACCAGATATAGTTGACCTTTACTCTGCATCAATATATTTGCAGCGGACGCCTCTGCCAAGGCTGGTCCTCTGCGGTCGCCCGAGGCGAATTAGGCGAGGGAGGTGGTTCCAGGAGTAGGCCAGTCGGGCGGAGACCATATCGAGGGTGACGTCACTGAATTCTGCCCACAGGTTGGAGGGTACCGTCTCCTTTACGAGTTTGGGCAGAACGACAGAGTCTGGCAGAAACCCATTTACGCCTCCCAGGAGTAAATGGCAAAGAGCCCGAGACTGCAGGCTCTCCCTTAGACTGCGAAGAAGATCATCCAGCCGGTCCACAAGGTTGCACTCGTCCCAGGATTCAGGGGGTGTACTGAGCAGCAGACGAAGCCATGCAGTCTTCAAAGCATAGGACGAAAGCACTCCTCCCCACTCAGCTCCGGACTGCTGGTCCAGAGTCTCCCCACTGAGGTTGCGTACCTCTTTCAGGAGCTGAAGGCACTTCAGATGACACGAGTTTGGGGGTAGCCTGCCTTTTAGCCAGGCTAGCAGTCTCTGCTCCTGTTTGGGGAAGTACACCGTCCAAAGGTCTTCTCCTCGCTGACCCTGCCGGGATGATACCAGGAAGGCGCCATCGCCGAGAGGAAAGGCTGGGATCAGCCGAATGCCCATGGAGATGTGGCAGCAGACGTAATCGGAGCGAGGGGTCAGGCGGAGGAGCACCTGCTGCTCCTCACTGAGAGACAGGCTGAGGGAGCAACGCTGCTCAAACGGATAACGGACGGCGGCGAGGCACCGCTGGGTGGCTGTGTAAAACCAGCGCTGGATTGAATCTGGGCTCATCCTGTAGGCACTTTGAGTACTGCTCAAGTGCATGAACGTGTCCATGAAGGCCTTGTGACGGCGTGTCCATTCTCCCTTGCGAGGTGTGTTCAGCGTGCAAAACGGTGGCCCTCCAGGTTTGTCAGTGCAAACACCAGCCTCAAGTTTTAGCCCACGAGGTGCTCTCAGAGGCACAAGAATGTCGAAGCAGTCAGGTGAGCCCACCTTGTGCTCTTCATAGGAACTGCCGATCTGGATGAAGTCCCCTCGGAAGGCCAGAGAAGACTCTGGCGGGACATCGGTGCGGCCCACTCTGACAAGTTCACTCACTAGTTTGGCAACATGGGCTTTGCTGTGGCCCAGCACATGTGGAGAAAGACGCACATGCCTCTCGTAATGATCGTCCAGTAGCTCTCTCTTAGAGACTCCTGATTTTCCATGTACCTCCGGGACTTTGTGGAAACCCTTCCTGGCAGAGCCAGGTTGAGTTGAGCAGTACTTTATAAAGAAGTAACATAGGATAAAAGCTAGGATGTACTTGAAGAGCGTGACAGCTCCAGGTCCCTGGTCAGCGCAGTCATTCCCTTGCTCCTCGGATCCTCTAAAGAGATACTGGTGCAAAAGCAACAGAGCAGTGAGGATGCAAGTGACCAGCGGCCAGAACAACCTAAGGTTGAGAGTGTAAACGCTCATCCTCCTCCTCCCCGCTCTCTTCCAGTCCACTCCAGCGGTGTGGGAAAAGTTGGGGCTAGCCCATGCTGAACCACTCGCCCAGATGCTGAAAATAAGACCAGGCTGATGTTCTTTCTGTCCTCTTGAGCAAAAACTGTTGTGAAAGGGGAAGTTCACCCTGTGAAGTTTCTTTGCGGATGCGGCGTGTGCCGAGGGCAAGATGATTCCTCTCATTCAGGATGTTTGAAAATCCCCCCTTTTGTCGCAAGCGAGCACTTTGTGAAACGGGAGAGCGGGCTCTCAGTGTGTGAGCTCAGAGGAAATGCCAAACTCTTGAGAGAGGAATTTCTGTTTGAAAAAAGAGGCGTTCAAAACTCAGAGCCTGTCCACACTCCTCCTCCCTTTTCTCTTAAAGAAACAGACCTCGAAATGGGAAGTACTAACTGACAGAATGTGCCCCTAACCTAGAGATGTACACAACACGACTACCTCTAAAACCATGCGTGGATTGGAAAACCAACCACATGCTAAAAATTTCAAATGTGAATAGTAAAAAGTGCAGTACTTAAAAGACAGTTCATCCAAAAACTCACCTTCCTATGGTCCCAAAACTTCCTTTTTTTCTGCGTGACACAAAGGGAAATTGTTTTTCAATACATCACACAGTTTCTTTAGTAAAATGCTAGGAATAAATTATACAAAATGATGTCAGTAGGGGTGTGGCCCCTATAAACTACACAGAAGGTCATTGAGAAAGTTTACAGAAACACTGTACACACACACACACACACACACACAAAGTATTTCACACAGCTCTCTTGAAGGGAGTGTCACACAGTAACAAATCTCTATCTTTGTTGATCCGTCACTGACCCCTAACCTCAGCGTGAGCCCTCCCCCGGTCACCCCTGACCCTTGTGACATTAAACAAGAAACCACTGTCATTTCTCTTACTCTGTCCACAAAGTGCTTTTATGCTGCTGTAATGATATAACCCTTTTAATATTATCTTGTTTTATAGACGTATGGTTTAGAATGGCTTATTCAAAGCTTAGTCAAATGCAACCGAGTACCTTAATCACACTATCCCAAATGCATAAAGTCATGTGCACAGAATTTGAATTTAAGCAAATTGACATTCAGTATGTTCTTCACTGAGGTGGCCACAAACAGAAAACCATGCCTTTTCTAACAAGTGCATGTGTCTATCATGGTCCTTTGATTTTTTTTTAAACAAACACTGGACAGAGATGCACAACATAGCAGCACCTGGCTAAGTCACACAAACCTGTATGACCCGTCGGAGAATAAACACAGAGACAGCTTGCTAAACACGGCTGGTGGAACAGTTTAGATAACAGTATAACTGGTCTGTTGGGACTAAGCAGATGACTGGGGAAGGAAGTGATGTTCATGATAGGGAACTTAAAAAAGGCAACAGACAGGAGGCAATTGCATCTATTTTCTGCAAGTACCTTCTTATCAAACTCCTTGTGCTATTTTAATCGGTGTGGCCCCCTCTAAAAATATCAAGCTGACTGAAGAGTATCAGCAAAAACAACAGATAAATGCACTGATGATTTGCATTCACCATTTAGTTGAGTGCAGCTCTCTGGCGCCTGTCTTGCGGTTAGCATCTGTGTCCTGAGGGAAACAAACTCTGAGAAACAGTCTCACAATTACATGATTCATTACACTAAGTTTTGACCAGGAGACATGCACTGTCAAAACTTGTTTGTTGCGAGCTATGCTAAGTGCTAATAAGAGGGAAACGGCTGAGTTTTTTAAGAACTTTACTACTTTTAATGTTTTCAATACTGGTAAATAGTTGACAAAAGACATTTTGTGTGTATCTCACCCATTTAAGTCTATTTAGAAGAGCTTTAGCTCTTGGAAAACAGTGTGCTATTAAGGCTTAAAGACATGTGATCTGTTCACAATGAGCAACTCATGCAGTGTTTCCAGATGGGTCAGCTTCCTCTGACACATCACGAGAACAAAAGCTTGTGTGGCAGCTTCTGCATCACATTAAGCAATGCAAATATACAGAGGGATATGTTTAGAAATAAAAACCTTCAAAAGTAGGAGAGAATAGAGGAGAGTGTGGCTAGTGGGCAGCTGAAAACCTCACTAACTTTGAGTCTGTTAAGGGTTACGTGTGGTCACAGTTGATGGTACACTGAAAGCTGAGGAAGACTTGTAGTTACACTGGGATTGCATCAGCCTCCTTCTCTCTGAATGTGAGTATACAGTAGCTCTGCCCCCTAACAGGACCTGCCAAACTAAACAGGCCTCTCAAGAACTTTTATCCAGTACAGTCAACATGAAAGACTCTAGACAAAAAGGCCTGGAGTGTAATTTGTGCACTTCTCATAGCCTTATCAAACCATATTCACAGAAACTGGAAAAACCTTGAAAGCTAGGGTCTCAAACTCTCCGTGGACGGCCCAGGATGACTTCATGCCCTCGTAGCTTAAGTCATGGGAACCACAGGGAGATGGAGACAGCTGTTTCCAGCGTCTCTGCTACAGATTATGTTACATGTTTTCATAGCCACCCGTGTGATAGCTTCCCTTAATACTCTATGCAAATGGCTCTCATAGCATAAGCATATTCTCAGATAACAACTGTGCATGTTTATAGCAGATTATATATATGTGGTCTCTTTTTTGTGACAAAAAAAATTTCAACAGTTGAGTCCCGATCAGGGCGAGTGTTGGTAGCTGCACATTACCTTTTACTTAACAGGCACACACTGCCCTCTTGTGTTCAAGGTGGCCTTTGCAAACATACATTCTGTAACGACACATGACTTTAATGGCAATACAATTGAGACTGATAGAAATTTACAGTATGAGAAAAACTCTGGCCATGTATAAAATTGCAATAAATACATTTTAAATATACTGCTGTGAGGAACACGTCATTATAGATGAAGTATGTATTTTATACAAAACTAGCGTCACTACATTGAAACTGCAAAAATTATATATTTTAAAACAGGTCCTACTGGTCAGACAAAGAGATAGTCTTAGCCCAAACTTATGCCATTTGTTAAGTCTATACTACTGTGTTGGCTCAAACAAACAGAGCAATGTTTTGACAAAACCACAGTGCTTACACATTTCGGAGAAATTAACCTAAAATGGCTTACTTATAGTTGTATTTGGACATTAAGCTGGTGCAGTACAAAACATTTTAACACTTTAAAGACAAAGTAGCATTCATATTTACAAGACATCAGAATAACTCTTTTAAACACTATATAAAATACTAAATAAAATATTTAGAGACGTTCAGACACATAGATTGCAGCTTTGCAGCCTGCCTGTATGATTAGTTTCATCAGCTGATATCCAGGCACCTGCAATAAAGATGCGTCATGTGTCAATAAAACATAAAATGAGAGAGAAAAATCGCTGTGGCTCTTGAAAAACAACTGTTATTGAGGATTTATATTTTAATATTGTTGTTCATGCAAGACATCTTAATTCAGACTTACTGATTCAGCATCATGCTCCAGTCCAGTGTCATGGTGCTCCAGTTCATCATCCCGAAATTCTTTTATCAGCTGACAAACAAACAAACAAACAAACACATCACTTTAGTGATGTTAATCATCATCATCATCCATATATTTTTTGGTGGGGTCTTGAGTCTGTCATGCTTCAATTCGACATTTTTAATGTAATATTATTTCATACTTTTTACTAAGGCTGTCTAACGATTATTTTGGTACTCGAGTGATGATTAATCGAGTAATCAGATATTTTTCTGTGGTAATAAAAATATACCTAAGTGAAAAATAGATTTTAAATCCCCCCCAGGCCCACTTGAATCTAATCATGAAGGAATTGTGACAGGCCTACTTTTTTTACATAATCAGCATGAGTGAAATGTTGAACTGACAATATTTTGTGATATTAAAAAGCAATTCAAGTTTAAATCCTCTCATGCATATTTTAAGGAAGAGTATCATCACAATTCTACAGTTTGTTTGTGTGTGAAGTTTGAAGCCCACCATTTAAGGCTTGTACACACCTGTAGCAGTTCTGTGTACTTGTCAGGATCTTTCTCCATTAGAGTTCTGATCTGACTGTTGTAGTGCTCTGAGATACTCTCCTCGACAGCCACAGTGCATGCCATCGCCCCTTCCTTTCCCAAAAGAGCAGAGCCAGCACCTGTCCAAAAAAACCAAAAAAATGTCACGCACCAGACTTAACTTTCAGATATGCTATATTTTATTCTAAATGCAAAAAAAGACTCTTCTGGTTACAAATAACCCAAGTACACACAGAGTTTCCATAGCCACTGACAAATGATTTTCCATGACTTTTCCAGTTGTTCATTATTATTAAAAGAGGATGTAAAAAAAAAAAAAAAAAAAAACAATGCCTAGAGACTCGACCAAAAAGACTCAACCTCCAATTTCAAGTTGAGGATTTTTTAAAATTTGTGACCCTGGACCACAATAAGGGTCAATTTTTGGAAATTGAGATTTATACATCATCTGAAAGCTGAAAAATAAGCTTTCCATTGATGTATGGTTTGTTAGGATAGGATAATATTTGGCCGAGATGCAACTATTTGAATATCTGGAATCTGAGGGTGCAAAAAAAAAAAATTGCCTTTAAAGTTGTCCAAATTAAGTTTTTAGCAATGCATATTACTAATCAAAAATTAGTTTTAAAATTAAGTTTTGATATATTTATGGTAGAAATTTACAAAATATCTTCATGGAACATGATCTTTACTTATCCTAATGATTTTTGGCATAAAAGAAAAATCGTTAATTCTGACGCATACAATGTATTGTTGGCTATTGCTACAAATATTCCTGTGCGGCTTATTACTGGTTTTGTGGTCCAGGGTCACATTTATTAAAGGAATAAGAAAAGAAATAGAAATCCATTACGATAACTATAGGACTACATCACTTGCTCACCAGTGAATGCTATGGAGTGAATAGGTACCGTAAGAATGAGAATCCAAAAAGCTGATAAAAGCATCACAATAACCCACAAGTAATCCACACGACTCCCAGTGCGTTGCTGTGTAATTTTAAGAAATTAAATCATCATTTAGACGTCTTGTATATGTTCATAATTCTTATGGCACCAATTCCCTGCAAAGGATCCATTGGTGAACAAGTGATTCAAATCTTTTCAGATGAAGAAACAAACTCATCTATATCTTGGATGGCCTTACGGTGATTACATTTTCAGCAATGTTTAATTTTTTGGGTGAACTACTAGTTCAATTGAACTTTTCCGTGCTTTAAGATTACTATTTTTCTATCACAATATTTATTTTTCCACGACTAGGGGAACCCTATACAGGTCATATGTGTTTTTCTGTAGCAGCATATTGTATAAAATGAGTTTTTTAGATCGGAAACACTGTAAAGGTCACACTCACCAAGAGCAAATCCTACGATGTTCCACAAAGGAAGCAGGAGGGTTGGACGCACTCTGTTCTCAGCCAGTATCTCATTAAACTTACTCAGGTGCTGCTTCTCTTGATCCCACATTTCCTTTAACAGTAATTGATATATCAGCACATTCAACATCACACTGAGTGCCTAACTGCATATTACATTGGACCTTAGTGAATGCTATTCTTTCTAACCAAACTAATGTGACAACTTAATCCTCCCACATGTGATATAGGGAAATGGCAATCTCTGTGTAATAATTGTCAGCTTTGGTTTATGGATTAATACCTGAATAAGTGGACTTATTTGTGTACGGCCAAGAACAGCCATCTGACCAGCATAGATTCGGTTGGCACCATATTCTCCCGCATGGTCCACTCTCATCATCCTGTGAAGCATTGCTTTTTCTTCTTCATCATTGGTGGGAGGCAATACAACATATCCCCTTACACATGTCGCAACAGCTGAAAAGCACGCAAACATGTGTTGGGAGTGTTTACAAACACTCACGACGTTTGTAAACATACAGGAGCTCTGAGCACTTAAATATATTACACACACAGCAGACAACATTACAGAAATAAATATCTACCATGATAAACATCATGCATACATAAATATAGCATTGTAAACATGCACGTTCTTTATTGATTATGTGCTCTAAAGTAGAAATTCTGAAAACTAAGGAATTTGTGGGTGTAATTTCTCTAATAAGAAATGTAATGAGTAGTCATACTGTAATATGTAGTCATAAGGGCAGTTATGAAACTGTTTCGGTAATACTCACGTTTGTGATGTAAACAAAGTTGACCCGCTGTCGGTAATACTGGATGTTTAGCATCACGAAGCATAAGCTGAAGTCTGACAAACCTGTGCATGCTTGCAGTTGCTTTTGATAACGGGAAAATCGATAAATATAATGAAAAGAAACTAGGTGGGCGGTGTCGCACGCATAACGTTTACAAAACACTAATCGGCGCTTGAATATTACGTCAATGACTGGCGTTATGAAAAACGTTACCTTCGCGCTCAGGTAAGACATTTATTTCACATATGTTTCACCGAACGTAAAATAAAACTGAGCTGACGTCGCTCGGAAATTACTCAATACATTCAGTTCAACAAATAAACAAATGTATTAATTCAGGGATTCAATATGATGAATACTATACTTAGTTCTACAATTATTTCGTTCCATGTGGTGATGTAGCTGACTCCTGTGAGGACATGTGCACAAACTTTTTTTTGGTAAATGCATTTGGTAAATCCAACAAGTAATGCTTTTTCTTTCCTATTTTTTTTATTTATTTATTTATTTTTTTTTTATTATTATTATTTTTTTTTTGTTATAGCCACTAATTCTTTAATAATACTATTATTTAGTATATGTATTCAGCTATTTAATTTCAGCTTTTAATTAAACTTGTTTATGATGTTTACTGTAATGTTTTCAACAGTTTTACAACATTATGTCTTTCTCATCTATGCTCTCACTTAAAAGGCGACTGCGTTTAAAGGTGACATTCTGCAAGTATAACCTGTGCTAGATGAAAGTTCATGTGAAGTTCAAGCACTGATAAATGCTGATAAAAATTCAAAAGGTAAAACATGTTATGATGTAATGGAACAGATCATTTCTTTTACTGCATTATACAGCACATGTATATCTGGAACATTGTAGATGGTACTCTGCTGGATTTGTTGATATTCTTGTTGTTAGTGCAGGAGATGCTGTCATTCTGGACACAAGCGAGTGGGTGTCTGCTGGTGGGGGTTGACACAGCACCTACAGCGCGTCTGAATGCTGCCATCGCTGAGATCAGACAACGGTATGAAGGCCTGCTGCCCAAGAACCACTGAAAAACTGAAGCACAGTTCAAATATGGGGTAAATAATTTTAGAAGCAAACACAAGTACACAGTGACTCGCTTCTGTCTTTTTTTACTCTTTCCTTTTTTTTCAGAGACAGATGGTTGAATGTTAGACTGAGAGCTTTCTTGTCCTTATTATTTAAATGAAATCTAGACATAAGATGCCTGTTTTTAGCTTATGCATGACTCCTAATAGCTCATAGCGTCCTAATATAACTATAAACCTATATATATTGAGTATATATTGCATGTGGGTCTGAGTCACTTTACTTCATCCCTCCACACTGTGGCAGTCTCACACAGCAAATAGCAGCAGTAAACCACTTTGAATTGTGATTTACCAACATAAATCTGTCAGACTCAAAATGAAATATATTTCCTTGTGCGTTTCCTTTCTAGTAGAAAATGTTGGAGAAAAGAATTCACAATGCATGTAAAGATAATTACTCGTGATCACAGCTGTCATGTACACTCTTAAAAACAGAGGTTCCAAAAGGGTGTTTTTGCACTGATGCCATAGAAGAACAATTTTTTGGTTCCCCAAGGAACCTTTCAGTGAAGAGTTTCTAAAAGAACCATTTTGAGGAATATAAAAAAAAAAAAAAGAACCTTTTTCGACTATAAAGAACCTTTTCAGCATTTGAAATTTTCCATGGATGCTCAAGGTTCTTCATAGAACCACTGATGCCAATAAAGAACCTTCATTTGTAAGAGTGTACGTGTATGGACATTACTACTGTCACAGTATTTTAAAAGAATGTGTTTATCATTTTTTTAGGATAATTTCTCAAGAGATGCAATAATTGATTAAAAGTGTATCTTGAATGCAGTGTGAAGGTCTGTTCATAGGACGATGACTATGACTATAAAGTTTTAATAATCATTCTCATTATGTGAGATCAGGAAGTCCAAACCACAGCTGTAATTATAAAAGCACAGAGGAAAGATATCGATGGAATCACTTTCAGAACGATCTTTTTCAACTGATGAACAACAAAAACACTGACAGGAAATCAGAAGTTATCCGCCTTTAAAGAGCTTGAGAATTTAAAGATTAAGGTGACTTCTTGAACTTCTTACTGTGAATTAGAATTAGGGTACTCAAAGTTGGAGTCTGAATCAAGTCTGGACTTGAGTTCAGTAAGCTCTTTGTTAGGAGTTTCATTGACAGGCGATCTGACTAATCATAACAGTGAATCTACCATATTGTCAGACAAAGAAACCATACAGGAGAGTAGATTAATGTAGATGGACTTGAACTTGAAAAATGATGTGTACTGACATCTTTCTGTGGTTGAAACAAGTTTCTGTTGTTTATTCATGTTTCAAGCTTCTGTTGTTTATTCAAATTTATTATGTGCTGTAACTAGTGAAGAGAAAGATATGATCGGTTCACATGGCACTCGAACTGAGGCATTACAGTGATCTGTCACAACACATTAAAGAGCCGCAAAACGGTATTTATTGTTTGAATTTCTTGCAAAATGATAAAATTTGAAAGCTGAGGCTTTGTTTCGTACCAAAAGTAACCTGCTGTGTCCTCTGTCACACAATTGTCTGTGTCCTCCATGATATATTTTTCACTGTGTGAGAACATGATGTGTGGTGTGAGAGTGCCATGGCTTGTTGGACTCAGCAACAGTGACTAAGGGAGGTGAAGTGTCAATTATTAATGCACATTTGTTGCGTTCCATTTACCTCGAAAGTTGGATGTCAGAGCTGGTAATGACGCCATACCCAAGTGGACCACATTTCAGTAGAGAAGTCAGAAAACCAAGGTGGATGCGTCCATTTTTAGCAATAACCGGGTCGATTAAAAACACATAAAAATCAGTATTTTGCACAGATAACACCATGGTATTATGTCTACAAATAGAGGTTTGATTGTACCGTGTACACCACTGAGTTTATTGAGACACAGATAAACATAGTGCTAATAAACAATATATTACTACTGTTTTTGTTCTGTTGATGCACTGAGCAACCATTTTGGAGTTGGAGTTGTTGTGATTCCTCCGAGATTCTGAGTCGGAAATCCGACTTTGGAGGGCGTTCCAGGTAAAAAATCCATCTGGGAACTTGGAATTTCCAACTTCCGAGTACAAATGGAATGCACCATTAGACTTGTCACGTTCTCTAGTAAATTTGTACTCAAACTTGACATGGACTAAAATGTCTACAGTCAAGTCCATGTAATATATAACACGAAAGATAAAAAAGTAATATGTAACAAGATAAATTTAAGATATTAAAGGTGTCATCGGATGCCCATTTTGTTAGGGGTCTTAATGAGAAGTCTATAACATATTTTGGTTAAAATTTCTCAGTGGGAGTGTAAAAAAACACCCTTTTTACCATGTCAAAATCAGCCCTTTACAGAGCGAGCTGTTATTGCGTTTGCCTTTAAATGCTAATGAGCTCTGGGGTGATGAGCAGTACTGTTTACTTTAGCTGTGTTTAGCCATGAAACTTGCTACATAGCAAATTATTAAGAAAGGCGATTTGCAAAGATGTATAAAAAACCCTTATACTCACTTCTGCTGTAGGTGAAGCTGGATCACTAATGATTAGCACGAACATAGACGCATTTATGTAAATCACTGGGCACATTTCCTTCAAAATCGAAAGCAACATTAATCCACTGTGTCTTCAGCGACTCAGATGTCAGGAGTAAATTACGATGTTGCTATGTTCATTATTACAACCAACAACAGTACACCTAAACAAGGTGACAAGATGCTGAGAACGGCTTGATTTGAAAAAGGTGATATTACTTATAAAGATTAAAAAATACCACTGGGTCGATTTTTATCATGATAGGGTGGTTGTGTACACACACTGCCAACACACATTTATGTTCAAACAACATGTAAAAGTGAGTTTTGCATCCGCTGACCCCTTTAATAAACATCTCCCACTCAAACTCGATTGATAAAGGACTTGGATTCAACTCTGACTCAACACAATGACAACCCAACACTACTGTGATCTTGAATTCACATCACTGCACCTTCTGCAGTTGAACTTCGCCACTCTTCACACTTTATAACTGATCTTGTGCACTGATCTGAAAAGTGAAAACCCTCAAATTAGCTCTAACTCGTGCAGATCCCACATTATAGGACGGCCTTTGCCCAATTCCCTCCTTAGATGTCTCTGAGGTTTCCTTTATATGTGTCGTTTCACAAATTACCACTTCTCCTTGTGAAAGCTCCAGCGACTAAACAGCTTGTCCTCCAAATAAAAATCAAAAATAGAAATGGGAAAAAACCTTTTTTAGCATTTTGGTTCACAGACAGAGCAGACAGAAAAATAATCACAAACAAAATTTCACACTTTTAAGAGCCCTCCAAAAATAATATAATGGAATATTTCCAATTTATGTGTTGCTTGGTTTTGTCCATATTTTTCTGAACATTTATTTTTGAATGGGCATCAATGGGAAAAAATAAAGATGCATTTTTGCCATCTATTTACTGGCATAATAGCATCTACTAGCAGAGACTTGTTTTAGATAACCAGCCAAACCTTGACTCCTTGGCTCAAACACACACCTATTTTTGCACAAAACAGTAGCGTTTAGACTTTTAGGACATGTACAAAATGTACAAAATGAATGTCTTACTTTGTTCCAGCTCCGTTTAATTAAGACTGTACACCTTTAAGTAGAGGTGCAAACTTTATTTGGTATGTGTGCAATATTAATTACCATTTCCCAGTGGCATTCACGGACATGCATACACATGCTCAAAAGGACAAAAACACAACAGCGTAAGCAAAATGGGAAACATTTCCCTCTCAGTGCAAAATAAATACACTAGGGAAAGAAAATAATACTGCTTCAAGCTGAAGTGTGGGGGAAATCCACACACCTGACTCAAGATAACCACTGTAGCATCAGAAAAGCACTTGCCATCTGTTTACCGCAGTTTTCCACCATCCTATTACATTGTGAAACAATGCTCCAGAGATATGTTTAAGAGCTGACGTTTAGCCTGTATTATGTATGGGCTTTCCATGCAAATGCCACAGCACATAGAGAACGAAACCTTTGATCAATGCTCTTATTTGACGATAGTGGGGCTGTAGTATTAAGAATGGATCGAGAATCAATTCACTTCACTGAATTAAGATTTCAGAACAGACTTGTTTTTATGTTTGATGCTGGTAATAGTGCTGCAGCCTACTGAGGCATGCTCTCTACAAATGCTGCTCTTTGACCTTGATGACTGGTTTGCTAGTGCGTTAAATGAGATATTGTTTCCCTCCAGATTTGGACAGGTAGTAATAGTTGCTTGTAAAACCTTTAGTTTTCCAATTACAGCTCTATTTCGTACTGATAAATTAGCATTGATGTTTCTGATTGTGAATTGTGAGTATTGAGCAAGCTGGAGAGACATCATTCAGCGCCTGCTGAAGGAGTTCTTCAGGACTAGAGGAGTTTAAAGATGTAAAATGTGCTCTGCCAGTTCTTTGATGCTGTAATTCATTCTTTATATCCTCGTCTCTGTCTTTCGGTTCCCATGGTTCAGCTGCCCTCTTCAGGCATTAGGAAATTCCAAATACATGTTACACAATATTTACACAGAACCATTTCCAGCTTACGGCGAACAGCCTCGACTCTCATTTGAGATTTTGAATACACCAATACATACGGCACCAAGCCTTCAGGCTCAGTAAAAAGGCAAAGGTATTACTACGAAATTGCAGATAAATATTTATTTGAAAATACCTCAGCAGTGGCAGTCAGTACAGACAGTGTGTATTGTTCACAGGGATCTCTGCCCTGATGAGGGAGTAAAAAAATAAAAATCAAGAAGATGGTTCAGCTGAATAACAACACAATGGCTGCCTGATATGAGAGCGGATTTAGCCTGCAGGAAGCATAAGCAGACTGTAAACACACATCTGAGGCGTTCTTCTGACAGAAAAAGCAAACAGTTTAAAGTGTGGGATATTACAGAGGTATTAGATCCAGTTTGAACACTCTTAGATCATTTTACAGAGTTCAAATTACTTTAGAGCTGGCAAGAAAGCTAAAAAAGAAATAGTGTTACACTGGTAAATGTATAGGCAGAAAAAAAAATCATACATGTAAAAACAATGTTATTTTGATTCAGTAAAATGGCTGACTGGCTTATATGTTTAGCTAATCTGCTGACCCACAGGAGTCAGCAGCTTGTCCCACACCTCCAGTTTTATGATAGCCCTGCCTAAAGGACACATTGTGGCCCTTAAGTCAAGAAATTTTCCCTCAAAGTTAATGCCTGACCCGTTAGCCTCCTCCCTAACAAAGCCCTGCTGGTTCTTTTGATAGTACATTTCTTTATAAAGGGCCTGGTCACACTCCTTTCCTTTCGGGTAGATGCCTACTGCAAACCAATTCTTATAGAGATTGTAGTCCCAGGGGACGGAAAACATGATGGCCATGGTCTCAATGTAGTCATTTCTGCTCCGCTCGAACAGGTCGTAGGTCATAACCCCCACGCTGCCGGTGGCATGAGCGGTGGTCTTGCTGAAAGTGCATACTTCGGTCTTGAGGGGGCGCACTGTGGGCTGAGGTGGGTTGGAGGCTTCGCCGTTCTCAAGATAGACCCTGTGGGATTGATTGGCATGAATCATACACAAACACACACATGTTTATTGTAATCATTTACTTACTATAATGCGCTTTATATACATATTGCTAGGGCTGCAATGATTCCTCGATTCTATTCAAATATTCAATTTTAAAAAATCTTTGATTGCATTTTGCCCGTGTCGAAAATTGGCAAAATACCAGAAGTGGCGCATTCCACATATTAAACCCATTTAAAAACCTTTAAAAAAAGCATAATGCTATTAAGAATTCACAAATGCTGTGATTTGCTATGAATTATTTAAATAGATTTACGCATTTAAATCTTGTCAGAGTGGCTCCATTCACAGTAAACGCCGCTACAGAAACTGTTTTCATTTACATTTACATGTGGAGCATCTCACACTGCATCCCTGGATGTTGTTGTGAGTTTGGATTTATTATAACATTCATCTGGGAACACAAAATATGCTATTTCATCAGATTTGTAATGTAAATCAATTAAAAACCTGTGCGAACATAGAGGAAAAGATCATTCTTTCTAAACATGCTAACTGTTTATGATGATTTCAAAATAAAGATTAAGTGGACATTTGAATTAAATGTTATTGAGTCAATATTAAACACGGATTAGATCGCGTAAAAAAAAGTAAAAACAGTCATCAGGCCATTGGCGCCCTCTGCAGGCATTTGTTATAATGCGTGATGTACATTTGTTCTAGTGTTTATAATACATTATGTATTTTAAAGGTTTTGTTCAAAAAAACCATATAATTACTTACTTTTGATACTTTATTTGAACTAATTATTATTGCCTCATTGCTATTATATATGTATTCTAAGTCATTTCAAAGGATATTGTTCACTTAGATGTATTGTTACTACAAAAAAGTATTATAATGATCCGGTTACTTGATTAATCGTCAAAATAAACGACAGATTACTCGATTACCAAAATAATTTTTAGTGACAGCCCTACATATTACTAGAAAAAGTATTATAATTATCTGATTACTCGATTAATCGTCAAAATAATCAATGGATTACGCAATTACAAAAGTAATAGTTAGTGACAGCCATACATGTTACTAGAAAAAGTATTATAATTATGTGATTACTCGATTAGTCGTGAAAATAATCGACAGATTACTCGATTACCAAAATAATTGGTAATGACAGCCATACATATTACTACAAAAAATATTATAGTTATCTGATTACTCAGTTAATCGTCAAAATAATCGACAGATTACGCAGTTACAAAAATAATAGTTAGTGACAGCCCTACATATTACTAGAAAAAGTATTATAATTATCTGATTACTCGATTAATTGTCAAAATAATCGACAGATTACTTAATTACCAAAATAATTGTTAATGACAGCTGTACATATTACTACAAAAAGTATTATAATTATCCGATTACTTGATTAAATGTCAAAATATCTGACAGATTACGTGATTACCAAAATAATCGTTAGTGACAGCCCTACATATTACACATACAGAAGTTTAGAGACAAAGTTTTAGTTTTGAATGCTTGGTTTAACATTAGATTCGCTTCTGGTTGTAGTCTCACTTTGGGTTGAGGAGGCAGTAGTTGTTTGTCAGGTTGGTGATCTCTATGGTGGCGTGTCTCTTGCTGCTCACGTTGGCAGCGGCAGCCTCAGCAGACTCAGTCATGATGGTGCACGATAGATCTGATTGACGGCTGAAACGGAGAGAAGTGGAGAGGAGAGGCATGGTGTGAGAAAAGAAGTCTGTACCTCGCGGTAAAAAGAAGTGGAAATGCAGTTTTGTTTACACTGCAGGGCTGCAGTGCAAATAAAATAACTTTTCTCTTGTTTTTCTGTGATGTAAAGTTAGTTAATTGTCCTCTAGTTGAACTGCTGTGGTAAATTAGTGTTTTGAATTTAGTATTTTATTTGTGAAAAAGATTCTCATGAGTGTATGTGCATACACTTCAATATAAAGCATGGAAGCATTAGATTAAAGTTCACATATCTCTTCTCAAGTTCACTTCTGCCCCTCTCTTATTACTATTGTCAATGTAAACTATTGTCAATGGGTAAACGGTAATTACATGCCGACACCCCACTTAAAAATACATTGTGCCTGAAGCAATCTTTAAATTTAAAATGCCTTGCTTTAAGAGGAAGCGCAAAAAGTGTGAAATAGAGTTGCTCGAGTGTTCATAACTGAATAAACGGTCTTGCCATGTTATCATTTTAATATGGAAATAAAAATGAAACATTAGAATACATTAGAATTTAGGTCGGATTATTGGTGAGAATGAAGGCTTACCTCTGTACTACTCCAGAGTGTGTGTTGCTCAGTAACAGTGTGTCCTGAAAGAGTCACTGCGTTTTTACTTTGTCCCTTTCCCAGGCTTCATGATCAGCAACAAGAACAGTACATACCCACCTGCAAAAAAAAAGCATGCCTTCTCAAATTTTAGTGTACACCCTTTTTACACACAGACATGGAAACACACACTCGCACACTTATCACCTCAAGAGGCAACTCTGACATGGGTGGGATAATGCTTGGTGAGTTCCACACCCAAAACTGGTAGTTAGATTTGTTACACCATAACAGTAGATTTGCCTGTACAGATCTGTCTCGGAAATTACTCAGTTTTAAAGGTTATCCCAGCTCAGATTCAAACAAGTAGGTATGTGTAATATAGGAATACATTTTAGGTGAGGTTTCAAGATAATTAATAATAATTAGTCTTTATTGTGTTTAGTGTAATAGTGTTATAGTGTTTTGAAACTGTAATGTGTTTTAAATAATGAGCCTAGAAATGTTTTCACTTAATTTCTTGCTTGAATCATAGTGGGGAAAAAGTTGTTCATAGAGAAAAAAAAAACAGTTTGCGTACACACACACAGAAAAACAGCAGTTTGCGTGCACATACACACACAGACACACATTCTTGCATTTGTGGTTTACGGGGACTCTCCATAGGCGTAATGGTTTTTATACTGTACAAACCGTATTTTCTATCGCCCTACACCTACCCTACACCTAAACCTAGCCCTCACAGGAGACTGTGCACACTTTTTGAATTTCATAAAACACTGTTTAGTATGTTTTTTTTAAGCCTTTTGTTTTACGGGGACACAGGAAGTGTCCTCATAAACCATGTTTACGTTGTAGTACCCATGTCATTATACACATTTGTGTCCTCATAAACCATATATACCAGAACACACATACAGGTGCATCTCAATAAATTAGAATGTTGTGGAAAAGTTCATTTATTTCAGCAATTCAACTCAAATTGTGAAACTTGTGAATTAAATAAATTCACTGCACACAGACTGAAGTAGTTTAAGTCTTTGGTTCTTTTAATAGTGATGATTTTGGCTCACATTTAACAAAAACCCACCAATTCACTATCTCAGCAAATTAGAATACTTCATAAGACCAATAAAAAAAAACATTTTAAGTGAATTGTTGGCCTTCTGGAAAGTATGTTCATTTACTGTATGTGTACTCAATACTTGGTAGGGGCTCCTTTTGCTTTAATTACTGCCTCAATTCAGTGTGGCATGGAGGTGATCAGTCTGTGGCACTGCTGAGGTGGTATGGAAGCCCAGATTTCTTTGACAGTGGCTTCAGCTCATCTGCATTTTTTTGGTCTCTTGTTTCTCATTTTCCTCTTGACAATACCCCATAGATTCTCTATGGGGTTTAGGTCTAGTGAGTTTGCTGGCCAGTCAAGCACACCAACACCACGGTCATTTAACCAACTTTTGGTGCTTTTGGCAGTGTGGGCAGGTGCCAAATCCTGCTGGAAAATTAAATCAGCATCTTTAAAAAGCTGGTCAGCAGAAGAAAGCATGAAGTGCTCTAAAATTTCTTGGTAAACGGGTGCAGTGACTTTGGTTTTCAAAAAACACAGTGGACCAACACCAGCAGATGACAGCACTGGATACAGCACTCTGTGAACAGCCAGCTTCTTTGGCAGTGAATGTTTGTGGCTTACCCTCCTTGTGAAGGGTGTCAATGGTTGTCTTCTGGACAACTGTCAGATCAGCAGTCTTCCCCATGATTGTGTAGCCTAGTTACCCAAACTGAGAGACCAATTTAAAGTCTCACGAAAACCCTTGCAGGTGTTTTGAGTTGATTAGCTGATTGGCATGTCACCATATTCTAATTTGTTGAGATAGTGAATTAGTGGGTTTTTGTTAAATGTGAGCCAAAATTATCACAATTAAAAGAACCAAATACTTAAACTACTTCAGTCTGTGTGCACTGAATTTATTTAATACACGAGTTTCACAAGTTGAATTACTGAAATAAATGAACTTTTCCACGACATTCTAATTTATTGAGACGCACATGTATACGCTATCAGTCAAAAGTTTTTGAACGGTAAGATTTTTAACATTTTTTTCTTTTTAAAGAAGTCTCTTCTCTTACCAAGCCTGCATTTATTTGATCCAAAATACAGCAAAAACAGTACAATTTTGAAATATTTTTACTATTTAAAATAACTGCTTTCTATTTGAATATATTTTAAAATATAATCTATTCCTGTGATTAAAGTAGAACATGATGCTACAGCAATGACAACGTCATGGGTTTTGAATCCCAGGGAGTGCATAAATTAATGTATACTTTATGAATTATATTTATAAATCGATGTATACTAATTATGTATCATTTATGAATGCAACAAGTCTCTTTAAATAGAAGTATCGGCCAAAATATCACCTCACTGTATATTATATATAGTGCAGACACAGAAGCAAACATAAGTATTTAAAACAGGTTTTTTTTTTTTTATTTAGACACATTGAGAATTTACAGTCCAAAAACTGGGCAGCATAAATGCAAGTATTCATAACATTTATAACTTTTGATATAGCAGAATGGCATGTGCATTTAATAAGCATATGTTGTTTAAGATCATAAAAAGTATATGTAACAATTTTAAAACAATTTAATCATATGTGTACTGTTACTGTCAGACCAAATTTATGTTCAGATTTAGCCCATCTTGTCATAGACCTCTAGCTTAATAATAGCCTTGCCCACTGTAGACATAGTGGCCCTTAAGTCTATTTTCTTTCCTTTGTGGATGATTCCAGATCCCCCTGCATCTGCACGGGTGAACTGGCTGAGGTCTTTCCCCTCATACATGTGCTTGTACAGGGCCTTGTCACATCCACGGCTGCTCTCAAACAACCCAATGCCTATCACATTCTTGTACAAGTGGTAGTCGAAGGGGACAGAGAACAGAACGGCCATGCGCTCAGTGCACATACGGTTCTGCATGTGGAAGAGGTCATAGGTCAAGATGCCCACAGCCCCGGTGGCGGTGTTGTCATCCTTAGTGAATGAGCAAACCTCGGTCTTGGTGGTGCGGATGGTAGGTTGGGGTGGATGGTGACTGAACCCACTGTACATGTACACCCTGAGAAAAGTTTATAGTTGACATTGGTCAATAATATTTTATAGATATGTTACCATAACAGAGAGTAAATGAAAGGTGAGAGGAGAATCATGTGATCAGTAAGTCGTAGTAACATGTTTTTTTATTTCTTTAACTCTTTAATTCACTTTAACTCATCAGAGTAATTTAACCAAGATCAACTTATACATTTTAAGTTCAAGAAGATTTTTTACAGTGTACAACTGAACAAAATTGAATTCTTTAAGTCAATACTCTTCATTTTTAACTTAAGGGTTTTCTGATTTATCACTGACTAAACAGATTTTGCCAGTAACTTAATTTAAATAATTGTACATGTAAAATATTTGCACACCCTAAGGCATGATTTTCTCCTTACTTTGGATTTATAAGGCAGTAAACGCTGCTAACATTGGTGATTTCCACTGTACAGTTCCTGTTAGTGTTGATAGTTGCTGACACGGATTCTGCGTTCTGCATGTTGGTGCTGCTTCTGTTGGAGACATGAAAGAGAAAAAATATTTTTAGAAAAGACTGAAAAAGATTGTTTTGAAAAGAAAATTGCATTCAACAAAATACTAAAATGACAGTTCATGTAAAAAGTTTAAGGAGATACTTAGAAAAATGTCCAAGCTGCCTTTTCCCCCATTCACTTAAAGTGAACTTGGTTGTTCTGCTTCATAATTATTCTTTAAAAGCAAGTGAACTGTATAGCAAACCGTACCGCATTCAAATAAATCATAAAACAAATTTGATTGACATGCTGCTCAGCATTTACATGCAAATCAAGGCAAAGCCTAATCTGTCTTCTTGTCAGAAACTAGCCGGTAAATGTGGCAGCAGGTAGACAGATGAGTGTTTTCTACAGTTTTAGCACAGGCGCTAAAAGATCTCTAATAACAGGTCTGACAGCACGGCAGAATATGGAAAGCCACTTGCGGTCTCCATATGGCTCGGGAAACTAAACTGTTAGCAGAGACGAACAGTGAAGCGGCGAGCTGAGAATCATGACATGCACCAGCAGACGCAAGCAACAAGACTTTTCATTATCGTTACAGCGCAGATGAATTAAGGGTTAATGCTCATTTCTGTATTTTAGGATAAAAGCTTTTTTACTTTTCGTTTTTACAGTGCACACATGAACACAAACTGGTTAATAAGTACCTGCTAGTATGAGAGGCTGCTGCTGCTGAGAGAATTGAGGGTTTGCTGATCCTCTGTTTCAGCGTAGATGAAGAAAGTGGTGGGTGAATGACAGAAACACTCGTAGACGCACAAACACCTGCTTGACAAACACAGGCGTGTCCCTTGCATTTCCCTCCAATGCTGACAGGAAAAAAAAGACAGATACATTTGTGGGGGAGTTTGATGGGAGTTGACGCAGTTAGATTGACTAACTGCTTTCATGAATCTTCATCCACAAAGCTGCATTTAGAGACTTCATGGGCACACGGCCAATAAAAATTCCCAGAAAACTCAAACTTGTCAAGAGGCACTTTTAACGAAAATGAAAAATTACTAATTCTGCAGAAATTCCTATTTAAGTAGGTAGATTATTGACTAATGCTAAAGAAAACAAGATTACTTAAAATGAGTGATGAAAAATACTAAATCCACCAACACCCAAAACCTTTGTGAAAAGTGATAAGGAATGATAGAAACAGATTGCAATGGGAGATTATTGCACACTTGTGTAATATTTGCACCACGCTTCATATTACCAAAAGCATGTTAGAGCATTTCTTTCCTAAGAGTGACAGTGTGTGATTGAACATGTCATGGTTCAATGAAGCAAGAGAGCGAAAGCACACAGCCACTCCCTTAGCACTGACAAAACTAAGAGTGTTGCATGTACAGGCATTTCGCCTTCATTCCAGCTAATTTTTAAACACTCACACCTAGAGACTTGGTAGGAATGTGCAGAAATACATTCAGGATGCACTTACATCTGACTGGAAGTTCAAGACCCTCATTCGTCTTCCAACAGGGGGCAGCAAATGTACACCTATTCATCCCATTAATTCTCTTTTAATTATGAAATCCTTAATTAAAGAAACATTTGACATGATGTTAATTAATTATGCATATATTTTAACATAAATGCTAAGTGGGCTATGCTGTGTTTTCTTTTAAATCGAAACGTGAATATTCTCTCAATAATTTACTTACCCTCAATCCAAACCTATATGATTTTAATTCTCCTGTGGAACAAACACACATAGATTACAATATGGGACACCACTTACTTTGACTGACTTTTTTCCATAATGTAAGATGAGTAAATGTTTATGCTGTCCATAATGGAAGTAAAAGTTTCCAACATTTTTTTTTTTTAAATGTGTGTTCTAAAGAAGAAAGAAAGTCATACAGGTTTGGAACAACATGAGGGTTAGTAAATAATGACAGAATTGTCATTTTTGGGTGAACTATTTCTTTTAAAGGGTCATGAACTGCCTTTTTTAAAAAATATTTTGTACTCTGAGGTCCACTTTTAGCGTTATCTTGATTTTTACACCAAAAGGCATCATAATTTAAAAGAAATAGACTATTTTCTGAACTGTTTTGACCCCCCTCAGAATAGGCGTGGCGGATTGTAGACTCGAAAGTAAACGCTCACTGCTATGATTGGCTAACAGTGTACATTCATTCCTCATAGATGGACGCTGCTGTGATTTAGGTTTAAAAGGCATAAATAACTCAATACACATCAAGAGATCTGTAAGAAGAGACAAAGCAATAGTGACCATGTAATGAAAACAGTTACTCACACTTTTGTTTGTGACATCATTGTCGGATCTGATATAGGTGGCACAGCATCGTTTTTTAGTTTCAATCTTTTTGAAAATTCTGCGTCGAAATATGTCGCTCCACTTGCTGATGTAACCTCGGTTTCCTGATATAAGGGAACAAGTGTTGTGTCACTGACGCTATGGGTAATTGTAAATGAATCAGCTGTAAAATGAAATGAACAAAGGACCGAGTTTTTACTGACACAATCTGGATCTTAATTAAAAATACAGTTCATCCGCTCTTTCCTAATGTTGGGATCAGAAGGAAGATGAGAGTCTTGTTCTCTTCAGAGCCATCTTTATCGATTGGTTTCTGCGTAGATCTGTGTTTGCGCCTCTCGTTATTTAGACTACATGAGTAAATTGGTGGGTGGAGCTAAACAGGCAGCAATGTAGAAGCAGGCGTTGATCTTCTTCTGTGGAGGCAGTGTTTAGCCACACTATTATGTCATAAAGTGCCACATTTTTCAACCTGTCGTTTTGACAAACTGCCTTCATTATAAGCTGTTTTCAGACCAACGAGAGAGTTTTGAGTTCTGAAACGTACAGGATGTTTTATAGTACAATGACCTCTTATATGTCTTGTATTTTTACATCAAAAAACATAATTTAGAAGTAATAGGTAATACATTTTCTGTCCTGTTTTTAACCCCCTTCAGCAGAACGCTCTGTATGAATAGGCTTGGGGGATTGTAGACTCAGAAGTAAACGCCCATTGCTATGATTGGCTAACAGCATACATTCATTCCTTGTAGATGGACGCTGCTGTGATTTAGGTTTAAAACACATAAATAACTCAATACACATCAAACGATCGGTAAGAAGAGACAAAGCAATACTGACCACGTAATGAAAAGAGTTACTCACACTTTTATAGACGGCACAGCATTGTTTTTTTTTTTTTTAAGTTTCAGTCTTTTTGAAAATCCTGCGTCGAAATGTGTCACTCCAGTTGCTGATGTAACCTCGGTTTCCTGAGATAAGGGAACAAGTGTTGCGTTGCTGATGCTACGGGTAATTGTAAATTAATCTGCGGTAAAATAAAGTGAATAAAGGACAGAGTTCTTACTGATGCGGTCTGGAACTTTATTACAAATAAAGTTCATCCACTCTTTCCTAACATTGGGATCTGAAGGAGCGGATTTCAAAGACTCTTTTATTCCACGAACTGGCACCGCAGAGCATCTTGTTGCATTCAGAACCATCTTTATCATTTGGTTTCTGCGGAGACCTGCACGTTCATCTCTCTGGTAAACACTATGCGCAAATCAGTGGGCGGGGCTAAACAGGCAGTGATGTTGATGTTTTTTGGGGGAGGCGGTGCCTATCCACACTATTACATCATAGAATACAACATTCCGAAAGCTGTCGTTTTGGCAGACTGCCTTCAATATAAGCTGTTTTTAGACTAATGACAAAGTTTTGAGTTCTGAAACTGACAAGATGTTTTTATAGTACAATGACCTCCTATATGTCAAAATATCAATAAAATTTTGATTTCTCAGTTCATGACTCCTTTAATGTAGACCTTGAGCATATTTAAATATGTTAATATGACTTCTTATGAATCAATGTGTTTATAAATGCTCTTGCATAGTAGTCACTATAAGCCATTGATTTATTTTTCCTGTCTTTACAGTTGCTAGAAAAGCTCAAAGCGACTTTTTGGAAGCAGTGCAACTAATAAAACGCTTGATTCACATTCTCTCCGCCAGCCGAGGTAATTCAGCATCGGCTGAATCCATTCAAAGGAAATCAAAAGCTAACCTTATGATTAGATGTATTTCAGTGTAAAGTCCACATCCCATTACCTGAGCCAATGGAGGCTCTCTAAATGCATAGAGCTGCCGTGCGTCTGAAGGGCTAAAGATTAATCCCTGGAGCCTATGGAGCTATTCACAGGTAGGGCCTTTCAGATGATGGACTAATAGGTATCGTTCTTGGGTTTGTGTGTAAGCGTGTGTGTGTGTGGTGGGGGGTTATGCAAACAGAAGTGATTACACACAGCCAGGCTGAGGTGTGTGTGTGTGTAGAGGGTTGGAGTTGTCGGTTGATTGATTGTTAAGGGGGGCGAGAGGTTCCGCACGCTCACTTTGTGATGAATAGGCTGTCAGATGCCCTCCAACTACCCAAACAAGGCCGTGGTAAAACAGGCATTTAAGTGATTACACCAAACGTGTAAATATTAAACGTCCATTACGGCGGGATTATATATGCTGCCACTCCGCGGATGAGAGGCGAATGAGGGAGAAAAAGACAGTGATGTGGGGATGAGAGAAAAATGTAATAGAAAAAAGGACAGGTGCTCAAGCTATGTATTTCACACCTGACTAATGTTTTTCTGTTTATTCTCCACAAGGACCAAATCTCAGGCATTAATCACATTTTGAGAGCACTTGAGGTGTGTGTGTGTGGGCGTTTTGTGCGTGTCGTGTGTCTCTGATGCTTTAATTTGACCGGGCATGTTACCGCATCCCCAAATTCAAATTAGCCGAGATAAAGAGCACTTCCAGAGAGTCTGGGGCTGGAAATGTGTGAATATTTATCTTTTATTTAATGATGATTTGTGCGGTGTGCCCTTTAATTCCTCTGCAGCCCGGTAATCGATAAGGTGGCGTGCAACATGAATACATTTGTGTCCTCCCCAGGTAGCAAGAGCGAGGCTGCAACCTGCAGGAATTATTTAAACTCACTTGTCAAACAGACAGAAGACTGAAAAGATAGTGTTGTCCTTGAAGCTATGCAGAATTTTATTGGATATTTAAGAACTAGCGCAGTTTTGGTCTAACTGGTTTAGATCATGCTGAGAGGGCAGAATTTTTTTTTGATGTTTTGATGTGTAAAATGCATCATATGAATTTCAGATATTTAATGAATAAATAAATAAATAATTGAAAGGGGTTAAAGTTAAGTACTTTATCTGAATAAACCAAACTGGAAAATTAATAAAAAGGTTAAAGTATGTGTCAAATATGCACAGAAAATTATGATGTGAAGTTGCGTGTGTGATTTCAATGTCTTAATTTTTTATTAGTTCTGTAATTAAAAATTTATATCTCTTGTGGTATCAATTGCTTCAGAAATGTATCCATTTAATTCAGTAAAATGAATTTTTCAGACGTTTTGTATTCTGCGTTGTGAAGTGACAGCCACTCCTCAAGACATGGTCTTTCTTTCTTTCTTTCTTTCTTTCTTTCTACAGTCAAGCTTGCTCATGTTTACTGTTTGTGTAGTTTAGTTGTCATATTTGGGACAACCGTCTTTTTCCTTTCTGTCTGGATCCAGAAGTCCCTATCTCCCTCATTCCATTTATCTTTAAAAAATGTCTTTTACAGTTCCTGTTTGTCTTCTCATTCTCTCTTTCTGTGAGATTCTGTCATGTTTTGGCTCCGCTACCTCTGATTGCTCCCCAAAAATTGGCTCTAGTCTCTCTATTCTTTAAAGCCAGGGCAGTTATCATACCATTGTTTCCATCCTATTCGTCTCTTCCTTTTGTTCTTCTGTCAGTGTTGCTCCTCTTGGTTTGTCAGGAGGACAGTTCCTTTGTGTTATCGTGGCTATTATGCTGTCCTCTACAGGATTTATAAAGTAAACACTAAAACTTTACTTAAAGCGATAGTTCACCAAAAATGAAAAAAAAAAATGTCATCATTTATTCAGCCTCATTGTTTCTGGGAACACAAAGGATTTATCTAGTAAAATGTAAAAGCTGTTCTTTTCCATACAATTAAAGTGTCAGCTGTCGCTGGTCTAAACACATTCATTGTGTAAGTTTGGACATTCTGATAAATACCTCTTTTTGTACACTCTTAAAAATGCTGGGTTAAAGAATTACTCCACTTCCAGAATGAAAATTTCCTGATAATTTACTCACCCCCATATCATCCAGGATGTTCATGTCTTTCTTTCTTCAGTTGCAAAAAAAATTAAGTTTTTTGAGAAAAACATTCCAGGATTTTTTCCATATAGTGGACTTCAGTGGTGCTCAGTGGACTAAAGGTTAAAAATGGGCTCCAAACGATCCCAGCCTAGGAATAAGAGACTTATCTAGCTACTAACCACAAATGCTCGTCTTGACTAGTTCTGCTAAGCGCATGCATACTCTGTGCACTCCGGTTCAAGACAGTTAGGGTATAGTTAGGGCATGTTCACTTTGTAAACACTGGGTCAGTTCTTCTGCAGCAATGTAGGACAATTTTGAATTTGGAGGAGAAAATGAGATGGGAGTTTTTCGACATACCCTAACTATCTTGAACCAGAGTGCACAGAGTACATATGCTCATGGCAGAGCTAGACAAGATGAGCATTTGAGGTTAAAAAGTATATAAATTGTAAAATTTTTTATTAGAAAATAACCAATAATCGTTTCATTAGATAAGACACTTATTCCTCAGCTGGGATCGTGTAGAGCCCTTTGAAGCTGCACTGAAACTGCATTTTTAACCTTCAATCCGTTGAGCACCTTTGAAGTCCACTATATGGAGAGAAATCCTGAAATGTTTTCCTCAAAAACATATATTTTTTGCGGGTGAAGAAAGAAAGAACATTTTGAATGACATGGGGGTGAGTGAAATATAAGGAAATTTTAATTTTGGAAGTGGAGTAATCCTTTAAGTACAACCCAGCACTGGGTGAAATATGGACAAACCCAGCGACTGGGTTGTTTTGACCCAGCGATTGGGTTAAATGTTTAACCCAGACCTTCTGAGTAGTTTTTTTTTTTTTACTGAACTATTGCTTAAAAAAATACTATATGGCTGCCTTAAAATGAATCCCAAAAAATTAAAAAAATTTGTAAATTAAAAATCAGACACCTAATTACTAGATGAATCAACAACAATCAGAATCATAATCATTTGTTAATAAGCAACTTTAAAAAATGTTTATTATTTAATTACTATTTATTTATATTTATAAATGTTCATTTATTGAACATATTAATAAACGTTCATTTCCGACCTATTTTGGGTGTATTTTAAGCAAGAAATATAGTAATTTACAATAATCAAAAATGTTCAATATTGCAATAGTTGAGGGAAATAAAACTACCCTGAAGGTTGGGTTAAACATTTAACCCACACACTGGGTCAAAATTACCCAACTGCTGGGTTTGTCCATATGTCACCCAGCACTGGGTTGTTTTTTTAACCCAGCATTTTTTAGAGTGTATTAAAATAAAAATTAGGAGTTAAATGATTTTGTTTAGCTGACAAATTATGGAATCACTCAGTAATGAGATTTTATTTATATACATTTAGTACTATTAGAATTACCATGTTTTGTATGACAAGATTTTTTTTTCAGCTTATAAAAAGTCAAATGTTTTATTATGTTGTGTTGACATTCTTACAGTCCCATTTACAATTCAACTTTACAGCTGGACCTCATCCATAATATTTTTGTAAACATTTGAATATTTCAGAACACCTTTATTAATTTATTACAAAAACCTCAGATATGTAGCCAATATTTAATTATACAATGCCATATCAACAACCAGTAAGTATACAGTCTGATGTTTCTTAACCTGAAGCCTATTTAAAGTACCAGTTCCCATTCATTTTAAATCTGACATAACCCAGGAATGATTCACGGTTCAGTAAGAGAGTCAGTTGAGAACTCAGCAACAGCTTTTAATGATTCACTGTGTGAGTAAGTTTGATTCAAACTGGCCAGCTGTTTCAAGAATCATTTTTTACTGATTCACTACAAAGAACCTGTTCATAAGAGTCAATTGTTTGTTGTTCATGATTTTGGTTTCTTGAGATCACGGAAAGAATTCCTCACAGGGACAGTGTCCTCAGAGTTTTCAAAGTTTCTTGAAGGTAGGCACACATATATAAAGTGGTTCTCAAGTGATGTTATACGTTTAAAAGAAATATTACCTAGGGTAAAATAGCATAGCATGCTTCATAGAGTGGTTGCTGCTTAGGATCATATTTTTTTAGAAAAGAGAGAGCAAAAGGTCGTGCAACATACAAAATGTCACACAAATCTTCCTAAGCAAAAGTCACACGACAGATGGTAATTAGCAGTGATGACTAACAATGAAAAAATAAGAGTATAGATCTCCACAGGGCCCTTTTTTATTTTCACATGGCTTGTGTTTTGTTCAGCAAACATTTTCCAGACTTTTATATAGATTTTTAAAGATTTCGAATTAGAGCCAAATCATTCTTCTTGTGTTTTTTTTTTTGTTGCACGTGACCATTTTAGTCACCTTTTGTTGTCTGAAGCCCCACAAGCGTCGGTAAATGACAGAATTGTCAAAAAAGATGAAAAATGGAACCATAATGAGAAAAGAAAAGCGTTGAGTGAAAGTGAAGAGAGGGCGATAAATCGATACCTTCTTGTCTTGCGCTCCAGTCAGCGTGCATACATGGGATATTTCCTCACCTTATATGTTCTGTCATGCCTCTCTGCTCCTTCATCCATCCACTCTCTTGCTTTTCCTCCGCAGACATATCCTCTCATCCCTCCTTTATAAGAAATATAATCCCATTGATCAGAAAACCAATGGGAAGCCTTTCTCTGTAAACACACAGCCGTTCAATAGCAGGCCAGGGACTCTGTTGGGAATTCATGACAGGTGTGTGTGTGTATATGTGTGGTGATTACTGTAAGTTGTGTGTGCACGTGTTCTATATTTGACTTCTGAGATCCTGAGTGGCTCAGAATCAATTATAAGTCTTATTGCCTTCCTGTCTTGTCACCCCTCATCTCCAACACGCGCACGCATCATCCCGGTGTCGACCGAGGGCATGAACGCCCACGTGTGTGTGTGTACGTGCACATTTTGTTCGATTCCTCTCACTCCCACCAGTGCAATTAAGCGTTGTGCTCAGTGGACGAGGGGATCAAAGGTGCGACAGTTCTCTTTTGACTGCAGATGAATGCGGAGCGACGGCATGAACAGACCAGTGCGAGTCTGGTTATGGATTTTTGCCCCGTTCTCACTCTCTCCCGTCACAGCGTGTGGAAGTGTTTAAGAGTACGCATATCTCTGCGGAGTGTGAGAGTGCGTGGTGTGACAGGCCGTGGCCTTAAAGAGAGCAGAGTCCTTTCCCTTCCTCAGACTGATCCTAAATCATCAGCTGACACTTTAAAAGGCCACCACACAGCTTTTTACTCTGTCTCTGTCACTGTACATGAGTCCTGGGTGTGTATGTATGTGAGAACAGGGACACATGAGACTGTCCAGCTTTATGTTTCATTATACACAGTTGTGCCCATTCACTGACATATCCAAAATCCAGCAAAAAACAGCAGTATTGTGAAATATCATTACAATTCAAATAGGGCTGGGTGATAAATCAAAAACGACTATTTTTTTTTTTTTAGTTCAAACGGCGATGCAACAAAAACGTACAACTTGCTAGAGCAGATGCGTTCACTTGCTGTTGAGTTTCGGTTATTAAACAGCGCCAGTGTGAAACGTTTTAATTCAGTGAAGAACACAAACAGGAGAAACACTGTGTGCAACGATATAGTCAGAAAGCTTTTACATCTACAAATCGTCATCATTTACCATAGATTTACTGTAGTAGCACTAACTGCGCAGTGGTATTGTGTCAGAAAAGTTGGTATATTTGTGTCGAATTTTATTATATTATTAATGTAGACATGTATTATCTGTATTGAAGGAAGAATAATGGAATGTAATTACAATTTTGTGATTAAGCTAGAGCTTTTATGCATCTATACTAAATGTATTTAGACTGTCTTTCACACAAATACCTAGGAACCATAGTACATTTTTACCATGGTACTGAGGTGCTGTATTGTGGTTTTAACTGGTTATTATCATGATCTATGGATAATACTATGGAAGAGCAATGGTTAATAAAAAAAAACCTCAGACAGAATAATTAAATTTCACCATATAAAAATGAGGTTGCTACAGTTTTTACAGATATGTGACCCTGGACCACAAAACCAGTCTTAAGTCGCTGGGGTGTATTTGTAGCAATAGTCAAAAATACATTGTATAGGTCAAAATTATTGCTTTTTCTTTTATGCCAAAAATCATTAGGAAATTAAATAAAGATCATGTTTCATGAAGATATTTTGTAAAATTCCTACTGTAAATTTATCAAAACTTTAAAGGTGATTTTCTCAATATTTGATTTTTTTTGCACCCTCAAATTCCAGATTTTCAAATAATTATTCAGCTTTCATATGATGTATAGAGCTCAGTTTCATAAAATGGACCCTTATGACTGGTTTTGTGGTCCAGGGTCACATATTACTGATTTTGATAACAAACATAAATCTACATCTGCATCCTGACTCAAGCTACTATCAAATGTGTATTTCTAAGAGACAACATTTTTTTATATTATTATTATTAACATTATCAGGTAACACAAACCTGCTTCTTGATTTGAAACAATATTACTCATTAAAACATGCAGAGCTAGGAATGTTTTTTTGGTTTTGGTATTAAGATATTTATTTTGTTAAGGAAAAATGTGACATTTATTGTGATAATTATCAATATCGACTAATAATTTTATGGCCATATCGCCCATCCCCATCCCCAAAAAATGTTGTTTTTTATTTGAATACATTTGAAAATGTAATTTATTCCTGTGTTGGCAAGCTGAATTTTCAGCAGTATCACACAGCAATACACTGATAATCTATCTAAATTATTATTTTTGTATATTTTCTGCACTATTTACAATTTTAGTATAGATTTGTGCATCTAAGCATATTAATTGTTAATATTAGATGCAATTATGAATTATGTAATACAAAAAAGAGCAGCAGAAACGGAAAAGATCAACAAAAAGGTAATATATTATTCAGTTTGCTGTCAAAGTGTGTGAGCACTTTAGATACTCTGTGCAAGCTTTAAGAGCGACCTGCTTTTGACTCAAACACATTCAGCTCTCCAAATTAATCATGACACTGATAATGTAGCTAGTATGACAGAAGTCATACTTTTTCTAAATGTTATTTTTGTCAATTATGTCAAGTGTTTTTATATGCTGCTCCTGCAGGGTCTTTTCACAGATCTCCAAAGGTCAAGGGACCGAAGAGACGTGATTTATCTTTACTACAGGAATATTACAGGATATTAATCAAAGTAAGGAATTATGTGGCTCACACTGGTCACAAGGTTACACTCGAAGAGACGCCAGTTTGCTCAATGCTGATAGAATAGCGAGAACCTTGGCCTACACAATGAATTTGAAATGAAAATCTAGTATTTTTTTGTCAGATCTGTGGTGTAGCAGACCGTTGAGTGGTGGTGCACAAGTGGAAGACAGGGTTTTTATTCTGGCCTGCACTGTCAGACAGTAATTTTGTACCTTTGTCTCTACTGTCGTTTCAATAAAAAGTGCCAAAAGCCCCCCAAAAATTAAATGAAAAAGAAAGTGTCACTTTTACCCAGTCTCCTTGAAAATTCCCTTTTCACATCTTGTCTCAGACTTCTCCCTCAGATTAGTGACATCAGTTCGGCAAGTCCTGAAACTCCTCTGACAACGTGCAGAAAAGCCTTTACACTCTACAGCACAATGAGCTGACACACACTTCCCAGGAGAAGTTCATCCATTCCCACAGTTCATCCACTGTCAGTCTTTGTTCACACACATGCAGTGGCAAACATCTGCTCAAGCATGAATGTGTAGTGTCGGTATAAATGACGTCGTACATAAATGAAAAGAATCTTAAACGTTTTTTAAGATAAAGTTTTAGTGATGCTTGCCTTTTGCGAAAGTCATTGCCACAATGGTATACCTGTAGGTTGTTGCGGATCAATTCTATGCAGTTGCTGTGGTGTTCTTTGGTTTGTAGTATTCTGGTCTTCTTGCTGGTTGCTAGATGGATGTTTAGTAGTTCAGTAAGTCTTTATGATATTCTGTATGACAAGTACCTTTATCAATCTAAGTCTATTGCCTATTGTATTATCTGCCAGGTGAAAATAATAAAGTAAAGGCACACAAAAAATATATTTTTACATTAACAATGTAATTATTATTCTGTTTATTAAAGCCAAGTATGTGTCTCATAAAGTTAGTGTTTTAAGCATTTTACATTTATTCCAAAATAATAGCTCAAGGCAATAACAATTTAAACAATATATTTTATTTGTGAACTTATGTTCAGCTATTCTTTTTAATAGTTAAAGGAGAAGTTCACTTCCAGAACAACAATTCACTAATAATTTACTCACCCCCTTGTCATCTAAGATGTTCATGTCTTTCTGTCTTCAGTCGTAAAGAAATTATGGTTTTTGAGGAAAACATTTCTGGATTTTTCTTCATATAATGGGCTTAATTGGTTCCCCCGATTTTGAACTTCCAAAATGTACTTTAAATGCAGCTTCAAAGGGCTCTAAACAATCCCAGCCGAGGAAGAAGGGTCTTATCTAGCGAAACAATCTGTCATGTTTTTGGAAAATAAAAATTTGTATACTTTTTAAGCACAAAAGCTCATGTAGCACAGGTTCTGGGATGCGTGTTCACGTACTATTGAATCATGTCGAAAGGTCACGCCGGAACCACAGACCCAGTGTTTACAAAGCGAACACACAAAGACTAAATAAGTGCAAATAAGTCAAACGCTGTTTACAAACAAAAATGGTACAATGATGTTGGACAATTCTGAAATTGTAGGAGAAAATAAGAGTTTTATATGGAGTTTTTCACTATACTCTACCTTTTTTAGCCGGAGTACACAGACGATGAACTTAGACGTAGTAGTGATGGGAAGTTCGGATCATTTTACAGACTCGGACCTTTGAGTCTCGTTCAGCAAAATGAACAAGTCTCTTTTCGAGTCATTCCATTCATTTTAGCAAAATGTAATTAAAATGTTAAGTGTTACTTCCCCAACACATCCACTGCTTACACAAACGTTGATCACACTACAAACAAGACAAAACTATAATGATATAAGAAACAGAAAATATTAATTCATTGTTTACTTGGATCTTTAGTCTATGATTAGCTCACCTCACCTCTTATGTGACAACTTTTCAGGTTTGAGTCATTCGTTCATCATGTGACAGCCCCATAAGATGAACGAACGACTCGAAAAACCCGAAGACTCGAAACAGGTGAACTAATTTCAGTACAGAACCTAATAAGATGTTGCGCATGCACGATTGAACGAATCACTTCCCGAGACGACTCATTTTATGCACTTTTTAATGTGATATTTTGTAATATTTGCATTGTTTCATTTTTGTACTACACCCCTGATATATACAAACACACACACAGTAAATTTAGCCTTTCGAAACAAATTTGTTTTCATCTTCTAATTTCAGACAGAAATGCTTCTACAAAAACATTGGTCGCCCTCACAATTTATATCCATTTGGAAGTACAGTAGCTTCTGCTGTTTCAGTGAACTGTCAAGCCAGTGAACCTCCAGGATAACAGTTACAAAATACACTGTGAACTTGAATCCACCTCAGCACCCTCCTGAGAAAACCCCGGGGAACAGATGCTGGATTTGTGTAATGGCTGTTGTGAGTGTTGTATGGATCATTGTCAGGCCCCACAGAGAGAAAACGGTGCGGCAATGACTCATTGTGAGAGAAATGTACAGTTATATCCCCCCAGTATTTAAGTTCTCTTTAAGCTAACCACTTACTTGTAACAACTTAAGTGGAACTGACCATCGGTTTGCCTTTATGGGTCAATAAAACTGAAAGTGTACATACTCCCTCGGTGTGCATCTCGATGTAATAAGAAGCCTGCAGACGAGGGGAAGGTTATGGGAGAGATACCTAGCTCCCCAAAATAAGAGTTAATTTTGTTCCTATACTCTTTTTAACAGTAACTACTGTTTTAAAACAACTTTATGACGTGAGATAACTAGTTGTGCACTGTTGTTTCATTCACACAGGACAGGCTAACCAACTCAGACTCAAATTTAAGTATAATTCACCCAAAATGTACAGATTTTTAATTTGTGGCTGAACTGTCCCTTTACATTTTAATTTTTAAGTCAGGTTGGGATATTAAAAGTGATGTCACTCCTGTTTATAACCAAACCGTGTGTGAACATAACCATATTTAGAGTGAACGCAGGCTTGGTAAGTTGTAAAGCAGGCCCTAAACAACAGTGAAAACATGAGGGAATTGAACGAGGAACTTTCAGATTTTGACACGCGTCTGAAATATGAAATCCTGATCCGTATTAAGCGGTGTGGATATTGTTGAACACAGAGACAAATCGTGCTCATCTCCAATGACCCCGGCGAGGAAAATGAAAGTCCACACCCTATCAGTAAATAAATCAATCAAAATTTAATTCAGACTTGCACACGGTGACCTTCACTTCGGCGGTCTTATAAAAACGGCCATCATGCCACGTGAATTTCATTTACGGCCTCCTACTCTCTGTCCTCTAAAAGCAATAAGGAGTAATTGGGGATGGCACTCACTCATACCAAATGATCTTTTTCAGTCCTCCACACCGAGCTGTCACGGAAACACAATCCCTCGCTCGCTCTCTCTCGTCTATTGTCTTCTCTCTGTCTCTCGCTCTCTTTCTCCTCGATGCGCATTTATCCCATTACTCTCACTGTGGAGACTAATTAACTCTGCATAAGTGAAAATGAGAATTGGTTTCTAGTGGGTGTTGGACGCATGACAGAGCCTCTCAATCCTCACGTATGCGGCTTACACACCTTTGGCTTCCACTGTGATTGTTAATCTGTATGTCCCCAATTAAAGCCCACTGGGGGTGTCATCGCGATGTCGTCAGGTGTGTGCTCATTAACACTCAAGGGTCGCTCGGCCCACTCAAGACCTGGCACAGCCTCATTTGTTTCCCTGTGTAATGGAGGAGAGAGTGGAAATGAGCATAATATGTTTGCTTCAATTAAGACATATCACACGAGCAAGGGTGCTGTTGCACTTGATATCTGCACAGGCGGGATTTGGTTGTAGGCAAGAGACCATGCGTAATCACAACCATGTGGATATTCAATATAGGAATCAGCAGTGTATGGAGATGTACTGCCACTTTAGAAACGCATTGACCAGACGGGGCCCCAGAGACCCAGTATACAGAGTTTAGCTCCAACCCTAAACAAACACACTGCTAATCAAATAGCTAATCAAAGTCTTCAGGATGATCACTTGAAAAATAATGAGCAGGTGTTTTGAACAGGGTTTCTGCAAGTTTAATGAAGGAAAAATTAAGACTGTTATGAGTCATTTTTAAGACTAAGTAAAGAAAATTTAAGGATTCAACAGTAGGATTAGCTCTCTTCTAAATTTAAATTTCCTGATAACTTACTCACCTCCATGGCTTTCTTTCTTCAGTCGAAAAGAAATGAAGGTTTTTGAGGAAAACACTCTAAGGCTTTTCTCCATAGTGGACTTCAAAGGGGATCAACAGGTTGAAGGTCCAAATTGGAGCTTTAAAGGGCTCACAGTCCCAGCTGTGGAATGAGGGTCTTATCGCAAACGATCTGGCACTTTCTAAAAAAAAACCTTTGTAACCACAAACGCTCATCTTGCACTTGCTTGACTTCACGCATTTCGTAATCACATTGGAATAGTCATGCGTGGTGAGTTCTTCGTTGTGTACTTCAGTTCAAAAAGCTAGGGTGAAAAACGGCATCTCATATTCCCAAATTCTAAAAAAAAATCTTTTTTTTTTTTTTTTTTTTTGTAAAGGGCTTTTGCACTTTCGCTTTGTAAACAACGGGTCGGTACTTTGCCTACATCACGTGTGACCTTTCCAACGTGAAATAATGCGTGAAGTCAAGCTAGTGTAAGACGAGCATTTGTGGTTAAAAAGTACTGTATAGAAATTTTTATTTTACTTAGAAATTGACAGATCGTTTGGCTAGATAAGACCCTTATTCCTTGGCTGGAATCGTGTAGACCTCGTGGAAAAATCCTGGAATGTTTTCCTCAGAAACCTTAATTTCTATTCAACTAAAGAAAGAAAGACATTAAGATCTTGGAAGACATAGGGGTGAGTAAATTATCAGGAAAATTAAATTCTGGAGTTATCTGATCCTTTAACAATGCTTCAAAGTACAATTTACAATAGATCTTTATTACTTTTTATTTCATTTTACAAATAACAAAGAAACAAACAAAAATGCTTAACATTTGAATCACTTGAATCCTCCACCAGTTGAATATGCAAAAAATTTCTGTACTGTACCTTGTGATCACATCGCAAAAAAGCGATGCTATTAAGTGTTATGTCTTGATTTTCAAGATGTATTTATTTGAGACGCGAAATGACATAAAATAAGAATAAGTACATTTTCTTACCCCAGTGGCAGATACTTGTTCTTAATTCATTTGATAAATTTCTCATAAACAAGACTTCTTATGTCAGTTTGCTTCTCAAGTAAATGTATCTTGATTTAAGAATGTTTCGATATTTATATTGGAAAACAAAACTAAAATACTGAGGAAGATATACATTTTTTTGCTTCGCATACAACATTTAATATCAGTACTTTCCCCGGTTTCACAGACAAGGTTTAAGCCTAGTCTTAGACTAAAATGTAAATCTGAGCTGAATCTAAAACTTGCAGTGACTGATCTTAAAATATATCAGTGCCTTTGTTTTTTTCTTAAGATACACAGCAGTACGTTTTTTTTGTTGTTGTTTTTTTTAATGTTTTTTATTTTTATTTATTTATTTATTTTTTTATATAAACATGTTTATGAAAATCACTTAAATGTCCTAATTGAACTATGGCCTAATCCTGGTTTAGTATAAGCGCTGTGTATGAAACCGGGCCATAATGAATTAAAGACTTTATGCTTTGATTTAAGAGCTTTTTAATGCTTTAATTTGTGAAAATGCAAATGAATTAAGACTTTTTAAGACCTTTTTTAAGACTTGCAGAAACCCTGGCTAAAACAGGTTGAAAATATGCAGGTTTGAAGACCTCTTGTATTGACCAATCAGATAAAAGGATCAGAATGTTTTGTGTCAGTCAGTAACATTTTAACATTTATTGTGCAATATTCGTGGATCAGTCGATCACTTGCCAAAAATGAAGATACAGTAATTGTTTGGATATATTTTTTTTGGAGGACAAACATCCAGTAAGCCTAAAAGCTGCCTTTGTGCTGCCTTAAAATTTTACGTTTAGTCAGCATGAAATGTTAAGTTGTACTACATGAAAGCGTGGATATTTCAGTTGAGTAAACTTAAAATTTTAAGGCAGTACGAACACTTACTTTTTTAAGTTGAAACAACTTAAAAAAAATTTTTTTTTTAAAGTGTAGAAGCAAGTCCCCTCTCAAAATTGTAATTCTTTCACTAAGTTTCACTCAGAAGTATGTCACAATACAAATGCAAGCGTGTTGCTATTTCCATTTCATTGTGACTTTAAGTTAAAAAATGAAAAGAAAATAATAGCATAGAAGAGTTAGATTCTTAAAAATGTTTCGAGACCCTGATTCTGAAAGAGTGCTGGCTGGGTGTTTTGACCAATAGTATGAAAACACAATCCACAAAAATAATCAAGAACCACAGTGTTCATGAATTAACAGCTTTTATTGGAACAGCATGGTAGAATTTCCTTCTGCGCAAAGGCTGGTGATCACGGGCACAGATCAAAGGGTTTGTATGAATAGTATGGACTGAAAGTAAACACTAGAGGAACTCTGTTGCCTTGTTTGTTATTAGAGGATTATGTTAGTATCATGGCAGGAGTCAGTGCTCTCTGAAAACAATAATGCAAAGGGAACAGATGTGGCCCACTGTGCCTGGCAACACATGAAATGTCAAGTGCACTTGAAAGAATCACTGTGTGCAGAATCAGAATAACACAACCTCACACACACATAGATGAAACCCAGCCCTCCTTAAAGGTTTTTTTTTTGTATTCAGCCTCTTCAGTGTACTCAGCCTGCATGTATGTTCATCTCTCCATATTTTTGTTATTTATTCCTAATTGATTTGAGTATGCAGTGTTCTCTGTAATAGGCCATTGCTGTAAAGGCTTAAACATAGTCACTGTAGATCCATACTGATTTCTTCAGTTAAACTAAATCAGCTGTGAACATGTGGGGCTGCTCTGAGAATTGCATTAGCATCAACTTTTTTTTTAAAGGTTAAAGGTGAAGTATTATTTTTTTCTATTTAAATACTTTTTCTTTCCTCAGCTTAGACTGTAAGTAAGGCATAGGTTGGTTTATTTCACTTTGAATTGACACTGTGCGTCTGTGATGGCATCAAAACATCGTTCTGTTTGTTTGAGAATTCTGGCCAGCCTGGCATAGTAACACTGACTCAAGCAATCGTGTGAGATTGGGGGAGGGGTTATCTCTTATTCTGACCAATGACAGGCAGGGGGAGTGTTTGGGAAATGTGTTTGAAAACAATTATTATTCTTTCAGTTCCATTTGATTGCATTAGTGGTGTAAGTTACACGCTTCACTTTTAAAGGGATAGTACCCCCCCAAAAACAACGCTGTACCGAGTTGACTTTTATTTTATATGTAAAACAGATATTTTAACACCTTCTTCTGTGTTTCACAGAAAAAAACAAACAAACAAATATTGTATAGTTTTGTAATTACATTACGGCGAGTAAATGTAGACAGAACTTTCTTTTTTTTTTTTTTGTGAAGAGTCACTTTAAGAGTCATGTGCCATCAGTATGACATTAAATGAACATGTCTCATAGCTCTATTCTCTGTGGACACATTATATGCAAAAGAACATCCATCAGAGGATAAGCCTCGGAGTGAGAGTCATTGATCTCCTGTGGGTCCCGATCAGCAATAATCACCCCCTTCTCAGTCCTGTTAATGCTAACCTATTGATCTGCTCCACGCCCCCTCTCTATGCGCACATTTATTTTCATTAACATTGTTACACGCTGGACACTTTAGACATCACAGAGAAACAAAAAACACACGCAATTCAATGGGCCACAGTGGCCAGGGGTCTCTGACCACTTGGGGGCCCCAAACTGTTGCAGATATATTATGCATGTTGTATACAAACAAAAACATTTTTGTTCTTTCTGAGTAATTGGCTGATCAGTGTCAAATTTTGCCTGTGTCTGATATCAAGCTGCTATTAATATTTTGGTTTGCACAGAGAGCAGAGGGAACTGTTCAGGGAAACCATTAAAGAAACTTTTCTGTTCTAAAGTGAAAGACTTTATTTAGAGTTGTTTGAAGACTAAACAGGAAGGTGAATTGCAATGTTAGTGAGTAGAATTTACAGAATAAAAAAAAATAGAATAAGTTAATGGATTTGTTTATTTAAGTTTCTATCTATGTATCTATACACACAGTGCTGGGTAGTAACTGATTACATTTGGATACAATTTGGATTGTGTAATCAGATTCCAAAAATTACTTGCGATTAAAGTATATTACATTTTAAAAATGTTTATAATCAGATTACAGTTACTTTTTATGGATTACATGTTATTCACACAATGGCAGTTAATTATTTATAATTTATTGATTCTGGAAGTCTGGACAAAAATATTTCAAACCTGGAAGACTTTGGGCCTGTTGTTGTCATGTTTATTAATGTGTGTTCAATGCAGGCATTCCCAAAAGTCAAAGTCACCCTTTAAGATAAAATATTTGCTTGAAATATTGTTAATATTTCAATAAAATAACAACTCATTTACATGTTTACAGTGATGTTGATTACTGGTCACATTGACTTACAGATAAACAAATAAATATTTATTTTTTAAACATATAAATACTTATATTTTACATTTTTATGATTGAATTAATTATTACGTTTTTATCAACTCACTATTCACTCTCTATGTATGCACGCAGCCAACTTACCTCTGTCATTCGACAGTTTTCCGGCATCCCCCCTCCACCCCAACTCCTCACTCTTAATCTATTCTCATCCCATGCTTGGGATGGGGGGAGTTCTCTGGGTTCAGGCCATATTCCGGGCTCGGAGCACTCCCCCAGGACAGCACGCCAAAATATGCTTACTGTTTGCTCAACCAGATTAAATGCAAGGGTGAACTCATGAAAGTATATTACATTTTAAAAAGTTTGTAATCAGATTACAGTTACATTTTATGGATTACATGATTACATATTATTCACACAATGGCAGTTAATTATTCATAATTTATTGATTCTGGATATCTGGACAAAAACATTTCAAACCTGGAAGACTTTGGGCGTGTTGTTGTTTTCATGTTTATTAATGTGTGTTTAATGCAGGGATTCATAAACGTTTTTGTAACCCCTTAAATTAAAATATTTGATTAAAATATTGCTGAGAAAGTTAATATTTTAATATTTTACAACTCATTCACATGTTTACAGTTCTTTGATGTTGATTAATGGTCGCATTGACTTGCAGATAAACATATTTATATTTTTAATATTCATCAAGAGTTAATTATCAGTTATCAAGAGTTTAAATTGCTTATTTAATTAATTGTTAGGTTTTTATCAGTTTGCTATTCACTCTATGTCAACTCACTAATGTAATGTTTAATGCATTTTATGGTGTTGACTTCAAAAAGTGGAATGTCATTTTTTCCTCTTAGCTTTTTTATATTAGTATGGTACGGTGTACAAGTTTAAAACAAGTTTAAAAAAAAGTAATCTAAAAGTAGTCAGTTTACATTACCTAAAATAAATAATCTAGATTATATACATCCTCATTAATTCATATTCACATTAAATTCCAGTTCATTTTTCTAGCTGTCAATTCAGATTTAAGAATTAAATTGGAATTTAATAAGCACTCTTATTTCAGTTTTGAATGCCACACAACCCTGGTTGCGTAGGTGTGGAAGGGGGTCTTGGAGGGTCTGAATAAATTTGTTCTTGGTGGTCCAGGATGATTTAATGAGGTACACAACCACGCTAAGTAGGAAACATTAGGGAAAGGTATGCCTAATATTAAACAAGCAGCATGGGAGTATTTTAAACTGCTCTTAAAGGGGTCATTTTTAATTAAACTTTAAAAATAATATCCCCTTTTTCAAATCAAACCATTCTCTGATGCCTGTCGGTGTGGCGTCACACCAGCAGCCCTCACTCCACAGAGAATAGAGAGGGGCGGGGCGAGCAGAGCTCATTTGCATTTAAAGGAGCATTCCCTCAGAATGGGTTGATTTTTGCAGAGCTCATTTTGACAAGGTAAAAAGGGTGTTGTTTTACACAACCATTGAGAATTTTAAAACAAAGTATATTATAGACTTTTCATTAAGACTGTAAACAATCATATCAACTTGTGGAAAATGGGCATCCGATGACCCCTTAAAACAATATAGATGTTAAAAAACCTATTAGGTTTTCCTCCTGGTACAGTCCTCCTAACTGGGTTTTTAAATGGAATGTAAATAATGGGCATTAAGGAAAAGGACTGCAAAAGAGTTTGTAAGAGATGGTTTATTAGAGGAGGGTGGGGAGGAGAGCTGTGAGAGAGAGAAAGACAGAGAGTCCTGTTTTAATTAGTGTGGTCATCTGAGGTATAAGAGGTGGCTTGTTGAAATCCCCCCATATTAATGAGAGATGACCTAACCAAAGTCACACTGACTTCAGCTAATAGTTACCGTTCTCCTTCAGAGCAGAACAGCGGCACCACACACTCCCTTGACTCACAAACCGCCCGCTGTACATAATCAGCGCTCCGTCTGAGCACGGAGCCAAATCAATACGTCATAAATATATGCTGTAATATTTATTCATGGATGATCTGTGAGCCGCAGAGGCCACAAATCTAATTCATTCAACACTATCGTGTACAAGCAGGAAACAACAGCAGCCATTAAATACAGCTCCAATCGACCGGGTCGAGAGATTCCAGCAGTGCCGCGTCCGACTGTGCCTCGCGGCCACACCGGAGCATGGGATCTATCCAATCACGGCACCGAGACAAAAATTCACCAATGCTGCAGTGCCTTCTGGGACTGTGCCTGCTGTCAAGCTGCAAGTTTTGGGAAGGGAGCGTTTTGTTTATCAATTCATTTATCTCACAAAAAAGAGAAGGATGAGCACTTATTAACTTCCCTCTTGCCCCACTCCTCCTCCCAGAGGTACTCCTCCATAAATAAAAGGAGTGAAGATCTTTGCATAATTGTTTGTTTCTCTTTAAAAAAAGTAATTAAGAGTGTGGGATTGAAGGGCAGTGAGCCAGAAGAGGAGTCGGGGGAATAATTAAGGATTGATCAACAAGAGAGACATCTACAGGAACTTCAGTCTGTGTTGGCACGATCGCAGATGGCACCCTCAAAATATCTTTGTTGTGTGGATGTGTTTATATTTGTGTACGCTTGAGTGTGTGTGTATGCGGTTAGTTTAAAGGGATCTTGCAATGCAAACTCAAATGTTGTAATTAAGGCACAAAGGGTCAAAGGCGCAAGAAAAAAGTGGTAACCTAAAAATGTAACATCTAAATTAAATGGTTTTATTCAAGTCTGAAATATTATTTCATATCGCTGAACTAACCTATATGCATTAATTTATACCATTTATTAATTCAAATTTTCATTGGTTAAATCAGGTAGACATTACGCTTTTAGGTTGCAGGTTACCAATTTTTTTTACAACGTAGAAATGCATCTTAGTTTGGCAGAAAGAGCAGTTGCTTAATTAAAGGGATAAATGGGATAATGAAAATTATCCCATGATTTACTCACCCTCAAGCCATCCTAGGTGTATATGACTTTCTTCTTTCAGACGAATACAGTCGGAGTTATAATAAAAAACGTCCTGGCTCTTCCAAGATTTATAATACCAGTGAATGGCTGTTGAGATTTTGAAGTCAAAAAAGTGCATCCATCCATCATTAAAAGTGCTTCATGCAGCTCCAGGTGGTAATAAAGGCCTTCTGAAGTGAATCAATGCATTTTTGTAAGAAAAATATCCATATTTAAAACTTTATAAACTGTCATTTCTAGCGCAACTCTCTCGTGAGTGCATTTACAACAGTTTGCGGAAGCTGATTACGGTTTATGAAGTTTTAAATATAGATATTTTTCATACGCAAACACATTGATTTGCTTCAGAAGGCCTTTATTAACCCCCTGGAGCTGTGTGGAGCACTTTTTATGATGGATGGATGCACTTCATTGGACTTCAAAATCTCAACAGCCATTTACTACCATTATAAAGCTTGAAAGAGCCAGGACATTTTAAAATATAACTCTGTATTATAATGTATAACGAATATAACGTATTCATCTGAAAGAAGAAAGTTATATACACTAGGGATGGCTTGAGGGTGAGAAAATCCTGGGGTTATTTTCATTTTTGGCTGAACTATCCTTTTAATATTTCTGTTAATTTAAAGCTGGGGGAAAAATTGGATTAAAAACTAAACGAGAATGAGAAATGTTGCCTTGGCCTCTGAAATAAGTTAATTTTAAGTAAGTTCAAACTAACTGAAATATGTGTAGGTTGAAGCACTAACATTACTACTGCTATTAATAGTAATAATACACAGAACCAACAAAATTACTAAAATTTACATTTTAAACTGAAAATATAAAAATAAGTGCTATAACTCAAAATATTATTAAAAACTATAAAAGTATATAATCTTAAAATAACACTGGTAGATGCATGCAGGAGTTAGAAGAGGTGATGTTTCCCTCCACAATCTTATATAATGAAAAAATACATATCGAGCACATCCCATCCGGTAACAAGCTGGAGACTGACTGACAGACAGCAGCAGAGGTGGACACGCAAAATGTAACCTGTCCACAAAATACAGTGTCATGTGGTGTAACATTGTAACTGGAAAGCATAAGGATTTGATGATGCCATGAGACGTACTATATGACATCGCCTCAAGCTCTTCACAGTATGTGTAAGACAAAGTGTCAATAATAACAAATATTGATGAAACAAATTAGTTTGCAAGCTTTGAAATGTCAAGTCCCACTGTGTTTGGATGGTCTATGAAGGTTATAGATTGAACTTAAATTGAGTTCATGGTTAAGTTAGACTAAGTTTACATTTAATATAGTAAGTTTGGTAGCTATATCTGATATACTATCTCTACCAGCACAAGCATATCCACCTTAATTTTCAACGCAGAGGTAAACCATTTTCTGTGAATGTGCAAGACTGTGTCCGGATTATTAGACGCTGTAGGGAAATGGAGAGAAGAATAACAAGTAAACAGTAAAACTGCACTACAAATCACTGTGTTCATAATTAAGATAATACATTAAAATAATATGGTAAGACACACCAGTTTGCAATATCAAGCCACAAAACAAGCTGTTTTGTACAGATAAAAATAGCTGGAAGTGGATGACACCGAAAACCTTGCACACAAAGTTTACAAATGACCCGTGCCCGCTTTTACGGGAAAAATAAGGTGGATAAGGCTAGTGTTTGCAAAGTCACAGTATCTGCGTGTCAGGAAGCAAAGTTTAAAAAAAGCTCAGGTGTTGTTTGTGAGCGTCAGGGTTAGGTTACTGAATAATTAGCGGTTCAGAGCACTGATAGTAATAACCAGTGCTTCAGACAGAGCTCACTGTGTGGGATATGTTAGAAGAGGGAGGGAGAGAGATCTGCTGCACTGTAAGGAATGATTGGAGGACCGTCATGCCAAAGGAGCTCACCCTGGGTCTGAGTTCAAACACGGGTAAGATAATTATGCTAATTATCAAAGATTTGCAAAGGTGCGTGTTTGAGAAACCATATTTTCTAATATTATACTATGCTGAACCATCAGATTTTTTTCTTTAAACAGTGTACTGTAGGAGATAAAAGTCACATGTGAAATGTCTCTATGTTATAGAGTCATATTATCAGTGTTTTTCCACTATGCCTTTAATCAAATACAGCCTTGGTCAGCAAGCATTAAAATAACTTACCAATCCCAAAATTTATAAACAGTCGTGCATATATATTAAAAATGTGTAATGTATGTATGTATGTATGTATGCATGTACACTACCAGTCAAAAGTTTTTGAACAGTAAGACTTTTAAAGAAGTCTCTTCTGCTCACCAAGCCTATATTTATTTGATCCAAATCACTGTAAAAACTAACATTTTGAAATATTTTGACTATTTAAAATAACTGTTTTCTATTTGAATATATTTTTAAATGAAATTTATACCTGTGATTTCAAAGCTGAATTTTTAGTATCATTACTCCAGTCACATGATCCTTCAGAAATCATTCTAATATTCTGATTTGCTGCTCAAAAACATTTGTTATTATTATTATGTTGAAAACAACTGATTAGATTTTTTTTTTTTCAGGTTTCATTGATGAATAGAAAGTTCAGAAGAACAGCATTTATCAGAAATAGAAATCTTTTGTAACATTATAAATGTCTTTATTATCACTTTTGTGTATATAGTGTATGTCTGTGTGTGGAGTGTCCAAATAATAATTTTTGGTGTCACTGTATACAGTAGTCAACATTTGAAGTGGATCCAAAAAGTTAATCAAAGTTGCCCTAAGACAAGAACGGGTATTGTTTTGCTTTTAGGACAACTTTGATGAAAGGTACTGATCCACTTCAAATGTTGACTACTATATGTAGTGTTCATACTTACAGTGTCTTAGTGTTCATTCTAAAAAATCCAAAAGTCCATAAATGATCTTTTATGAAAGTGGGGCTACTCATGTGCATGTATTTCTCTGTGGATGTTTTGTGTGCCAATAGCATAGGCTTTAGACTGACTGGGCAAACATGCTCTCTCTCCAGCCGTCAGGCCCCAGACAGCTTACCTTGCTGGCCTCTTTCTTCTCCATTCAGCTCTAATAGCCAATCCATCCATTCACAGAACCCACAACCGCCGTGATGGGCAGCTAATTAATCACGATTGTGTGCGAAGTAGCCATTTTCCTTTTTTTATATTCAGGGAAGGTCTGATTCCTCAACCTTGCCCCAACGTGAGAAATGCATCAAAAAAGAAATAAATAATGCTTGCACTTAGCTGACACACACTAACACACACACACCATGCCTCTGTAAAGAGAATGATGTTTTGGTCATGGACGCACTGTCAGTCAGGTGCTATTTTCTGAAAAATGCCCCGACCACAAATCAATAACCTGCCATTTGTGATTAAGGGAAAGCGACAGGAGACAGGGAAGGATGGTGAGGCGGAGAGTGAGAAAGACAAGACAGAGATAGCAAACTATCAAAAATGACAGCAAAGACAAGAAATGTGGATAGAAATTTAGATAAAACCTTGAATTTTTGGAGAATGAGTCACTATAACTGATGTTAAATATCTTTTTGGTCTTACAATCATAAAAATTATAAAAACATGCAGGCAACAGGTTTAAAACTGGAACTTTTAACCAGCATTGTGCTGGTCTGTGTCACAATGTGTCGGCCCCACAGTGACATAGAGAGAATGCAACGGATTGTGGGGGACAATCACGCCTCCATTTATCACCAAAAGCTGCTCTTATTGCAGAAACCCTCCTATGACTCTATGTCAGAATCTATGATTCATTTCCTGTGTGAAGGAATTCCGGCAGAGGAAATGAATAGAGTCCATAAATTCAGACAGACAGCACAGAGGGAAAAGCATCCAGTCTCTGAGTTCTGGCTCTGAAATTCACTAAACCTGCTGTTCTGAGGGGTTAATATTCTCACTGAGGGAGTAAATGCATTTCTGCTCCTCCCATGAGCACCTGGTCCAAATATAGAGAGACTGACAGGATTAAAACTATAGTAACTTTAAATAGGGACAGCATGCTTGAGAATGTGAACTGAAGCAAGCATTAAGCAGACATTCAGTGTGGATGCCATGTTTAATCGGATGAAAAGCAAGGGCTGTGAGGCAGTCTGTTGGGCCAATTTGTCATTTTTACAAACTGTGTTTTTGTTTTCTGGAAATTTGTCCAATCAATACCCAAGTTTGCAACACTATATCATACTGAATGGACCAGGCTTCCGTCCCTTATAGCCTCATTTGCATTTGGATCAAATTAAAGATGCACAGTAGTTTTTGGTGTTTATGATGTGCTAGGAGATATGGCAGTGCATTCATTGCAGTTTTCTGTTACTGCATGCCATTGTTGCAGTTAAGCGTGATTCATTTATTGAGCAAAAAGTGAGTGACGGTATTCAATAATTACGGAAGCCCATTTCTGGCTCAAAGTAAAAAAAAAAAAAAAAAGTAATGACTGCTGAAAATACAATATTATAGTTTTTATTTTTTATTTTTTATATTATTTATATATTTTTAATTGAATAAACATAGCCTTGATGAGCATAAGAAACTCACTGACCCCAAACTTTTGAATGGTACACTGTAAATAATTTCTGTACATTTACAATGGAATTTAACAGTGAAATGCTGTTTTCATACAATAACAGTAAGTTAACTGTATTTTTCACCGCATTGTGGGATATGTGGACCAGCAACAGTATGACACTGTTGTTTAACAGCATAATACCGTATTTTCCCTTGTACATGTGCATAGTAAGACATTTTGGTTTATCTGCATGAGGTCATTTTGCAGCTCTGCCTTTTATTGTTTTATTTCTAAAGTACTTACTCTTTTAAAACTTAATGTTTAAACATGCAATTAATTACCTTTATCCTCCATTTACTGTATGTCTGTTGGTATTACAGTTTGGTCCCCATTTTCTTTTGCATTGTAGGGACAAACAGACATCTCATCTCCATTAAATGTCATCTATTGCATCATCAGAGTTTAAATCAGCATACATCATCATTTTTAATTCTACTATAGTATAATAGTTTTATTGCCTCTGTAGAATATTGCAACAAGTAGCACATTAAGGTTTTTTTGATCATTTGCAGATACTGTGAGCCATTTTAAATTGTTTTCTTTATTAATAGATGTCTGCCACTCCTTCTGACCTTGAGAAAATGGGTAACCTGCCTATGACTCCTAGCTTGATCCTTCTTGGTAAGTATATGTCTGCATTTTGTTTCGCTAAAACAAGGCTCACGCTCCAGACTGACACTAGTTTCTATTATCAGAAAAAGATCCACCTTAATGTGCCTCATACTTGAATCCATTTATTATAAATGCAGCATGTGTGACTTATACAGTGTATTCCGAGACTTTAGTTAATTATCGACTAGTTTTTAGTGAGAAAGTTTAATTTGATCAAATCAAATTATGCACAAGAATATGTTCTGAAGCTTTTCTCCTCTTATTTTTCATATACTTTATTGGAATAAATTCAGAAAAGAGGATCAAAGCTGCATGGAGAAAAGAGGTGTCTAAAATAACTGGAAAAACTGCATAAGAAGACCCAAGATGATGAAGAAGAACATCAGTTCAGAAGTATCTAATCCTTAACTCAACCTTATGCTGTCTCAAACCAGTAGGACTTTCTCTTAGTGGACAAATTAAGATATTGTCATAGAGAAATGTTTGCCCATACAATAGAAGACAAATGGGAGCCAAACCTTTGAGCTCGTATGGTCCAAAAGGGTTGTACCTATTCTCTTAATGAGCCACGGGTGTGTTTTGGGCATAACGTGCAATTAACCAATCAGAATATCATCTCCCATTCCCTTTAAAAGCCATTTGTCCTTGCACCATGGCGGATTTGCCATTTACATAGCGGAATTTGCAAGAGCAAAGACTGAACGCTTCTCCATGTACACAATAAGAATCTTTTACATTTGTAATCCTTTCATTTTTAATATTTGGCATGTTTGTGTGCTGTTGCGTGTCCCTGTGTGTGTAATAAGCAGAGTGCGCCCATCTATATAGGTGCATATTACTAACACGGCCTTTAAATACATTTTTAAAAATAACTGCGTCATTGACTTTAGGCTAGGTTTTAGTTCGTCAGCGGTGCAGTCGTTTTCAGTTGCCTTGAAATAACAATGCGCCAACAATGCGCCTGAACACACTTAGTTTTCAGACCAGCATGCCCATGGGCGAACAGATGGGCGCAAGTGCATTTGGTATTTAAACAATGTAGCGCTGGACGTGAAAATGATAACTGCGTCAGGCTGAAACTAGCATAAAACACTTGCATCACATGTATGGTAGGACCTGTTGTCCCCAAAGACACAACAAGCACTATGTGAAATACAACGCCTTTTGTTTGGTTGTTGATCCTGTACATTCTCATGTGAGTATACATATTTTTAGGGGTTCAAGCACATAGAGATGAAACCCTATTGTAATGGTTAGAATGGCCAAGGATCAGCAATCTCCAAGTAAAACTGATTGTACAGACCAAACTGTAAGTTGTAGAGACTTGAAACTTGGAGGGATAGTAGTACTCACACCCCTGACAAGGTCACCAAGGCTTGCCCCAATCAGCCTGACGGGGGGGCGCTACAGCGATTAAAGGTATGAAATCACTGTATCTGCCTCATGCCGTATTTTTTTTTTTTCTAGAACAGTGGTTTTGAAACCAGTTCTGGAAGCACCCCTGCCCTGCAGATTTTCTATGTCTCCCTCATCTAACACACCTGATTCAGCTCATCAGCTTGTTAGTAGAGGCTGCACAACATGAATTGAGTGTGTCTCATAAGGGAGACATACAAAATGTGCAGGGCAGGGGTGCTTTTGAAAACCACTGCTCTAGAGAGTGAATATCAATAAAGTGCCACAAGTGTCTACAAGGACATTTGTGTATCTCAAAAAAAAAAACATGGCCGCAATTGGCCCAATGAAGTTTGAGCACCTATTAGACAAGGTTAATGGAGGCCTGTCGGAATGAAACTCGGTAGGCCTGGTTGGCTCATGGCCCCAAAGGTCTGTGAGAAATTTGAAAGAAACTGGCCACTAGGGGGCAATATCACATTTTTCAAGGGCGTAAACGGTTGTACATTGCATGGTTTTCTGCATACACACGATATTCGTATCATATGATAAAACTCCTCATTCTGGATAACTTTGCCACTAGAACCACTGCTGTTAATCAAATCGCTTGTTAAATGATGAGAAAATGAGAAAATGTAAAAAACTCAAAACTTCACAAATCCTGGTAAACATATGCAAAAGGTGATTTTAAACAAACATGCAAAGTTTTAAGGTGATCGAACAACAGCCGGCATTGTAACAGTCATAAACGTTAAAAAAATATATTTTTATGGTAAATTACCTGGATTAAATTCCCTTTTTAAAATAAATGATTTAAGTGGTTACAGGCTTGCTAAATAAACATATCAGTTTAAAATGCCTTAAAGTGCCTGAACCCTGGTAATTCTGTATTTCTTTTCTTTTCTTACTTTTTTTTTTTTAAGTTTGTTTCTTTGTGCAAAACCTTTTTAAGAAATAAAAAAATATATTTTAAATACATAATTTCTCCTGTTAAATTTATAAAGTTAACGTTTCAAAGAAATAATCACAGTACATTTTACAAAGTACATCTATATAATTTTTGTACTTTTGTAATTTAGTACAAAATTATATGGATCTAAAATGAAAGGTGATAAAATATTCTCACCTGATAGCATTATGAGATATGTCCACAAATGTAAACCTGTACAAGCTAGTTTCAAAGGAGAAGTAGGTTGACTTGCAGCATGTTTACCTAGAGAGAGAGAGAGAGAGAGGCTGACTCATGGGCCATCACAGCTCTGTCCTTCTTGTCTCTCTCTCCCTGGGGCTGTAACTCAGCAGGAGACATGAAGTCTCCAAAGCGAGCAGCTGTAGGGGTGCAAATCTCGATTGTGAGTAAATTATGACATTAAATACCCCCTCTGAGCTCTAACTAGAGTCTCTTACAAGATCTTCCTGGCCTGCCTCTAGCATAACCAGGACCAGCGGATAACACTGTCTCTTTAATATGCTTTAAATTTGGGAATTATGCAGGTTATTTTGTGACAAGCCTAGGGAAATGAATTGTTTAAATGAATGTTTTTGTTGATGGAACAAAGGCTATTGAGCAGCATCTTTTTACATGGTTGCACATACAGTATATTGAGTGAACAGTCGTTTGTAACCTTTTGTTCCAACCACATCCCTTGAGGTTGACTAGTTTTACTAGATATGCAGTCCGGACAGTATAAAGCATAATGCATTAATGAAACGTGTAAAGCTTTTTATGGCTGCTGTACTGATGCACATGAATGGTTCAGAAGCTCTCAGAGATTTTAGCAGCATTAATTTTTGATTTTCAGGTCTCTCCATATCTAACCTGTACCGATATTCCCAGACATTTTATTTTGTCAGTACATATTTAAAAGCTTTTTAGTCATTTCCAAAGATTCTATCTTAAAATAAAACTCCACAATCCTACTTCCCTGACATGTCTTAAACTGAAAAGACGGTGGGAAGACTCTAGTATGACACTGTGCTCTGCTGACTGCACTCTCACCCTCCTTCCCATGTGATGAGTCCTCCAACCTGACCTAGTCCAAAACCCAGCAGGTCTGGGCACCTGCCGAGAAATACAGTCTGAATCCTCGCTGTGCTTTACCGAAGAAAACAACCCCTTATTAATCAGACATTGGCTATAAATTTTTGGACTAAAACTAAGAAGAAATAAGTGGAAGTGGGTCAGTAACCAATTTTGTCAACAATCTTGCTATAATTACATGATTTACTTGACTAACTTGTATGGAATCAAAGTCCCTTTAAGGCAAAACAATTCAGTTGTCAGCCATAATGGGCAATTGTTTGTTCAGTACACTCTTCAAAATAAAGGTTCTTTATTGGCATCAATGGTTCCATGAAGAACCTTGAACATTTATGGAACCTTTTTAGTGCAGAAAAGGTTTTTTATAGTGGAAAAAGGTTCTGTAGATTTCTTTAAAAAATGTTCTTCAAAGCTCTTGAAAGACTAAAATTTCTAAAACTGTTTGTCAAGTTTATGTTTCAATAGCATATTTTTACTCATTAAAGTGGTCATAACATGTTTTTTTTAATTATTATTTTAATATGTTCCTAGAGGTTACTTATAATGTTTTATTAAATGTTTGGACAAAAATACAAATTTGTGGAAAAATTATGTTCAACCCTCATTCTGACCCTCTGTCTGAAATGACCTGTTTTTAAGGGGCAGCTCTTTTAAGACTTAAGTCAGTAATTCACCACTGTTATGATTGGCTAATGTCATTGCATAGGAAACAGTATCATCGCCCTCTCGCTATTCTGTGTGAGTGACAACATAATCAAAATAAAGTGGCCATTTCCGGTCGAAGCATTATGAGATAATTTACTTACAGTTTGTGATGCAGCTGCAGTCAGATCTAGTACCACTTCATGTTTCAACAAATGTTTCTTTGTGAACTCTCCATGAGACTGTGCCATGTTTACAAAACAAAACGCACCGATTAATCCTTAGGCATGATCCGGGATGCCATTAAAAATAAACTATCCACTTGTTCCTTATGCTGCGATCCTTCTGATATCTGTACAAAGACGCCAATGACCTGTTTAAACCAAACGCGTCAAAGTGAATGTTCTTTCACTCCATTTGTCCTATTGACGACAAACTCAAGCGCGTGGACTGTGTCAGAAAATGAACGCGCATCTATATACTGTATCTAGTGTAAACAACACTGTAAAAAACAAAAAACACAATTTGTTGAGTCAGCGTAAAATTATTTGTTACCCTGCTCCCTTAACATTTTAAGTTCAGTCAACTCAAATAAGTTTAGTCAACTTGAAATGTTAAGTTGTACTAAGTGACAGCTTAGATATTTGCGTTTGTTAAACTTAAAAGCAAGGTAAGTAACCCAGCTGCCTTAAATTTTTTTCCTATGGTGAGAAGACTATTCGTTGATGTGTTGCTCTGGAGGCAGTGTTTATGCAAATTTTTGTGTCTGGGTAATGTCACCTTGCACCTCAGATCCAAATGAGCTGTTTTTGGAGCTTGATTACATAAATGCTTTGTTTAACGAGGAAGAGGTTTAAACTATGAAACTTTCAGGATGTTTTAATGGTACAAAGACCTCTTGTATGCCTAAAGATCAAGGCAAATTTGATTTCTCATGTCATGACCTCTTTAATACTTTTTGAGAACAATGGTACCCGAAAATTTAGCTTCTTTAGCATAAATTATGCTTTAAAACCTGCTAATGAAAAAATGACATGTAAGTTCCATTTTTACAGCCACCATATTAAAGTCAAGTAAAATTAATTTTACTTTTATAGGACTTTTCACAATACTTGTTAAAAAAAGAGTTATTTATTTATTTATTTATGCATATTTGCTGGTATTTGTCTAAATCAAAGCGACTACAAAAATGTTAAATCAAAACTTAGCTATTTAACTGTAAGATAATATTAAATACATACTTATTAAATACAGTGAAAATCTGCAAATTATTTTACCATCACATTATATGAATGTTTAGTGTAAACTTTCATTCTTTCTTTCTTTCTTTCTTTCTTTCTTTCTTTCTTTTTTTTAAATTATTTATTATTTATTTATTCATAAACTGTTTACGGTAAAAAAAAAAGTAGTAAAACAACATTCCTGAAAGTCCATACATGACACATCACATATTATTTTATTTTATTGATAAATCATTTTGTTTTTTTTTTTATTTTATTGTATAGTTCTGCACATTATTTGTGTTTTGTGTAGCTTTTTTGTTATTTGGCAAATATTTTTTACCATTCATCATGTGGCATACTGTTGCATTATTATGGTGGTTATCAGTACATTTAAAGTTTGAAATTGATTTTTGTAGTTTAAGTAGCTTGGTTAACATTGTATTGCACAATGAAATATTTGGTTAAAAGTTGTAAATATTGTTATCGTGTTTTTTTCCCTGTTGTGATTTTCTGGCAACCACAGTTACCAGATTTAAACATTTTTTTAAAATACATTTAAAGGGATATTTTCACAGTGTATATCAGACTGTGGTTAACCCTGACAGTTTAGCCATGTTTTATTATATAGTATAAAAGCTTTTAGTTTTCCCCCTGGTGTGTGTTTCTCACTTCCTTGTTTTCATTTTGTACATATACGAAAGATGGATTTTCAAACACTGTTGTTGGACCTCTGCCCTCTAAATGTCTGCTATATAAAGGTATTCGTTTCTGTATCATGTCACCCTCCAGCATGAAATCTGTATAATTCCTGTATTTTCTCAGGGCTCAGGGCTAGCAACCGAAGTGAACTCTCTTTTGCAAATAAGCCTCCCACTTTCATTAAACCATTCACAATACCGCTCTGTTTTGGTTCAGACAAAGAAGTGTGTGTGAGAGGTTTGGCAGAGAGAGGTGGCAGAGTGAGAGACAGTAAAAGAGAAGACATGGAAAAAGGGACAAAATAAACAGTGTTTGTGAGTGTGTGTGTGTGTGTGTGTGTGTGTGTGTGTGTGTGTGTGTGTGTGTGCATAAGTGTACTCTTTTTAAAGCCACACACATAATCCCACTACAATTTAAATCACACACCAGCACAAAACCACCACAGTTTCAAAGAAAAGCAGCTTTTAAATGTTTGTGGATAGTGACGGGCAGAAGGTAAAAGAAGTGGACGGAGAACAAAGGCAGAGGAGGGAACGAGTTCACATCAGTATTGAGACATTGGATCAGTTGTTGCAGAAGCCCGGCCAGGAAAGAGGGAAGGTTTTTGTGTGCCGGGACTGGACTGTGGACAATGGGGCGGATAGATAGAAGTGCTAGAGGGAGGAGGTGAGGGAAATAGAGGCAGGAGGGAAGACAAAGCTGGATGTAATGATGTAGCTTTCAATTACCCACCTATTTCACCTGACTGCCTCACAGGGCAACCGTTGCACAACCAGAATACAGACACACACACACACTTCCCCTTTCCACTGTGCTGCGTCCCTAAAACAGCCCACAGGAAATGTTATTGCTCAAAGGTTGCTGTTTTATAGCTCAGGAGACATAATGACATCGGTTATGTGTCTTTTAAGTATCCCAGACTTCCCCCAATCCTCCTATAGCTGTATTGTTAATTGTGAATAGCATAGGGCGCTTTGGATGAGAAACTTTGAGCTCAGATTGATTTTTAATTGCAGATTTTTGTTTCTTGGAAAATTTGGGAACAGTTTGTGACATTTTTGTGATATGCCAGATTAGGGTATTTTCTTTAGAACCAATGCAAGAGTTCATACTGTAAATAAAAAAAAACTCTCGCCCTCTATCTGTGCACTTCTGCTGTCTCTTAATTTATTTGGCTGCTCTTCCTTACCTCTGCCTTGTAGTGTGTGCACTTGGCTCAAACTTATGTCACGATCTAACGGATGTAGTGACATACCTTCCTTAATGTAACCTACATCCAAGTAAAAAAAAAAAAAAAAAAACATGGTGGGGATTTGGTTCTATCCATCGGTTGTTAAAGGAGAAGTCCACTTCCAGAACAACAATTTACAGATAATGTACTCGCCCCCTTGTCATCCAAGATGTTCATGTCTTTCTTCAGTCATAAAGAAATTGTGTTTTTTGAGGAAAACATTTCAGGATTTTTCTCCATATAATGGACTGATATGGTGCCCCGAGTTTGAATGTCCAAAATGCAGTTTAAATGCGGCTTCAAACAATCCCAAATGTGGTTGTAAACGATCCCAGCCGAGGAACGGCCGAGGATCTAGCGAAACGATCAGTTATTTTCATTAAAAAAAAAGCAATTTAAATACTTTTTAATCTCAAACGCTCATCTTGTCTTGCTCTTCCTGAACTCTGTGTATTCTGGCTCAAGACAGTTAGGGTATGTCGAGAAACAATCATATTTTCTCCCTTAACTTCAAAAATCATTTCAAAATCATCCTACATCGCTGCAGAAGTACTGACCCAGTCTTTGCAAAGTGACCATGCAAAAAAGATCAAACACCCTTAACACCCTTAGCGATAGGACGACTTTGAAGTTGAGGGAGAACATGAGATGGGAGTTTTTAGACATACCCTAACTGTCATGACCTGGAAAAAAGACAAGAGAAGAGCAAGACAAGACGAGCTTTTGACATTAAAAAGTATATATATATATACTGTATTATTTTTATGAAAATAACCCATCGTTTCACTAGATAAGACCCTTCTTCCTCGGCTGGGATCGTTTACAACCGCATTTGGGATCGTTTGAAGCCGTATTTAAACTGCATTTTAGAAGTTCATTTTGAAACTCGGGGCACCATATCAGTCCATTATATGGAGAAAAATCCTAAAATGTTTTCCTCAAAAAGCTTCAAGACATTTTTGATTAAAAATTGAAAGTGAAACATGAATCTTTCAAAACAAGTTCAATAAGATACATTTAGAAAAATAAATGAAAGGGTGAATTTCAACTTCATACTAACTTTGAAGAGGGTTTATATATTTACTCACCCTCATGTTGTTCCAAACCTTTATGATTTTATTTCCTTTATGAAACACAAAACAAGATATTTTAAATACAGTGAAATTCAGAATATTTTCTCAAGGCTAAGCCAGAATCTGATGTGTCAGACTACTAACATTAATTGAGCAATGTGTTATAGTATTATAGTATTGAATATTACACACATCACCTTTAAGCGTTACCTTTTGTTTGGTATTTCATATATGGGAGACATAATTGTAGATTTAATCAAATTTTTCTAAATTTGCTAGTGCACAAAAATGTGTACTAAAATAATATTATATGGAACAGCAAGTATGAACTACTATTATTATTATTATTGTAGCATTATTCAAAAATAAATAAATAAATAAATAAATAAAATAAAATAAATAAAATAAAAAATAAAAGTAAATAAAACATTAAAGGGGACATCGGACACACATTTTCCACAAGTTGGTATGATTCTTTAGGATCTTCATGAAATGTCTGCAAAATACTCAAAATTCCTTAATGGTCGTGTAAAACAACACCCTTTTTACCTTGTCAAAAACAACTCTGTTCACAGCAACCTGTTTAGGTGTATGCCTCTTTAAATGACAATGAGTTACTGCTCACTCCGCCCCTCACTTCCGTTTCATATTGATTTTGTGGCGCGTTACCAGAGATTTTCTTACTATTGGGAGACGAGAGAGTCTGTATTACTTACTATTGGAGAAAGCGTAACGGTTAACTTGGATCATGTGTGCCTTGATAACCACACATCACATTATAGCCTTGACATAATTGAATTTCAGCTCAGAATTGTGTGACACACTTCTCATTCATCCCATAGGAATGAATGAGAAGTGCCGTAAGCTGAATCCCACCTGTCGCAAAAAGTCAGTGACTTCTCTTATAAAGTGGCATTTTTTCATGATTCATTAAATGATAAGCTGTTTCCTCTAAAAAGCTGTTTATTCAGTGTAGTGAAGCTTCTCCTCCACTGACATCTATTCGAAGAAAACGTCCTCTGGTTTCCTTTTCCAAACCGGAAGCGTTAGCTATAGCTGTTACGCTTTTTTGGCTAAAGGTTACAGGCTTGTCTTCTATTGACTTTGGCATTACTTCGTTTAATTCAATAGCAATTTCAGAGTGAAACCTGTTGTTTTTCAGTGTACATGTGTTGTAAAAGGTACCTACTTCCGCCTACTTCATCTTAAAAATTCAATTACTGACTTACACTAAGTATAATCTAACTGGCTGTACAAGTCATTTCAACTCATTTTTTAAAAACTAATTTCTAGTTGAATCTCAAATAACTTGAAATGAATTTTAAATTGGTTAAATTATTTTGATGAGTTAAAGTAATGTAGAAACATACAATATGTTAATGACTTATTGATCATATCATTTTCTGCAGTGTGTGAAACAAGCTGTCATGGCTTGTGTGTTTGTATGTGTGCTGTGTGAGAGAGCAAATGCTTTCCAGTGGGTCTTTCCTCTGCCAGGTCCCGCTGTTTGCGAATGGGTCTGACATCAGATTAGAAGCCCTTTGTGCAGTGATGCTGAATTAAGCATGGCGTGTACGCCAGCACCAATCTGCGCATTTCTCCTAACTTTCCATAAGCGTTTAATTAGTCATGCTGTGCGAGGGGCTCGTTTACATGTCACACACATACCCACACAAGCCGAGGCGCATAGAGCGAACTGGATTAACACATGCACGAAGCAGTCTGAGCGAGTGATGTATCGCTGCCTTCGTTGTGTGCTTCTAAAGCAGCTGGCCGTGCGGACATCATTGTTTTCCTCCCTCACTTCCTGTGCTTCCATTCACATGCCAGTCAAAGCGCGGTGCATGGCTCTCAACAGTTGATTTGGCTCATATTTCTAATTTCCTGTAGCTTCTGAGACTCTGGCTATTCTGTTAAGTGCTCAGAGACCAAAGGCCCTTCTTATTACAAGTGAAATTGAGGCAGATTGCATCAACATCACAAGTACCGCATGTCTAATGTTAAGAAGGCGCTGTATGAAGCAGATCATTTCCTTTTGATGTAATATCTTATGAAAAGCTAATGAACCAGTCTGAGGTCCAGTGAGGATACTTCAGATTTGTGCATTATGATTATTCTCTTACAATACCAAAACTCTCTCAATTATGTTATGTTTTGCTAAGGGCCAAACATATAGACTTTTATTCAGGGACCCAGAAGTTTAGTGATTGTAAACAGCGTCGTAAAGGGGGCGAAAACACTGATAAAGATAGAATGATTCTGGTTGCTTAATGGGTCCATTAATGATTCTTTTAAGGGAAAAAAAAAATATTTGAAAACATCTGGAAGAAAAAAAAAAAGTGAAAAATGAAGTTTCCAAATTATTTTAATCATTTAAAGCAATAACAAATAGTGTATTTACATCTTTATATGCAATTTGAGGCGAGAAAAAAGCTGTCCAATAATTGTTGCTATTTCATTTGTTTATTTTTTTAATATAAAATATCACTTTAAAAACCTATGTTTATAATTTAAACAATTAATCAGTAACTCAAATTTGCAAATAATTTGATCACCCCCTTGTCATCCACGATGTTCATGTCTTTCTTTCTTCAGTCGTTATGTTTTTTGAGGAAACATTTCAGCATTTTCTCCATATAATGGACTGATATGGTGCCCCGATTTTAAACTTCCAAAAAGCAGTTTAAATGCGGCTTCAAACAATCCCAAATGCGGTTGTAAACGATCCCAGCCAAGGAAGAAGGGTCTTATCTAGCATAACAATAGATTATTTTAATAAAAATAATACAATTTAAATACTTTTTCTTGTCTTACTCTGCTTGGACTGAAATTTTGTTCCGGTTCATGACAGTTAGGGTATGTCGAAAAACTCCCATCTCATGTTCTCCCTCAACTTCAAAGTTGCCCTATATCACTGTTTTACCCTTTTTTTTTTTTTTTTTTTTTAAGGGTGTTTGATCTTTTTTGCATGTTCACTTTGCAAGACTGGGTTGGAACTTCTGCAGCGATGTATGATGATTTTGAAATTATTTTTAAAGTTGAGGGAGAAAATATGGAGTTTTTTGATATACCCTACCTGTCTTGAGCCAGAATATACAGATCAAGGACTGCAAGGCAAGACGAGCATTTGAGAATAAAAAGTATTTAAATTGTATTTTTTTATGTAAATAACCAATCGTTTCGTTAGGTAAGACCCTTCTTTCTCGGCTGGGATCGTTTACAACTGCATTTGGGATTGTTTGAAGCCGCATTTAAGCTGCATTTTGGAAGTTCAAAATTGGGGTACCATATCAGTCCATTATATGGAGAAAAATGCTGAAATGTTTTCCTCAAAAAACATAATTTCTTTACGACTGAAGAAAGAAAGACATGAACATCGTGAATGACAAGGGGGTGAGTACATTATTTGTAAATTGTTGTTCTGGAAGTGGGCTTCTGCTTTAAGTTTTGCAAGTAAGTTGCAAGCTGTACGTGTTTGATTCACTAAAAAGAACTGACTTAAAAAATCGATCCCGCTATAATCAATCAGTGGATGTGACACAACGTGACATGACAAATTCTCAACAGTAAACTGAAGCCTTGTTCTATTTATGACATACTGACACAAAGTTCAAATGATTTGCAGTGGTTGGTTTGTCTGGTTTGCATCCAGTGTAGACAGCTTTTATGGTGTGTGCACACCAAAAGTGAAATTATTATTTGCGCAAATGCATTACACATAAAGTCAATGCCTAGACGTGACTAAAGCCGCGAAAGTGTGATATTCGCCTTAGTCGCATCTTGAAAAAATAGAAAAAGTGAAAAAAAATTAAATGCAAGCTGAAAATTCACATGACATGTTGTTGCACAAGAAAGTCATTACTGATTGTACCAGAAAATGTTTTAATGTTTTTATTTGTGCGAGTTACACGAAAAACACCCTGTGAGTAAGCTATGGTGAGCAAACCAAACACAAAGAGAATGTTCTCATTACATTATCCATCTAGATCAGGGGTGTCAAACTCAGTTCCTGGGGGCCGCAGCCCTGCACAGTTTTGTTCCAACCCTGCTCCAACACACATACTATGCAGTTTTCAATTAAGCCTGAAGGACTTGATTAGTTGGATCAGGTGAGTTTTATTAGGGTTGCATCTAAACTCTGCAGGCCTGCGGCCCTCCAGGACCGGAGTTTGACACCCATGATCTAGATTATTCCCAGGATGTTTTTGTGTCACTCGCTAATAGAAAATCACTGCGTAATGATTTCCTCCATTTTCAACCCGGACGTCTCAATGAGCTCTTCACTGATTGGTTGTGCGACAACGCGTCATGTGAATTTTTAGCTTGAGATGAAATGTTTCAACTTGCGCGGAAGATGCGATTGCGTGTATTCATGGCAATTGCGTCGCCCAGTGTGAATTCTATTTGCGTCTTTGCATTGACTTTGTATGTAACCTACTCATGCAAATAATAAAATTTGCTTTTGGTGTCCACACACCATTAGATGTTGTGGCGCAGTACAGCATGACATGACTATTGTTGCGGCTAGGGTAGAGTGCGTTAAAATCATTTTTCAGGTATCAGAGGCTGTATGTTTTTGATTTATTAAAATAAACAGGTTCATTAGAGTCAGATGGACTACGTAGTTGCACTGTATATTTTTGATTCCATAATAATGATCTATTCAATACAGTCAGACATTCAGGAATCAGTCTACACTGGTTGCCTGTATGCTCTTGATTTATTAAAGAGAACAGGCTCATTACAGACTTTCATGAATCAGTCTATTCTGGTTGCCCTGTATATTCTTGATTCATTAACAAGAACCTGCTTAATAGTCAGCTGTCCAAAAATTAGACTCAAATGTCTCATATGAGTCATTTGTTTGGGAATTAGACTGCACTGATTGTGCTTTCCTTTTTGATTCAGAAGTGATGTTGCAAAACCATTAAATAATTGACCCTTCGCAAAAACTCGCCCTCCTCAGTTACTGTTTCTATGTTGGACAAGCCATGCTGCTCTCACACTACACATCATGTTCTCACACAGTAAAAAAATACATTGCAGAGCAAAGAGGAAACTGACAACAAGCCAACAGACAAGACAGAGCAGATTACTTCTGGTATGAAACAAGGTCTCAGCTTTCAAATTTTGTCTTTTTTTTTTTTAAGAAATTCAATAAATTCAGTTTTATGGCTCTTTAATGTGTCGTGACAAACCTGACACTGTATTCCCTCAGTTCAAGCTGATTATGAACTGCTTGTCTTTTCATATTTACTTAAAGCACAAAGTAAACATTAATGAACATCAGAACGTATTTTATTTCAATCACAGAAAGACGTTAATACAGAACATTTTAGTTAATCTACTCTCCTGTCTGATTTGTTTGTCAGACAAGATTAGGCATTATGATTGGTCAGACTGCCTGTCAATCAAGCTCTTTGCAAATGGTCAATTAAATACATTAGTACAGTGTTCAGTCTGCATCAGCAGAAGAATGCATGTGCGACTGTTAATGGAACCATTGTGTTCTGTTTTTTTGTTGTTGTTTTTTTTATATCCTATTCATGACTAATGTTGTTTCCCTGTTCAGGTCCCATGGCATTATTTGGGGTTAAAGTTAGCAGTCCAGTGAACTTGTCTAACCTCTGCCTCAGTGTCCAGTAAGGCATTGGGTCCCCCACCTCCCAGCCATATGGTCCAGTAGCGGCTGGGTGGAGGTGTCTGAATGGCATGCAGACTCTCTGTGACGATTCCTCGTTATAGAGGTAAAAATAGACAACAGACACCTCGTCGTGTCACCTCACTCTGACATCAGTGTGAGACAGATGGTGCAAATTAATGACGGTGAAACAGAAAGAACTGGAGATCGCAAAAAAATCACTTCTGAAACAACAACCATGGCGAATAAACAAATTAAAGGAGTGGCAGAGATGTCCATTGGTAATTAGTGCTGGGACTCTGCTGCAACTCTGCCTTTGAGAGAACCCTGTGTGAACTTCTTTATAATGCTCAAACAGGCCACTATTTAAAGTTCTAAGATCGTGCTTGGCTAGCAGTTGCTGGTCTGTCACCTTTTTTCTTTATATTGACTTCTTTTATTTTAGATAAAGTGCTTTATAATGTTAGCCGGGTTCAAAATGCACCAGTGGTGGATGAAATGAAGAAACTTACTGTCCATAAATATTTCTTACTGCCCACTTTGTCATATTTTTGTTTTGGTGAATTAATGTCAGATATATGTTTTGTATGTATGTCACCAAAACTTTTTGCATCCACTAAGGGAAAAGAGTTGTAACTGATATGTCCTTTAGTAGACATTTTAAAAAGTCATCTCTTAAAGGGATAGTTCAACCAAAAAATTAAAATTCTCTCATTAATTACGCACCCTCATGTCCTCATCTTCAGAACACAAATTAAGATATTTCTGATGAAGTCTGAGAGCTTTCTGTCCCTGCATAGACAGCAACGTAACCAACATGTTCAACGCACTTTCAGGAGAGTACCACAATGCCGGTGCACTGATGTAGAACCCGGATGCGTTGTTTTCAAGCAGAGCAAAGTACACGCATTTGTGATACTCTCGTAAATGTGCGGTGAAGACACTGAGAAGAGAAGAAATTGTTGGCTGAAGTCGTTATTTTAGTTATCTTCGCACACAAAAAATTCTCGTAGCTTCATAACATTACGGTTGAACCAATTTTATCAATGTACTTACAACCTTTCTGAGCCTTGAACGTGGTAGTTGCACTGCTGTCTGTGCAGGGCCATAAAGCTCTCGGATTTCATCAAAAATATTGTGTGTTCTGAAGATGAACGAAGGTCTTATGGGTTTCAGTTTTGGATGAACGGTCCCATTAAGTCAGCAATATTTTGATGATCATTCTTAGAATTCAGTTTAAACCATGTGAAGTTGCAGTTCCTAATACATTTTATTTTTCATCCAAATGTTAACAGGTATTGTGAGCGTTGATTTTGGACCGTGTCTGTTACCCATTGCTGATTTGGTTAAGACTTGCTAGTTGGTTTTTCCATGTAAATTGCAGGGTCACGTGGTGTCAGACTTTTGCGTGTGAGACTGGTGGCTTTCTGAAATAGAAGAAATGAGGCAGAGGAAAGATGAATGTAAATATAGCCCTGCAGGAAAGCTCCCTACTGAATGACCTCTGACAGCCGTTTGCGTTAAATAGCGTTGTAGTTCAGAGATTCAGGCTTTATTGCACAGGTGCTCAGGGAACAAGAGAGGCCTGAGAGGATCTAAAGCATTATTAAAGCTCGGAGAATGTGTGTATATGAAGGAGAGAGAGACGTAGAGGGTTAAAGAGGGAGATCAGGAAGTTATGAAAAGAAAAGGTAACAATTACACAAGAAAGTTCCAGAATTTATATGAAGGACCAGCTATGAAGGTTAACATACGGATGAGGGTCATCATGCACCTTTTTATGAAAGGGCAGCAATAGCAGTCTAAGTGTGCTTGTATGTATTAATTTGTATTAGTTAGCTCTAATAAAATGTAAATGCAATAATAATTAAGTGTTATATAGTGATATAATAGTTAGATGTAAGACTTGTTAGTTTTTAATCATACAGTTTTTAATAACGTGCAGTGGGACTTGTGTTCAAATCTAATCCCACCTAATATACAAATCATCATGCATTTTCACTGAATAGAAGACAATGCTTTGCCATTTAAAAATAACAATAATTTACAGATTAAGCAATCATTTACCAACGACTTAAATATCATTAGTTGCCTACACTATTTGATCTAATTTCAGTTTCACTGTTTAAATGAAGAAAGAAAAAAAAAAGATAAAAATGTTAATATAACTTGCTTTAAAAATAGTATACTAAACCTGGAAACACTTAGTTAACATGATAATTTAATGAATAATTTCCAAAAATGATTATTATTTCCTAACAAAAAAATTAAATCCTAAATTATTTAAATGTTACTGTATTAATTAAACAACAATAGTAACAATTAATAATAGTAATAATAGTTACATGATTAGACCGACCAAATTCATATGTGAATGAGAATTTAGGTTTTTGTTTCACATACTGTACAATAATCATGCAATTTATTATCCTTAAAAAAATTGTATTCATAATCTCCTAGTCGAATTAGTTTTTGATACAGAAATGAGTTATAAGATTTTAAAAAATGTAAGAAACAGGAACCAGAAAAAATGACTTTCTTATGTCCTGTGTGATCGTTCTCTGTGCTCTCCAGATCTATATTTGATAACTGTGCATGATGATGACAGATTATTGTGTGGGAATTTCACGTGTCTTGTTTAAATGTAAAAGTTAAATTGGTTAAATGACAGGCAGATTGCATAGTGGGAGGTTTGTATCCAGATTGCAGGGAAGGCTCAGTAGCTGAACTGTTGATTCTTGTTCACTCCTGTCTCCTGCCAAATAAGCATGACAAACAGTCTGCGGGTGAGTTTACACAAGAAACTTTCTGGTAAATCTGTTTTGTTTTAAGGTGCCATTGCATGTTCATTTCATATTCATTTTCCTGGTAAAAGAAACCTTTACACATTCTGTTTAACAACTCTTCAGCTTCATTTTTGTAGAACGCGACATTGTGTGCATATATTATCATCAAGGCAATTTCATACATACCCTCGATTATACAGTTATTGTACATAGAAATGTATTTCAATACCACTTCCACATATGGAACCAGAAATTACATTCCTGCTATGGTAACCAAGGTCCCATTTGCGCAAAAGGATTGACCTCAATAATGCACCATGCTCTTTAATAAACGTAATTGCTCTGGCGCCCCATTGGCTTCATGTAACTGCAAGCAGTCCCCTCCTCTCCATCTTGATGTGGCACCTGCGCAACACCTTAGAGAGCACGAGTTTGTTGTCCATTCTTTCATTACACTCTTGTTCCATTTCAAACATTTAGGGTGGGGGGAGTTGTTTTGGGAGGGGAGGGACACCAGATGGCCACCCCTCTCCAGAGGTCCGGTGGAGAGCGGCTAAGTCATCCACTCCGACAGACTGGCTCTTCCCCAGCTGAGGGGCCGTGTGCCAGCCTGAGCCCATATGGCCTCCCTGGCGCCGCAGCCAGGCTCTGGGTGGGCACACCGTGGGTGGCCTGAGCAGCGCTCACCCACCCTGAGGCTCTGCCCACAGGCATGAGGCTGGTCATGGAGAAGATGAGGAGGTGGAGGTGTGGACTTTACAATTTTGGGTGATCTGTGGCATCACTGAACAACTATCGCTACCACAGTTGTTGACAGTTGGTGTTTTCTGTTGCACTGTAAAAAATAAATCTGGGAAATTTGTGGCAAAAATCTGGCAGCTAAAAAATATGGTAGCAACATTTCAGCTTTTACAGAACTGAATGTAAATTTACATAAAAATGTATAATTCATTTATTGATATGGTGACACATATTAGGGTAACATATGGTAATACTAAACAATGCAATGGACATTAAACAAACATCATATGATGCAAAATAAAGCCCAAATATTCATAACTGATAACAAAAACTACTAAGAAACATAACTGTTTAAAGGTATCGGATGTCCATTTTCCACAAGTTGATATGATTCTTTAGGGTCTTAATGAGAAGTCTATAACATACTTTGGTTAAAATTTCTCAGTGATTGTGTAAAAACACCCTTTTTATCTTGTCAAAAACAGCCCTTTTTAGAGCGAGTCGTTCTGTTGCGTTTGCCTTTAAATGCTAATGAGCTCTGCTCACCCCGCCCCTCTCCTACGTAGTGTGATGAGCCAAAATTGTTTACTTTTGCCGCATTTAGCCGCAAAACTTGCTAACTAGCACATTATTAAGAAAGGTGATTTGCAAAGATGTATTAAAAACATCTTCTGCTGTAGGTGAAGCTGGATCACGAATGATTCACGCGAATATAGACGCATTTATGTAGATCGCTGGGCGCATTTCCTTCTAAAACGAAAGTAGCATCAAAACAATGGCAGTTGGACTGTTTACAGTTGACTCCGCTCACTTAGGGCGGGTCTAAGGTAAGGCGGCTGTGTCAGTCAACCATTGTGGGAGTGGCTTTGTCCATGTGACATCACAGTGACAAGAAACTGAGAAGCCTGATTTGAAAAAGGGGATATTACTTATAAAGAATTTTTTTTTAAATACCATTTTCTGAGCAGTATGACATCATACTGTTTAGCTCCGCCCACAACCGCTGATAGACTGTCCTATATTAGCATATTCCGCCCTCAGCCAGTTTGAGCAGCTGTAGTGACAACAATGTCTCGTAAGTAATGCAGGTGTTTTGTAGTTGAATTTAAAAGTGAACATAAGAGTCTTCATTTTCTCCCAAAATCAGAGCCAATGAGAATGCAGTGGATTAGTTTTGATGATAATGTGTCACTGAAGACACAAAAACAGAAGTGAGGGGTGGGCAGTAGCTCACTGTCATTTAAAGAGACATGCACCAAAACAGGTCGCTGTGAACAGAGCTGTTTTTGACAAGGTAAAAAGGTGTTGTTTTACATGAACATTGAGGAATTTGTCCACTTTAACAGGTTTTACAGTCACACTTTTACAGTCCTTTATTGTTAGAATTACAAAAAATAGCAACTGAGTGTAATGCTATAATTTTTGAGTTTTGCATCTGGTAAAAATCAAGCTGTTTTAGGCGTTTGATGTATTCTTCAGTATTCAATGCTTCTGCAGTATTCTAAAAAATGAATGTGTGAAGGTTCACTAATAAACAAGGAATTTTAAAAGTAGAAACCGTCAGCTGTGCTGGCGACAGCATAATAATGGCTGAATGACATTTAGTGCTAGTTTGAGTGTCTGTCAGACCTGATCGCACTGTTTATTTTGCCATGACGATGAGTTCCAAAAACGGCTAGTGCACAGAAAGCTTGAAGTGTCTCATGTTGCTAGGAAACATTTCAGTGGGCTCTCTCTGTCAAAGAAACTTATGTGAGTGATTCAGAAAAATTCTGTCTGGAGACAAAATGCAGATAGATGACACATGTCTGGTTGTGTGCATACCTTCTGGTGCAATGCTGGACCAAACGTTGTTATCCTGTCTGACCACAATTCCCATTCACTGTGGTGTTCACCATTTTAGAGCTTTATTTTTGTGAGTAAAAAAGGTTTTAGGAATATTTTGACAAAATGTATCAAGTTTGATTCTGTGCCCAGGGTTTGCAAAGTGTAAAATGAATGTGAAAAGCCACAGAAGTACAAATATAAACACATCCCTTTTCCCTGGTGGTAAATAGTGTGTAATCTGGTTAACTCACTGTGTCCGATCCCTGAATGAGAGGTCTATTAGGCAGTCTGTCATTAGAGGGATTACATGTGCTATTATCAGCCACAGTCTGGATACTCATACTGAACAGGCCAGATTGATTCAATCACACACATTAATAGAGTGGATGGTGTGAGGACTACAGAACAGAATTTCAGACATTAATGGGTATGGATATATCAATAATAACGCTGATGCTCTTTGCTGTATTTATTAGTTACATGCGCACAGTGATTGTTATGAAGCCCAGCATGAAGAGCAGAGATGTACACAAAGCAGAGAGTTTGAGACACAAATGTGTTTGAGTATAAAGAATGCTCACACGTAGCCCTAAATGTTATGACATTTGCCTTTCAGTGCTTTCCTGATCCAGATAACTGACCTTTCCCTTCTGCTTTCCCTGTCGATGAGCCAACAGAGGAGACTGCAATCCGAATGCATGTTTACAGCGAGCCTCTGTTACACTTATTTATGGATAGCAATCTTAACACATCTCTCATGTTAAGCAGCATTAACACCTGCACTGTACTGATGTTAAAATAAGCTGTGAAAAAATCTTTTGTAAATCTTTTTATAAATATAGTGTACGAAATCTGAAAACAATTAGTTTATAAAAGACACATTTTGAATAAATGAAAAAAATGAGGCACAGATTCATCTTGGATTTAATGTAAAAAATTCACAAATTGAAATAGAAATAAATATATATATAATAAATATATATAATTAGTAAATATTTAGTTAAATGTGTGTGTGTGTATATATATATATATATATATATATATATATATATAAGAAAACAGTTCTGGTCCTCGAATCTGATTGGCCGAGAGGAGTGCGATATTCTAGTGAAGGGGTCCCCTAACTCGGTCCTGGAGGTGTCCTGCAAAGTTTATCTCCAACTTTCCTCAACAGCTGGGGTTAATTGGGGTTGGAGCTAAACTCTGCAGGACATTGGCCCTTCAGGACCGAGTTTGGGCATCCCTGTTCTAGTGATATTGAAACTCCAACCATTTCACCATTTGTATCACTCCGTTGTGGTATGTTTTTTATAAATAATACTGTATTTGTGTCATGAAATGTAGTTTTAAGACTTTTATTAAGCGAGAATGTACTTGTTTAGACTTCGAATATGCAGTTTGTTAATAAAGATAACGTCTATTTAAAAATTTGCTTCAGTGTTTTCGGAGATGAGAGCTCTAGGAGGTCAGTGGCCGTTCAGCGCTCATGAACTTGCCGAAAGCAGGCTTACCTCGGCCAGATCTTCTGGAATTTGTTGCTGGCTCTAATGTCTTTATAGTGATTAAAGGATTAGTTTACTTCCAGAACAAAAATGTACAGATAATTTATTCACCCCCTTGTCGTCCAAGATGTTCATGTCTTTCTTTCTTCAGTCGTAAAGAAATTATGTTTTTGTTTTTTTTTTTTGGCATTTTTTGCAACAGGACAGATCAGAATTGCCAGGAAGCAAAGTGGGAGAGAGAGGGCGGGTGGGATTGGGAAAGGTCCTCGAGTCAGGATTCAAACACGGGACACCACGGAGGGCAACGATGCTGTATAAGATGTAGGTAATCACATTCGCCCAGTCCATCTCTCTTTTATAATATTCTACTTTATCATAGTGAGCGTTTAATACAGTAATACAATAAGTTTTCAGTGAAGTAACCCAGTTCCTTCATTACTAGTTTTAAAGTGACATTTCCAAATTTTGAATTGAGAGTCGAATCCATGGTGGAAGGAAGTAGTTCAGCACAAAAGAGTGTTTTTAAAGACACTCCATTGTATTAATATCAAATATTAGTCAAGACTTGATCAAGATGCTATAACATCATTTTAAATTTGGTATGGGCAGCAATTTCTTCCAGTGGGAATTGGGTGAAAATAGGAAGTTAATTCCACACTGCAATTGGTTTAATGTATATGTAGACCAATATATTTGACGTTTAATTTACATCAAATCAATGTCATGTCAAATTTTTTTTTTTTTTGGACATCTTTTCAACATCAAATGCCCACTGGGTATATGTACTTATACTAATATTTTAGGAAAAGTTAAAAGTTATAATACAGCGTGTACAGCGTGTATTGTCTGTAACAGAGGTGCCCAAACTTTTTCATACGAAGGGCCAAAAATCAAACTTAGTTGTGGGCTATGGGCTGAAAGTAAATGTTTCATTATTATTGAATGCATCATTATATCCAACTATATTACATCACAATGTATTCAAATAAATAAAATATCACATTAAATAATTAAACAAAAAATGGATTTTTCAATTCACTAATACTGTTTTTGTTATTTCAAAGCAAAAATGTAAAACTTTTTTTCCCATTCCCCCCCAACCCCCCAACCCCCCAATTTTGATATGGCATGACAGGTCAAATGAATGGTCATTATAGGCCAACTTTGACCAGTGAGCCCTAGTGCACTGTATATAGAGACAGAGCGCATTTTGCTTGGAGGAAGCGGCTTCCTTGTCATTTCTCACTTATAATAAAAAACAGAACAATGTCTAAAAGCTTCTATGTGACAAGGTGTACATTAAACAAACTAAAAAACCCAGAACTACGCTTTTATAAGCTGTCGACCCAAAAAACTTTTTTGTCCCAGTGGGCGTGGTTTTCAGATTATGCCTCATGTCGCTCTGTCTCTGCGGGATGGAGACTTTACTGTAGCATGTTTACGTTCTTTAGATACCTACATTAGAAATGTTCTATCAATCACAGTACAGTTATTCCGGTTGAACGTACAGCAACATGTAAAAGAAAAAGACATAAACAAAGGAAAGAAACTGTGCTTTGTGAAACTCACTGTACTTGCTAATGTGTAACAAACAACAGTGTCAGAGGTGATGATGATAATGATGATGACAGCGGAGACCCCTGCAGGGAAACATCACCATGCTCTGACTCAAGGCTCAGACAGAGCAGGTCAGGCCCTGCTGATCAGCACATCACAGCTAACCAGCCTCAGGTTACAACTGTCAGTCTCAGCGATCAGGAATAGTCAGATTTCACTTCACTGCTCTGCTTACATTAGCATATATACCCTTACTATTTATACTTTTGTGAAAACAGATACAGTATCAACAATAACTGGCATTTCATTATTATGTCAATCGCTCAGTGCTGTCATCAATCTCTGAACCTCTTTCAACTTGCTGTAAACTTTTCACTGACCTCTGTTTAAGATTTTACATTTGTACAGTATTATATTTTGATTATTGAGTCAACAGTTTGTGGGGAAATTGAGCTATGACAGTTGGTTTTATTTCGGTTGTATAGTTTATTTTGTTTTTATGCTTCAAATGAGGACATCCCCAAATGTGCCCGAAGGGAGGTTGATATTTGTATATTTAGTTCTCGTCTGGCGACAAATTTATCCCCACAGTATATCTAAGTAAGCCCACCCACACTATAGAAGTGGTCTGCTGCTGATGACACATATGGCCAATTAGAGGTGGACGAGGTGATGATTATCTAAGCTGAAAGCTTGTTCACACATGGCAGGTGACCAGTCTGCCAGGAGGAGATACCGACCAAGAAACTCACCGGGAGCCTTTCACTTTTTCCTCTTTACTTTCTTTCTTCTCACTTCCCTCTCTCTCTCACTCCCTCTGTCTATACCGCTCCACATCCATTGCTGTTTCGAGTCAAACTCTACCCCCCCCTCAATCAGCAGGTTTTTCCCAGTCTTTCAACACTATGAGGAAGTGTGTGACACAGGGAGGCGGTAGCAGAGGTGCGGAGTAATATTCCTTTCATAAATCATGCAGTAAGAGATGTCAGAGGGGTAATTGTGCTTCTGTGAGTCCTCTTTAAAGGGGGGGGGTTATTACTGGGTTAACACACAGTGCCGCCCCTCCATTCCACCAGCATTACACACTCATCAGGGAATAATCAGAGTGGAAACGGCAAACTCTTACTCGCAGGAGTTTAGACGATTAGACGGTGAGTGTGTGAAAGGACGCACAGATGCTTACATACACATCCACACATATTTGGAGTGTTATGTCAAGAAATTTAATTTTGCCAGTTATTTTTTGTCTTAATAACTCTATCTATCTATCTATCTATCTATCTAGATATCTAACTTAATGTTTTTCATTGGATATAGTGTTTGGTTAGAAATAAATACTGAGAACACAAAACTCATTGTGTAAATTAATAAACAGGTTAAAGGAATAGAAAAATAAAAATTTGCTACCCTCAGGCCGTCTGAGATGTAAACGAAATTTAGCATTACATCACTTGCTCACCAATAGATCTTCTGCAGTGAATGGGTGCCGTCAGAATTAAAGTCCAAGCGGCTGATTAAAACATCACAATAATCCATAAGTAATCCAGATGACTCCAGTCTATCAGTTAATGTTGTGAAGTCTACAGCTGCCTGCTTGTAATAAACAAATCCACATTAAAATGTTTTTTCCTTTTCACTGTTGCTTCTGGCTAAATTGCATAATCCATATGGAGATTGCTTTCTCCAGTGAAAGTCATCTCATCTGAACCAGGAGAGAAATATGCACATATCAACCACCATTTATATGAAAGCTTTTCCAAAACTGTTCTAAACAAGTATGTCGGTGTATTTTGATGTGAGAGGGAAAAACGGCATGGACTTTTTCACTGGAGGTTATTATGGATTATGGGCTCGTATTTTTGTCAGAAACAACAGTTTAAAGTTAAAATGCCTTAATGATACATGTTCTTGTTTTTACCATCATGCACTGTAATGTTTTTATCAGCTTTTTGAACTCTATTCTGATGGCACCCATTCACAAGTGATGTGGGATGTAATGCTAAACTAAAAGAGAAAAAAAAAGTAATAAAGAAATAAATAAACAATGCAGCTGCATAATGTATTTCTGGTAGTGCAACCTAAGTGCCAGCATAATAGTCAATATACTAATCTGTAAACATACAGGAGATTACTATAATGTAAAAATCACTGTAATTCAACAGCCACCTCAGAGTCATTTTCTGTTCCTTGACACTGTGAGGTCACATACATATTTAGTGTGGGTCTGCCAATGAGATGAGGCAGCCCAGACCACAGCTGATGTAAGTGAAAGTAACCTGTGATTAATTGAAGTAAACTACTGGTTTTGGTTTGAACTGAATGCAGATTAGTCTATGTGTACGTAACTGAAAGGCAAAATATAAATACATTTTGAAATCATTAGGGTTGCCCTTAACAGCCCTCAACAATATTTTTCTGGTCGACTAGTAGTTGTTAATTTGAAGCATTAGTCGACTAATCGTACGTGTATTAATAATGCATTTAAATCATAGTAATGAGGCTTTAATCGTCTACATAGCCTAATAAGCGCTCTAAGCGCACCTGCCGAAGTAATGATTATGAATGTGTCAAGGAAAAACATTAAAGAGGCTGCATTAACTTAATAATATTTTACTGATAAACTAGTGCTTTCTTTGTTTCGGCTTATGAGATCAAATCGGCAACACTGACTGCGCCAGTATGATCAATGTTTCATACAGATTACATAATCAAAGAATATTTGTTTTCCACTGAATTGGTTCATTTGAAAGTAGACATTTCACTCTCTATAGATATATTTTTCATGTCTTCAAAACAAATATACAAAATTAATTGATTTATTTATTGACGCACTCAAGTTCACCAAGACCGAGGCAGCAGAAAGCGTATCCTGTTTGCTTTTATTATTTTACAAAAGCACATTTGGTTGTTATTGTGAGTGCACACAAATAAACAGTCTCTACCCCGATAGCACATGTACATCACAGAGACGTCTATTTGACATCTGCAATATGTCTGTAATAGGTTTCCTATCAGATGTCAAATAGATGTCTTTAAGATGTTTATGGTTTAGAAACTATGTAAAACTTAAAGACGTACATCTTAAAGACATCTGTCAGATGTTTGTACACAGCAGATGCTTTTCAGATCAAGAGACCTTTAACAGACATCTTGCAGACGTACGTGTGCTATCTGGGTACAGGTTCGAAAGATGTATGACTATTATCTGTATGATCAAAAATGGAATATTTTAAGAGCAAATGGTCACACCGGTGCCTTTCCACACTCCGCACAGACACTAGAATAGTGCACATTTTTCTAGGTTGACATTAGATTGAGCGGCCATGTAAAGTATTACCGCATACACCATTAATGATCTGTCTGTCACGGACCTGTGTTTTTTTTCTGCAACTAATAAAATTTTGGTCGACCAAGCCTATTCTTGTCGACTAATGGTTAGCCCAAGAAAGCTCACCAGTATTTAACTGTATGCTTGATTTTGAACAACTTCCATCTCTGGTGGATTGGCTTGTTTTTATTGAAACAAAAGTTTTTTCTATAGTGCAGTTTGAGAGAAATATTTGAAAGAGTGGGAAGAAAGGAAGAAGGTGAGAGATCAGAAAATAGAGTGACAAGGTCTTTTGAAAGCGATGACGATAAATAGATACAGCCTCCGTCCACAGCTGTAGGTCAAAGATACATTCTCCTTCTTTTATGTTGTTAGATACAGTGAAAGAGACAGGGCAGGGGGCGATCTTGTTTCTGCTGAGATTTATAACCTTTACAACCAGCAATGTTGTCACTGTCTGGCAGAGATAGTAAACCAAGCATAAATGATCTCTCAGATAACAGGAGTAACTTGTCATATTTAAACCCACTACAAGATTTCAATTTCTATACGCCATTAGTTTTTCTCTAGTGATTCACTCTGAGCTCTAATAAATATATGACTAATGTACTGAGATTAATGCATTTTATATTCATCCCTCTCCATGCATGCCCTTGACATGTTGCAGCGATGTGTCTTTAGATTGCTTACCATGATGTGCTATCCAATGCTTCAGTTATCAGAGATTGACAAATTTATTATGTTTGATTAGAAGGTAATAGACCCTTTTCACATTTCCGGGATTCAGAAGTGGAAATCGTCATAGTTGGGTAAACAATAGTGGTGAACAGAAACCACAAGAAATGTATTCATTGTGTTCTCATTTGCCTTAATAGCAAAAGGAAAATAGGCAAGGTGAGAAAACACAAAAAATAGTGTTACAAATGTTAAAAAAAACAGTCCTACATTGCTGTTTTACCTTTTTTTGTAAAGGACATTTGGCCTTTTTTGCACGCTCACTTTGTAAACACTGGGTCGGTAGTTCTGCAGCGATGTAGGGCGATTTTGATGTTGGAGGAGAAAATGAGATGGGAGTTTTTCGACATACCCTAACTGTCTGAAGCGGAGTGCACAGAGTTCACACAGAGCTACACAAGAAGAGCATTTGAGGTTGAAAAGTATATAAATTGTATTGTTTTTAAGAAAATAACTGATTATTTCACTAAATAAGACCCTTTTTCCTCAGCTGTGATTGTTTGGAGCTCTTTGAAGCTGCATTCAAACTTTATTTTGGAAGTTTGAAATTGCAGGCACCTTAGAAGTCCACTATATGAGAGAAATGCTGAAATGTTTTCCTCAAAAAACATAATTTCTTTACGACTGAAGAAAGAAAGACATGAACATCTTGGATGACAAGGGGGTGAGTACATTATTTGTACATTTTTGTTCTGGAAGTGGACTTCTCCTTTAATACAGTCACTTGTCGCCACCTACTTGCCACCATCGCTACACAAACTTTTTGGAAATTTTGTTAAAATTGTTGCCCACAAGGATCAGGTGTTATTCATAAAGTGACTGTGTTTTATAGTAGTAGCTGAACAGATAACAAATGAACCATAACACATTTTTGTATAAGTATTTGTATCCATCATCAGGTGTGACATTCACAGAAACACTGGCAAAAGAATCTGGTGAAAGTGACGTGCTGTCCATGCATCTTTGCTCCTCAGTTAAAACAAAGAGACAGGCAAAGCATACTCGTAAAACCAAAACCAGACTCTGAGTATGGTCTCCAGGCTTGTCAGCCAGAACATTTATGTTTGTGTTGAAGAGACAGTGATCCTTCAGTGATTATACGCTAGGATCTGGCAGAGAACGGAGAGCAGTATCCCCCCTGAAGTGCAGTGGGCCACTAGGCCAGCTCAGCCCTGTAGATTAGCGGCCCACAGTGCGCTGTCCTGGGAACTGCACTGCCAGCAGCTGCGGGGCTTACAGTGTCTAATCCAGACACTACACCAGGACACCAGCAAAGCAGATGGCTAGTTTCACTGATAAACTGATTCATTTTCACTGCTGGAGGCACTTTCCACAAATGGAGTCCAATTGATTTCTCATTACGTTATTTAAAGCAATAAATGCACAAAAGCCATGTTCTTCTGAGAGAAAACTATTAGATCTGTTGTTATCTAACATAAAATTAATCTAGCATGAAATGTAGCTAGCCTACATGTGGTGCCAGACTAGCTATCCTAGAGTGATAGTCTAATTTAGGCTAAAACTGCATCTGTGTGTCTTTCAGCTCATACTCATTTTCTCATGCCTATATATATATATATATATATATATATATATATATATAAACAAATTCATTTGTATATGGGTCATTCCTAGGATTCGGTAACATGTCAACTTGGAATATACTTTTTCCTTTTTTTCCAGCTACATATTATTCATTTTCTAATTACCCCACATCATTAGGCACATATCAAACCTCCAGAAAAACATATTCTCCCACCTCAAGCATTAATGACCTTTTATTATTTTCTTTTCTTTTTCTTTTTTTCTTTTTTTTTTCAGATTTAGACACCTATTTTTCTCAACTCCTTAATGGACAAAATGGGATTGATTTAAAAAGGATTTTACACAGAATTTGTTAACATCTACTTACTGCTCATGATAAAAATTTAATGATAACTAATGTAACATTTATCTTTTTTTTTTTTTTAACATTTTTACAGGACTCAAGCTAAAAATACACAAATTGTGTGTCAATGGTCTCTTTATTTTTGTGAAAAAAAAAAAAAAAAAAGATTAGAAGTTTAAATAAAACTACAATTTTATTGTTTTGGTCCTTAACATGTCAGATAGTAATCAGCAAGAAATGCTTTAATTCTTAATTGTCTTCTCTCTTTTAATATAAAAATTAATAATAATAATAATACTACTAATAATAATAATAATAATAAACTGAAGTCTGTAACACACTTGAATTGATTGCCTTCAATTTAAATTTTTCAATGTGTTTCTCTCTAATACTGTCCCCTTATTTCTGGGTCAACATATCTGCATGCCCAACATTGTCTTTTTCTGCTGTAAATGTGGGTGCAATTTTGGATGTAGGGTGCTTGTCAAAGTTTAAGTGGACATATTACATCAAAAATTCAATTTGTCACAAAAATATGAGTTGTCATGCTTTTGGTAAGTTTATATTTACTGAAACCATGTCTATTTATTTATTTAATTAATTAATTATTATTATTTTCTTTACCTTTTTAATAAATAAAGTAAATAACTCAACCCCATCACAAGTTTACAAAAATGAGAAATACATGTATTTGTTTGTTGAGGTTTTTCACTCAAAACGGCCACTGCTTCTCATGTAGTTAGGAGAGCAGACCATTATGGCAGCAATAAAAAAAATTGTATATACTTATGGATTTAAAAAAAAGGTTGAAAAATAATAATTTTCCATCTTAATTTGATGTAATGGGGTTGAGTTGTTAAGCTTGACAGCACCCTCCCTAACTATAATAATCCTTAAAATATGAATAAAAAGTATGATACTACTAACCATTTTCTGCACCACTATTAAAAAGACCTGAATGATGTCATTTCTGGTAACCGATGTCACCAATGAGCAGAGTGTAAATTATTATTATTAGAATCATTAGTGTGACTGACGGACATAACTTTAAGGTCTGTTTTTTTTTATTTTTATTTATTTTTATATTCTTTACAAGAAAGGAACACAAATAAATGCTTACATTATTGCCAAAAATCACAGACACTATGCACTTTTTGTTAATTAATTAAAGTACAAACTCACAAAATTTAAGATAGATAGACATTTTTTAATGCAAAAAAATATTAAAAAGCAACTTTAAATGCATTAATAAATGCAATTATTATTTTAATTCATTATAATGGGCATACCAAAGTATTGTGAAAAGCATCGGACAATTAATTTTGGCAGACCACCACTTTAGAAACTCTGGGGGACCGAAATATTACTGAATCCCAGGAATGACCCAGATACTATACGATATATGAAGAGTTCAGATGCAAAAGCCTCTAAATCCATCTGACGCATTTCTTTAAAATGAGCATTTTTTTCTGGCTACTTTGTATAGGTTTCTATGTAAGTACTGGTACTTCTGATTGGGCTGAGGCTGAAATTTAGCGAGTTTGAAGTAAAAGTATTTGATGGACGTATAATATGTGACAGAAGCACTCACTCAGTATCATTATCTCATTTTTGCCCGAGACGGCTTTTAGCTGGTTTTGCATCTGAACTCTTCATAAAGAGTTTTAATCACCAACTTTTTAAATAAAAAAGCATAAAAACATAAAAAGCATGGTACTCTTGTGAACACGTGGTAAAGACTGACATTGAAAAGAGAAGAAATTGTTGGAAAAAAATCATTATTTTTGTTTTCTTTGCACACAAAAAGTATTCTTTTAGCTATGCAGGGTCGGATTTAACAAAAAATATCCTAATTTGTGTTCGGAAGATGAACAAAGGTCTTACGGGTTTGGAATGACATGAGGGTGAGTAATTAATGACAGAATTTTTATTTTTGGGTGAACTATCCCTTAAATCTAATGTTACACATCACTATTTCAGATCCCAAAAGCAAACAACAAACAGTGCTAATATACTCAGCACTCACAGTGTGCTGTAATACTAATAAAAAAAATCATGATCCTAACCTTTATTTCCATACCAAAATCTCAGTTGACCAGACAGTGATTAATTTTTTATAAATCGTTAGAAGGTGTCTGGGATGCTGTGAACCTGGAGACTGTAGTGTACACAGCGTACAGTGTTTAAAAGCTTAGCTTAAATGTGTGCTATGAATAAATAGCACACATGGCTGTTGAAATATTCTCAACTGAAACAGAGTGGAAGTTTGGACAAGGAAACAATATTTGATAAGGCACAACTTAACAGGCAGAGATGCTCCTGAACTTTTGACATTAATAATTGACCCTGACTGACATTTTTAGAAACTAGAAAACATTTAGTCTTCCCTTACCTCCTTGCACAGTAAGAATTACACTTGTTTGTTTTTGTTGTGAGGATTAAGCTCTAAGGGTAGACTGTGTGAAAGTGTTACAGAGGCCCATGGGTAAGATGAGTGTGTGCGTTTGGGGAGAGGTTAATTCTGGCAGGGTCCTGTAGGGCATTCTTCCAGTCAGGAGCAGCTTGGGAGCCCTCCTGAAGACATGCGTGTGCTAATCTGTGCTTTTTTTGTAGTGCTATAAAAGCCCTTTGAGAGGCAAAGCCGATTTCTGAAACATTCTGAAAGATTTTTGCTGCTTTTTTGGGTACATTATACAGTGTGTTCATGTTTCACTATTGTATTGCATTGCACTTAGATGTATGCATGGCCTATAGCGTGTGTGTGTGGGGTTGTGCGAAAGCAAGCGGGAAGGAGAGCAGAGAGAGTTCCCCAGTGCAGGCCCCATTACTCTCAGCTCAGGTGATTTATGACACATCTCTGAGCTGAATGTAAATGAACTGCTGTGTGGGAGAGGAGAGCTGTCCTGCCTCCTCTGTGGACAAACACACACACATATACACTCACACACAAGAACAGGTAAGAGACAGATAAATTACACTGAATAAATACAGTAACAAACCCCAGAGCCCCTAGAGAAACTGCTGTGAATTTAAATGTGACGTGGGCTTGAACCAAACCACATATAAAAGGAACTGATCTGAGGTCAGTAACAAACATGCATTATCTTCCATATAATATAAACAAAGCCTGAATCTATAAAGCAAAGTTCAAAAATCTGTTGGTCAGAGACATCCAAAGTGATGTGGGTTACATTTTCTTTCAGTCAGCATCAACATGAGTGTCTTCTAGAGTCTAGAGGGGTTTTTTGACATTGCTAGTGTAATGTTTTCTCCAAGACTGGAGCATCCTGCTTTCTGGTTTTTCCTCTAAGGAAGGTTTTGGCAATTTCTCAAGCATTGTCTATGTTTAAAGCTGAGTAATATTAACTCAGCAGTACCAAGAGTACTTCTTAGCATAAAATATAGTTCTGTGTGCACTTTTCTCAGATAATGAATAGACTGAGCAGCTGAGGCCTTTGTCTTATGTTTGCCTGCTCTGCCAAGTTCAAGATGACAATCTTTTCTTTTTTTTTTTTTTTTTTTGTAGTCAAAATTCAGTTTTTTTAATCTTTCAAGAAATGCATAGTGTGCTAAAATTTAGAGCTGTCACTGTAAATACAGACAAAATTTAATATAATCGTGATGTTTTTATTAACATTTTTAATGCACACTCTTAATATACTCTGTTGAATCACCTAAAGTTAGTGTTTTTGGACTTCAAATGATCCGACCCATTCTGTAATAGTGTATGTGCATACATATGCACTTAGGTATATTGTGGAGTAGGCGAAATATCACCAATCCCTCATTCTTTCATTTCAAAACTGAGGAATTATGAAATGTTTACATTTTCCTCCCTCTGTCTACAGCACTAGGATTAAACAGCTTTACTAATAAATGAGATGAGAGATCAAATATAAATCCCTGATGACTCTCTCTACGTCCTTTGTTTACTGTCATCAAGAGCAAATGAAATTTATTCCCTATTTATTCCTCATTTACCAAAAACAAATTTCAAACCATTTGATTGACTCCAATTTTGTTGAAAAAGCGTCTTCAGCAGAAGTGTGAGATAATTATTAATGCAATTTCAGAGTTTAGCAGATTAATAACTTTATGCTGCATCAATTTGGGGACTTTGAAAATACTCATCAGCACGACTTTTTCATTGTTTTTTTCGTTGTCATTTATAGAATATGAAGACAGCTCAAGTCTGCTGTGCTTTTCTGTGTTTGACATGATTTTCATATCTGCTATCTAACATCTTCCTGACTCACAGAAAGCCAGATTTAATGTTTTTTGAATCAATGGCTTTTCGTCGCAACACCCCCGTGCTTCATGCCATCCATGCATGAGTCTATACCTCACATGAGCCACCAAGAAGGTGTCTGTGGCTGAATCGCTAATGTGAGAAAAAAACTGAAAGTTGTTAACCGAGAAAACACCCAAAGCAAGGCAATTAAATTAAAGAAAGCTAGCTATTGTTGAAAGCATGTGGATTTGCTGCCAGGGTCTTGAATCAGCCAAAGAGATCAAGACTCAGCTACAAGGCTGCTGATAATGATTTTTTTCTTTTGCCTAATTAGCTTAGGTGAAATGTTTGGGAATTGGCTGTATTGTAAGACACACAAAGTACAATTAGGCATTTGTTTGCAAAGTAAAATCAATATAATATCATTATTATATAAAATCTCTCTCTTTCTCATACACACACAGAGTCATAGAATAGCCTACTATTTCTGTGTAAATGAACAGTGCAGTATGTTGGCAGTATGGTTAGGAATGCTGTTTGGTTCCAGTGTTGTGCTGAATTCTGACCACTGCCAGATTAACCCGTTCATTTAATAATATGACATGGGTCAGGATTTCTGCATATTACCTTACCTTATTGTATATACATAAACTGAATGATGCCTATATTTTGAAGACTGGAATACACTACACTATTTTTAAATTCAGAACAGATTTAAAAACACTAAGCATCATGCCAACTTTATAAATGGTTACAAAGAAAAACTGACACCACACAATAAACAATCACAAACTACCAGATTTATTTCCAAAGTTGTTCCAAATGTAGCTAACTGAATCTTACACATTTTTCTGCAAAATCTGTCAATTCCAACTGGCTAAAAATCTGAGCAAGTTCTTTTCAGTGAATCAAAAACATGGTACTTTTAGCTAACATACATAAATCAGTAGCTATTACTGACTGGTAAATCTAAAGATAGATATGTGTTTTATCAATATGTAAATAATGAAACATTTTACCACATTTTAAGTTGTTTAGTAGACCAAGTACACTGTAAAAAACAATTTGTTGAGTCAACTTAAAATAATTTGTAACCTGGTTGCCTTAAAATTTTAAATTCAGTCAACTCAAAAAAAGTTTATGCAACTTGAAATGTCAAATTATACTAAGTGACAACTTAGATATTTGAGTTGAATTAACTCAAAATTTTAAGGCAGCTGGGTTACTTACCCATCTGCTAAGTTCAGCAAACACAAATATCTAAGTTGTTACTTAGTACAACTTAACATTTCAAGTTGACTTATTTTAGTTGACTGAACTTAAAATTTTAAGGCAGCAGGGTAACAAATTATTTTAAGCTGACTCAACAAATTGAGTTTTTTATTTTTTACAGTGTAGTTGGTGTTTAATGTGTAAAACATTAGTGTAATTGCAACTGTACAATTTTGTAAAAACACTGGGGAAAAAACTGTTGGAACAGTGCATTTCCATACTATATACAGGGGAAAACTGTAAAAGATCCAACCAGACATTTCATGTATTTCACTGTAAAATACTGTTAATTGTATATATATATATATATATATATATAAAAAATGTGAAGAGTCGGCTGCTTCCCCCCTAATTATCATCGTCACCCCGTCCGTAATCGCCGCCCTTCACCAGGCTCCCGACGGGAGTGGGTGTGCGAGAGAGGAGAGGCGCTGAAACAGCCAGGTCTGGCGGCGTGTGATGAGACACACCTGATATGAATGAAGCCTCATCACCGCCACTGTTCTCTCCTCGGGAGACCGGCCTCTACCCTGTGCATGCACGCTGGTGTCCTCGTGGGTCCAGGAAGGGAGCGTAGAGGGACTGAGCGCCGTCGACATGATGGACGAGCTGCCGGACCCGTGGTCCGGATGTGAAGCCGCACCCAGACGGCTGCAGGCTAGGATGCCAGGCCGATTTACCCGCCTCAGGAAGTGCCGTGATGAAAGGTGGATGAAGCCGCTGAAGGTAGCCGCTACCCCTCATGCCGCGGACCTCGGCGGGGAGCGAGTGCGGCCGCCGGACTCCGCCCCTTACCTGGACCCTTCCCTTCTGAACACTGCCCCTCCTTCACGGAATCCCTGCACGGCGAGGACACCAGATCCCCTATTTATTTTGGACACTTTTATTTCCCCTTTTGGAAACTTTTGTTTATATTGTTTAATAAAAGCCTCTCCGAGGCCTGACGTCATGCCCACTGTGTCTGTCGTTTTGCTCCTCCCGCCACAATATACATAAACGTCTAGGTTACGTACGTAACCCTCGTTCCCTGAAGGAGGGAACGGAGACGTTACATATGGGAACTCGCTTGAGAGTCCAATCATCTCCAAGCCTTATTCAAAAGGCCAATGAACATTCATGAACATTGGCGAGTGGTATTTGCATGCCGAGCCACTCCCCCGTATATACGGGTATATAAGAAGGCGGCGTGCAACCACTCATTCAGGCTTTTGCTGAGGAGCCGAGCTGCAGCCCGGCGTCAGCGCGACGTCAGGTCGTGGCAGGGGATGTAACGTCTCCGTTCCCTCCTTCAGGGAACGAGGGTTACGTACGTAACCTAGACGTTCCCCTTCAGTCGTTTCACTACGACGTTACATATGGGAACAGACCCATGGAACAGGCCACGAACCAGACGTCGCGTTACGCAACACACCGCGTGCCGACAGGC